>NC_087535.1:737482-1103723 GCF_963921805.1 Phalacrocorax carbo
CCCAGATATTGCCCCAAGGCTCTGTCCCAAGACTGGGAGGTCGCCTGCCTGAGCAGCACGTACCCCAGGTACCAAAGGACAGAGACATACCTTTAGGGTCAGGTGTGATGTATTTGCAGAACCAAAGGTGTCACAGCCAAGACAGGACATTGATTATAGGTGCAGGTAGGATTTTATTGTTGTACTAACTTCCTGAGGCAATGAGTTCCACAGATTAATGAGGTGCCTGTTGCACAGAGCGGTTTTATATGTGTTCTGGCAACAGCATGCGGGGCTTTACTAGTCGCAGGGGCAGCCTTGCTGTACACGATGTCTTTAACTTCTCTTCAGCTCAGGGCCAAAACAGCAGGTTCTTGTGCTGCAGGTTGTGTTTGCAGCTGCAGTCCTGCGCAGGGAAGTGCCTGTCGGTTAAGGTATTGTGGTGCTTTCATGTGGTGTAAGACAGCACAAGATTTATTAGTGACAGAAGCATGAATGCTGGAAGCCTTGATTTATTGAAGAAGGGGGAGAGGAAACATGTTGCAGCCCATGCTGGTTAGTGTGGTGTGTCTGAGATGAGCTAGCACACGCTGTGAAAATTGCCCATCTCCTCCACGAGGTGCTCTGGCTCCCCTGGTGATACCATGAGGTAGATCCACTCCTTTTTCCAGGGACGACTTTTCCACTGACCATCTTGCACTGAGAAATCTGGGACAAAAAGACTCGGAATTTTGGGAACAGACAGGTGACCCGTGAGCTTTGGCTCCCTTGTATGGTGGAGGTGGGCGATACAGAGGACTGGGTAGCACGAGAAACCTGGACTGTTTTCCAGCCTTATGGTTTACGCCAAACAAGTCCTCTCCTTTTCCTGTGCCTCAGCCTCCCTAGCTTTAAAGCACTACTAATAAACCCTTCTCTAACGCGCTTTGAGATCAACTGATTAAAACAGTGCTGTGGAAGAGCTGGAGACTCTCAGCACTTTCCAGCCACGCGTCTGGACCTCTCGAGCTAAAATACCTTTTAAAAGTTTATTAAAAAATTCTTGAGCTTTACATTTCTTCAGCCACAACATGAAGAAAAGCAACACTAAACTCTCAGATTTGCTGCCTGCCTTTCATGTCCGCTGACCTCATCCCTCCTTGCTTACGGATGCAGCCACAAGTCAGTGCAGCTACTGAAACACTCCTCTGGAGCCGCATCCAGCAGCTGTTTAAAAGCTCGTGGGCAGCACCGGCGAACTCTGCCGAGGAAGTGAACCCAGGTGGTAAACTGCAGCTTAGCCAGACCTTCTGTAAACCCCAATTCTTTAATCTAATCTGTTTTCCATAGGAAGCTACCTTGCTTGTAGCATACTTCTTCCTGAATGTATAGGGGCAAATAACAGCTATTCCAGCTCTTTGGGTAAACCAAGAGGAGGGGAAGTATTGGCTTGGGTTAAACAAATAGATTTTTTTTTCAGGTTTCCCATGCAATTAAAACTAAACCAAACCAAACCAAAACATGTTTGCTCTGGGTGTCCCTGAAACATTTTGCTTTGACCCAAAAAAGAATACTTCGTTTCATGTTTTAGTTCCCTGAAACCTTTAAACCCTTTTAAAAAAAGATCTTACAATGAAATGTTCCACCATCTCCCCTCCCTTCTTTTTCCAGTGGAGCATAATTTTTCTGTGAATTTACTTTTCACCAAAATGCTGTAGGTTCTGCCTGACCTGTCAACTCACCCAGCTGAGCTTGTGCCATCACTGGTTTTTCCTTTCAACACTGTTTCTGTCTTTTCACCTCCCACTGGACAGACACACGGTCTTGTGGGAGCATCGTCCTCATCCCAGGGCTGTGCTGACTTCTCAGGGAGACTCGAGAGCGGCTGGGAAGGGGAGAAAAAAATCCACGAAGGCTCCTTTTGGCTTCAGAGAGCTCCTCTGGCTCTTCTGACTATCTCTGGCTACTGCCAAGACACCTTCGAAACAGCTTTGAAACGTCTCCAGCATGTTGGGCACCGTGACTGGGCTGGAGGGGAAATCCACATTCCCTTTGAAGTCTGGATACTTGAGCAGTCTTAGAATTATAGGGCTGTAATATACAGGAATGTGTGGGGCTGTAATTGTGACTTAGATCCTTGGATGAAAGGTGCTATGTACATACAAAAGGTATTATTATTATTGCTATTATTATTACTATTATTATTACTATTATTATTATTATTATTATAGGGCTGCAATATGTGGATTGGAGATGAAAGTAGCACCAAAAGATCCTGAAATACAAGATGTGTCTTAAGGAAATTTCAGCTTGGAATTAGGTTTTGTCTACATGGGGGAAGCAGAGCCGGCTGGCTCCGCTGCACTGACAGCTCTGGGGCTTCTGTGGAAGAAGTTCTGCATGCAGGCGTGATTCCCAAATCCAGGTTGCTCTGGCTCTCAGAGGGTGTCTCCAGGAAGAGCTGTTCCAGAGCAGTTTGTGCAGAAAAAAAATGACATCAGAGATTTTCACCATTCTTTCTGAGACACTCTGATTGCTGCCAGGCAGGCTGTAGCTGTCACAAAATAAGCCCCTGGCACTTGAGCTATCTGGTACAAACAGTACAGGAACTGGTGACTCTTAGGAGGGTGGACACGGAGCAAACTCCAGGTGCTGCTGGGCAGCAGAGAGAGCTTGTGTGCACATCGAGCCCCCTGCACCCTGGCAGAGGCGAGGCCAGGTCCAGCATCCTGAGCTCATTGTCCTCTTCCCGGCCATCAATCACATCTCTCCCTGAGCAGCCTGGGAGCAGAGTACGAAGGAAGACAGGGATCAGCTTTGATCCTTCACAGGGTCTGTGGCTCTGCACAACCTTTGCCATCAGCCTCAAGTTGTTTCTCCTGTCCTGTTCTGCACTCACGTCTCATTAACAAGGGGGGACTTAAGAGAAGCCAGGCGCTGAAGTAGAACTCCCCACGACAGCACCCGTGATGATTTTCTCCTGTGTCATGGGCTCTGCAAAGCATCAGGTTTCACCCTAGTGTGCAGCTCCAGCTGCCTCTCCTGAGGAAGGTGGGGGGAGGATTTATTCTACTCAGGTTTCCATCAGCTTTGAAAGCCAAAGCAAAATCAGCTTGAGTTTTTTCCATGGACCTCAGAGACTTTGGGAAAAGTCCTTGGCTCTCCTGCTTCAGGGGCCATCACCTATGAGAGTGCAGAGGCAGGTCTGCACTCAGCTGGTCTTGCTGAAGGGCTGAACCAGAGGCGCAGGAGGCAGGTGGAAGTGGGAAGAACTGTTTTGCTAGAACTGGACCCCTCCCTGAAGGAGGTTTTCTGCTTTCCTGGGTAGCAATGCTGGCTCTGACTGGCACAGGCTAGGTCTGATGTGGCACTGGGATCTAGACGATGAGCTCCAGCAGGAACCAAACCTACCCTGTTGGACCTAGTTCCTGGAGCAGGATGGGGAACAGATTGAACTGAATGCACTGATGCACCCAGAAACTCCTTTCAAGCATCCCGGCCTCCTTTCTCCTGCAGTGTTGTGGGAACCAGTAGGCAGCTTCATGCTTTAGCCTGGAAGAGCTAAACTCCCACCTCATTTCAGCTGTGGCTATGAGACAGGATGGTGGATGATTCTGTCTGTGAGGCTAATCTACACACAGGCTCTTTCACAGCCTCCGTAAGCATCTCTCGCTGTTTCTGTGGCAGCACTTCAGTGGCCAGCATGATGTGCAGCAGGGTAGCTTCTCCTGGACAGACTCTTCCCAAAAGGGTGTGGAACAACTGCCAGAGATGAATGTGCAGGGAATAGCTGTGTGCTGGCAGCCCCCTCGGGTGCCACCAGCTACAGCACTTCTGCAAAGAAGCTTCCTTCTCACCTGATGCTGTTTCTGGCAGGTACAAAAAGGGGGAATTCAAAACCCCTGCAAGAAAGAGCTTTAGTGTTACAACTGTGCTTGGTGGTCTTGGAAGGAGCAGAGGAGGATCTGGAGTGCCAGCCAGAGCCACTTTGACTCCAGAATCACCTCTAAAGCCTTAGAAAAAAATTTTTCTCAAGAGATGTCCAGAAGCTTATGCCAGATGCTACATTCACATCAAACCAGCCCTCACCTGCAGAGCAGACACTGCTTGGAGAGCAAAGCCTTGACACTGGGACTTGGGCACAGCCATGTATCTGAACATTGTCAAGCAAAACTCTCCACTAAGTAAATACAGGCAGATTGTCAACAGCCCTGAACTACCAGATGTGACCCGGAGCAAGCGATCATCCCAGGCATCTGAATATCCAGACTTAAAAACATTTCCCTGATAAGATGTGTGCCAAAAATCTTTGAAACAGCTGTAAAGCACGGATGTGTGTCTAGTGAGTGGCCTGAGCCGGTTGCTGTGCCCCAGTCTGGCAAACAGGAGGAGCCCTGGGGACTGCTCAGTGCACCCCTGGGCAGGTCTCCGCTCCGCTCTGTGAACGCCGGGCTCTGGGACTCAGGCTTCCCCGTGCCATAGGCTGTTGTGCTCCTTCTTCATCCACTCCTCTTCCTGTCAGTTTGCCTTGTGGCCAGAGCTTTCTGACCAAGACGTCCCACACATGTTGGCTTCCTGGGAGTTTTCGTATTCTTCTGGTCAAATATTGCCCCTGCCTTGTTACTCCTTGTGCCTTGTGAAATCAGGCGTGCAGAAGCAGGAGCAGGGCATCTACCTGAACCACAGGTGCCACAGAGCAAAGGCTGGCTCACATTGGGGTTGATGAGTCAAGTCCATCCACAGCAGTTTGTCCGTTGCTAAACTCCCACAAGCGAGGTCTGGCTCCTCAGCAGGAGGGTTCAGCTCCCCAGCCCTGCCCCACTCTTTCCCAATTGCACTGATAAGTGGAGCTTCTCCCCCAGCAGAGTCGGGAGCGACAGTGACTCACCGCCACTTCAGTGTGAACCATTCAGCCAGGCGCTCCAGCAGCAATGTGTGCTGGAGACAGGAAGACTCTTGTTACCCACTTGACAGCAGAAGAAAAGCTTTTCTCGGTGCAGAGGGACCACCCACCAGAGAATGAGACAAGGCAAGAGCCGTCACGCTTTAATGTCTTGTGGCTTCTTGGTGACACCATAGAGTCTGCTGCAGTTAATGGAAACCTGCTAGTTACTCAGGGTAGTAGAGATCACTCTGAGACGAGCCTACTCTTGGCATCTCTGAAACGCAGCCTGTCTCACCAGAGTAGCTCCCAAATCCCTGCCAGGCCATTGCTGGTCTTGGCTGGAGAGCACCTCAGCCCAAATCCCTGCAGGCATCCTGTTGCCCTTAGAAGGTGGCAAGCATGGTGAGGAATGTAGCTGGTATTCATCCCTTACCTTGGGCTGTCAGTCTCAGCCAAGAAGCCAAGCTGCTACAAACAGCATGCAGAAGTTCTCCTCTGCTGCCTCTGCTGTCATAAACGCCTGGAGACTCTTCATCTATAAATCATGCACCATCTTGGGAGGCAGAGCTTGGATGCTTACTTGCCACAGAGACCCAGGCTTTTCTGGTTTACGGTAGGGAGGATGCTGGCAGGATCAGTAGTCCCCTGGAAAGGGTTCAGAAATGAATGGATTGTATCACTTGCTCCAGCACTGGTACCACAAGGGGAAAACCGACAGGATCCTGTCTGTCATGTGTCCCCATAACCAAGATGGATCCCTTGGACTGGACCCTCAGCTTCTGCTGGCTGAGATTTCACAGCTGCTGTCTTTGAAATTTCCTCATGAAAAGGCCAGAAGTCCAAAAGGCATTTTTCAAAAGCTTCAGCCATAATGTTTCATTTTAGGAAGTCTTTGGTCTGAACACAGATAATTTTCAGCCAAAAATGGCCAAAAGCCACCAGCAATTTTTAATTCCGATAAAAATGCTATTGTCCGTTTGACAGTGTCAACAACGGCTGGGTTTTGCTCCTTGCTCACTACAGTTTCCTGCAAGAGGAAACAAATGTCTCCAGGCAGCAATCCCCTGGGATCCCAACAGTTTATCCCTGTCTCTCACCCAACACAGTGCCTTCTCCAGGGACCGTTTCTGTTACCTCCAAAGAGATGCAGAATGCTGCCTCTGGGTTGTGTGTGGACAGGAACATTATTTATTGAGCTTGCTGGCCAGTGGCTTGCTCGACAGTAAGATCCAGCGCAAAGAGTAAGGATAAACCACAGCTCAGAATGGTGCTGGCTAATAAAACCATGGCTGGGAGAGGGCAACAAATTAGGTGAGAATCTCATGTGTTTCGGGGCAGTAATAGAGCCCACATCTACCTGTGAGACTGTAGGAGCAGGAAATATTGCCTGATGAAGCAGATGGGGAGCAGTCTCTCTTTCTGACTATGTCCTGGGCTCTTTGCAGGCAGACCAGGATTAGGGATTTATCAGCAGGCTGATAAGGTTGTCTCAAAAGGAAGGCAGACTAGGCTGGTTGAGTGGCTTCTTAGTAAGGGTCATTCTGCTACAGTCCAGGAAAAGGAAGAAATCGTATGGCTTGGGACTTCTCAGAAGAGGCAAAAAAAGCAAAGCTGGGCATGCAAGCAAAGCAAAACAAGGAAACCACTCACTACTTGCCATCAGCAGGCAGGTGCTGAGCCGCTTCCCGGAAAGCAGGGCTCCACCACACATAACGGTTACCTGGGGAGACAAATGTCGTAACCATGAATGTCCCCACTTCCTCCTCCTTTCCATGTAGCTTTTACTGCTGAGCATGATCTCATATGGTGTGGGGTACGCTTTTGATCAGATCAGCTGTCCCAGCTGTGTTCCCTCCCAGCTTCTTGCATGCCCCACCCTGCTCCTTGGGGGACAGAGTGGGAAAAAGGTGCTGTGCAAGCACTCTCCAGCAATAGCCAGAATGCTGATGTGTTATCAATATAGTGACAGATCCAAAACCTTACAGCTGCTATGAAGAAAATTAACTCCAGCCCAGCCAGAATCAGTTCACACCTCCATCGATTTGCCTGACTCCAGCATCCACCCACTTGTACTTCTCTCCGGCAGGTTTTCGCAGGCTGGTGTGCAGGTCAAGGCTCTGTTTCCAGATCCTGTTATCACTGCAGGAACTCATGGCCACAGCCAGATTAAAATCATCCTTTATTTAATCCCATTGTTGGGCTTGATCGTCTAGATCATGGTGTAGATCATTGTTGCTGTTGTGGGCAGGACTCTGCTAAATCTTGATAAATCAATCAAATTTATTCACTTTATATCCAGTTAGTTCTGTGATGTTGTTCATCAGTTATGTGACCTCCTCCCTGACCATATTACTCACAGCTTTTTGGAGGCAGGAAGGCAATATTTATATCCTGTAGCTCCAGTCCCACAGTCTTTCCCACAGTCCCATGCAACTGGTTACAGCACAAGCCTTCTAGAGCAGGACCCATCCGTACCGTGATTTTTCTAAAGGTCCGGATAATAATTAATGGTGAGTTATCACATCCTTCTGCCTGACAGATGTGAGGGAATGTCCAGGAAGTTTTGTGTCTGAGGTCAGACTTGATGACATCAGGTGCTTTCAACAATGCCTTGGATGTCCTAGCTGCTCCTGTTCTCTGCTACAGTTTGAACATTCACCAGACCCACCAGATTAATGATTAGACCTAGAAGGGCTTTTTGTTATCCTATGACTTCGAGTTACCTTGGCAGCAGGGTGATCTGTCCTTGCTGCAGGATTGCAATTCCTCTTAGCACGTGGAGTCCTAGGGTTGTGCTGGAGGAGCTTTGCTACCCTGTTACATATTATTTCTCTCACAATCCTGCTTGTTTCAAAGTTGACCATTCCTTCTTGGCTAGCCGAGGTCTTGGATAAGGCAGGGACCACTGGTGTCTGTAGCCTGAAATGGAGCTCCAGGTTGCTTCATTATGAGATTAAGACCTTCATGAAAGAGAGCACCTGGCGATATGCTGCTCTACACCCAAGCCATGCATCATCAAGCAGACCTGAGAGGACACATGTCTCTGCCCTGGAGTAGCACTGACATTCCTACATTAGGCACTGGAGGTGCCCCAAAGCTCAAGCAGATACAGATGGCAAATTTTCAGAATCACTGAGATCAGCCTTGTCATAGCTTGGCCTGATGGAGGATCAGACTGTGACAGCCATACTTGGCAGGTCACCTTGAGAGCCCCAAGCTCTCTGTCAGAAGCCCTTCCCCAGAGGAGGATCAGAGCTTGGCAAAGGTCCTGCACTGTAGAGCTGTTATGAATGCCAGGTACATTCACTGCCCACTCAGGGAACTGAGACCAGGGAAGCCAACTGCGCAGCAGCATCCTCCAACGCAGGTCCCGAGCTGTTGACGAAGGAGCCTCCATGAAGGCCAGGGCTGAGTGAAGGCCACAGGAGTCTTTACCCAGTGAGGCAACGGTGGCCACCATAGCAGGAGCGCATGGGGAGGGAAGGTACAGGGACAGCAGAGTGCCCTTCCTCCTCGGCTCAGCCAGGTGGGTGGTACCTGCAGGGGTGGAGGTGCTGTTTGCTTGGCATTTAACCTTCCCTTGGCCAGGTGCTACCTGGGACTTCCCCACCTCGCACACAGCAGGTGTGAACAGAGCTGTTTGCCCTGTGGACTTTGGAGTGGCGGGGCTGGAGAAGGTGTATCCCTCATCAGCCTGGAGCCTGCCATGGTCCCTGCACCTCCCCTTCGCTGGCCTTCTCCATGCCAGGGAAGGTTTCACTGTGCACACTGAATTCCTTAAACAGTGCCCACTGCGTGTTCCCTGGGAAAGGGCTGTCTCCCGCAGATGGATCCTGGCAGCACCGGCCTCTCAGATATTGTCATCTTGGGATATTGCCGGCTTTTAGTTGTTGCTCACGCTGGTGCAACTTGTCTGGACAGAACAGATGATACTTTGGTGCATGAGCAGAGGGAGTGCCACTGAGTCACCCGCAGGGCATCTGATTTCCAGACGTGGCCCACGCACTTCACTGCCTTTCTCCCAGGAGCCCGGGCCACAGGTGCTGAGGTTGTCCCTTCATCAATCCATACCTAAAAAGGCAGGGAGCAGGGCCAGCACCCAGGGCTTTCCACTGGAGCACCATCCACTGCCAGCAGGCAAAGGTTCCCACAGCTGCCAGGGAGCTGGGAGCAAAAGTGGCTGGTGGGGGTTCTCCCTCCTTCATGTGGAGCAACATCTGGGTCCACTTCCCACCTGGAGCTGTGGGGAGGAGACAGTGAACAGCAGGAGCACCTGATCCTGCAGCAGGGAGGGTCCTTGGCAGCTGTCTCCAGCTCAGAGCCCCTGCAGGTCCCCTCTTGCTGACTGTACTTGGTGGCAGTGTCCCTCAAGCGCTGGGCAGACGGTGGCCAGGACTGTGGAGACCCAGACCAGATGCTTGTGGCATTACACATATGAGGACACGTTACCACAGCCCCAGCAAGGAGGTCCCACTCCCTTCTCTGGGTCGGGGTATGGATTAGGCACAGGCTACCACAGACTGAGGTCCTGCCTCCCACCCCTGTTCTCCCCTCCTTGCTGTCCCACACAGCTTGCCCTCTAGCAGGACCAGGGAAGGGGCAGGGTGGGAGCCCCATCTGCTGCTCAAGCCACCAGCACCGAGAAGAGCTGAGTAAAACCAGCAGTGAGCATGCAGGCGTTCATCTGGCATATGGCAGCCAGAGGTGGGAGGTTTGCACAAGCTCTGCTTATGATTTCCCAACCTGGGAGAGCATCAGGGAATGTCGGGCCTGCCCATAGAGCTTGGCCATTGCCAGGGTAAACCCCCACAGTTTAAAACCTCCTTGTAATTAATGAACCTTCCCATTAAGTGTCACAATGGAACAATTCATTATTACTGATGTGTGCAGGGTCTGCATTCCTGTCTCTGCTGCCTCCTACAAGAATGTGGAGACTGATTTAAATAGATCAACTAGTCTCATCTGCATTGTCTTTGATGATTTACTAATTCCAGGTACTGTTCTGCAACTCTTTGGCATCTTCCTGCCTCTTAATCCTCCACATCCACCAGCTTCCAGGTACTGCAGCCAAGTGGATTTGCACTGGATCACATCTGTCAGGAAAAGGGAATTAGAAACACTCTGCTCGAGGGTCACTCCACTGTTCACACCACGGCAACCAGCAGGGATGTCAAAACACGTGCTTTCAAACTTCCAACTGTGAGCAGTCAAACTGATTTCTGCTGTCCGAAGCTTCTGTTTTCCCCCAAAAATCCTCAGTGACTTAATGCTGTCTGTGAGTTTCCAGTATAAATCAATTGTCTCTCTTGTACCCGTGTGGGAGTAAGTTCCCAGAGTGGCACCACTGTGAATCTGGTGGGATGGAGGTAAGCGCTGGCCCAGTGTCAGCTCTTGCAGAGGTGGACAGACCTGGGTGAGCTGGTGGATGCCACAGTCCTGCAGCTCTGGAGCAGGGTTTACTGGAGGCAAGGCAGAACAACCGCCTGTGACCATAGCAGAGAGCTCTGTCCCAGGAATAGCTTTCTTCCCTCTCCTTGGAGGGCATGGTGCCCGGGACAGAGCAAGGTTACCTATTAAGAGTGTGCATCTGGTGGAAAGGGAATTCTGCTCTCATGCCATTCTGCACCCATCCTGCACGGAGCTGGGACTTTCCTGTCTGGCTTGCTCTCTGATAAGAGAGGTGCAAGCCCTAGAAGCCACAGCTGTACTGGGCTAGCTCAGGATGGAGGATAGAGACCTGTCAACTGCAGGGACGACAATACTTTGCCAGTCTCAAGATTGGGTGGATCTGCTTTAGCACCATGTACCCACCTCATTCCCCATCCCATCCAGATTTATCCTGGAGACAAGAGAATGAGTGACTGCTGTGATTTCCTCAGTGGACTGTGATTGTGTCAGGGCTGTTCCCCAGATGTGATTTTACCCGTGGGACTTCTCTCTTTTGCTTATGTTACACTCATTCTGACTATACAGCATGGCTCCCTGGGTTAATGCATGCGCTCAGGGCAGAATATGACCTCCCCATGGTTTTATTAAGTCTATCTATGTGCAAGAGCTCATGGCCCCAACAAAGACAGCCTGGTGCCTGTCCTCTGAAAGGTGTGGCTGAGCACCAGCTTTGCTAGCAGAGACTGCTCATGTAGGGAGCTGGCAGTTCCCCTTCCTCATTTCCAACTGTTTCAAATATCTCTAGTCTGTTCATCTTTACAAAAAGCTGGAAAAGGAAAAGAATGTACAAGAACCCATCTGACACTCTCAGACTGTGCTTGGCTTTCCACTGCCAGGGCTCCCTGGGGGCTGAGCATCTCCACTCAAGCAACCACTGAAACCAGAACAAAATGGAAACAGTATTTTTTCCAGAAAGAAATAAGGTCTATGGGATAGGAAAAGGCTGGATTAGAGCTCAAAGCAGGAAGCATTAGGGATGCATAGGCAGAGTTTTGAGGAGCTGTTGACAGCTGAGTATAGGAAGCCTTCGGGGTGGCTATGCAAGCATCTCATTGTCTATCATGTACGTATAACACTGTTGGAGAGGGGTCCCCAGGACATGGAGCCTCCATAGAGACACCATAGCTATCTACCAGGGCATGCCCTAGATTTCTGAGTGTCTGCTGGATGGGGGATTTCCATGAGATTTCAGTGGCTCTCCAGGAGTTTGGCAATGTGGATTACTCCCAAACCAAAGAAATGCGGTTTATGAGTTTCCTCAGAATCCAGTATTTCTTGGATTTGACACTCCAGAGGATCACCAACCTAGATTAGAGGGAGGGGAGTGCTTTTTCAAATGTCTTTTCTTGAGGACTCATGAAACAGTGAAATAACTCAAAGCAGTAAAGATGCAATTTATTGGACTGATCTGAGCAGAAATTGTGAAAGGCTCCCCACAAAAACTACAGTTAAATTTTTAGATGGGAGTGACGTTTGTAGGTGTTTTGTCTAGACTGTCTCTCCTTTTGATGGAGTTGGAGACTCCCAACAATGAAAATCTGGCTGGGCTTTAAAGATTTCCTTTGATTTTTCCGGAAGGGACTGTAATCCCAGTGCACAGTCTGGCCTAGCTGAGAAATCTGGTCCTTTGTAATTTAGTGCAACTGAGAGCAAAATTGTTGATAGACCTCAACTTGTCAGTCCAGACAGCTGTACAGATAAATTAATGGAGGAATATTAGGGAAGTTGTGCAAGCAGGATAAAATATACCCAGTCATCCAGACAGTACAAGCCTTACCATCACCCCAGAGTTTAGTTTATTTCCTTTATTTACCCATTACCTTAAAGTGAGTATGCAACACTGAATAACTCTTTTGTTCCCAATAGGATAGGAAGTTCTTTCCAAAACACAGATGAATCCTGAGGCTTTCAGTCAGAAATCACAGTAGCCAGCAAGTCTAAAGTTAAAAAAAGCTGAGCTGCTTCCTTAATAGTAGGAGGGTAGGTGCAGGGTAGAAGGTGTGTTGTCTTAATTAAGCCCATTAATAAGGCAAAAAAATGCTGTTCTGATTCCATGGAGGTAGGAAATGTAAGCTTACATCAAAAATGTAAACTAAAGAAAGAGCTTGTGCAATTAAAGGTGCAGGGGCATCACTAGTTCTACGGCCTTGATATTGTTCCAGGGTTCAACATATGTAATAGACTCCCAGGTGTCTCCAGGCACGGTAGGCCAGTCAAAAAGAATATGGTGAGAAGCTTATAACCCCTGAACAACCTACTGTGTCAGAAACGTGGCTTGATCAGACCTTGAACCAAACAGCCCCTATGGCCTTACAGCTGTCTCCTAGCCAGAGTAAGCAATCTCGTGTTGCATGTTGCATGGGTACCTTGCTTTTGTTGAAGACTACAAGCCATGAGTAGGCAAAATCATATTTAGGGTGGCTGAGGGACCTAAACAGGTATCACTGGCAAACTCCAGGTGGTTTTAAAATTGATCTCCAGGATTGCAGAACAGAGCTGATTAGCTTATGCTTTTAATACAAAGCCAGCTTTCCCCATCCTCCCAACAGGCCAAAATGCAAGATGGTGAAATGAAAGATTATAATCAGGAAACAAAGTGGACTCAGAGCAGTTGGGTCTTGCAGCCATGGTGTTTTAGCCTCCTCAGTGCTCCCGTCAGGCTGGGCAGGAGTGGCTCTGCTGCAGGTATCTCATCAATAGCAGCTCATTCTCTTGAATTCAACTACTGTCAGTCACTAAAAATAGCTTGTGTAGGGAGGAAGCTGTGGTTGAAAGGTCTTTAACTGAGCTACCACTACTCCTCCAGGACAATGAGAAACATCTGCTTTAACAATGAACTGATGGGAAGGGTCTGTGTGTATTTTGAATGGGACAATTACAAAAACCTGTTTAAAACTATCACGTATTTCCTCAGCAGCTAGGGTGTTATTTTTCTCCACCTAAAATGCATACCTAAATAGGCTTGTATGAATCACACAGTAAAAGGACTCGTTTCTCTTCATGGGACTATAAAGGGAATCCAAAGTCTAGCTCAGATGTAGACATGTGCATTGTAGGCATCTATACTGAGGTGGTGAGATTTAAACATCCCCTTCTTTAATAAGTCCAGTAATGGGAAGATCATTTGGTGAAGTCTTTAATTAATTGGTGATAAAAGCTAATGAAGCTAAGGAAGCACCAAAGCCTAGTAACTGTCTTTGGTGTGGCCAAGTTTGTGATTTCTCAGAGTTCATTTCCATTGCCTCTGGGGAGGTGAAGCAGCCCAGAAATTCAATGGAAGACCTTTAAGAATTTCACATCTCTAATTTGGCATATGAGTTTGTGACAACTCAAATACTGTGGGACTGATTTTACAAGCTGCTCAGGTTGGTTCATGCCCTGTGAAAAAAATAATGCTGTTGTCCAAGAGTATTATTATAAAGGAATCTAGTAAATCTCTAAAAAACATAATTAAAAATTTTGCAAGGTAGCTGCAGCATTAGATAGGCCAAAGGGCATGACCAAATACTCCGAGTGTCTGTCTCCGCTCCAAAAGATAATTTTTGTTTTATCTTCTGATGATCCTCTTGCCAAACTTCAGACAACTCGGAGTTGCAGTTTTGTAAAGAGGTTCTCTGCAATCTAATTTTCAAGATCAAGAGTAATGGTTGTCTTTTCTTACAACTGCCTTACCTGATTTCCAAAACCTTGATGTATGATGGAAATCAGCCACCCTACTTGCACACAAAAGGAATGTGATGATGCCTGTGGTGAATCTGAGGGATGTACAAACCCTCTGGCTGGTTTCCAGAGGTGTTCTCCACGTGCCCTCATGCTGGCTCTGACAATGGATGAAGGAACCCAAACCTGGCTCCCAGGGCCAGTGTGGTCATTTCCCCAACGTGAGGGTGGAGGGGCGCAGCATCATGTCTCCATAGCCAAGTATCGTATTGGCGCAACAAGCCTTCGTTTTCTAACTCATGCGAGGCTGGTGTAACGCCAATGACCTTTCCTCCTGAGATCACGGCTGGGATGACACTACTTCTGAAGACACGTTGTCAGATACAAAAATCAGAAATTAATGTTATCCCCTCGTTCCGAAGGGCTAAAGTTTGTGTAAGAGAGACAGTCCCTCATTCCCCCTCACATAATTGGGAAATGGGGTGAGTAAGCCAGACAAAATTTAATAGCTAATTACTTTTGCAATGTAACAGCAACCACTAATAATAGTATAAGCTATTTCCAACACGTGAGAAGCAGGCAATCTGACAGACCAAAAGGTGGCAGAGATGGGAAGAGCTGCTCAAACACAGGGCCGTCACCGTAAAATTAAATATTTTTCTTATTTGTTCCCTGAGAACAGGTAGTGGGTGTTTCCCTCAAAGCCGCTTTTAATGTGGACAAATCTGAGAACAAATGGATAAGATGAATAACAACAAGTGTCAGAACTAGATGATACTCACACAGTTTCTAAAGGCATCCAACTTTGGTATTGCTGACCTACTAACCGTCCTGCTTAGCCCATTGTTTAAACCAGTTCTGCTGTCTGAAAAATGCAAGGGGACGAATGCAACACCCTTTTGAAAAGCCTTCAGGGACCATCCAGGGAATCACAGATCCTTAAGCCCATCAGATGGAGTGAAGCTAGAAGTAAGGAACAGAATTAATAGATAAAATAATAAAGGCTAGATAGGGTAGGAGATAAAAAGAGGAGGGTCTGAGAAGAGGAAACCATTCATTGAATTTGCCAACAGGCATCTGGTCCAACAGAAATTAGCTTCGAGTTTCCAGAAGCCTCAAAGTGAGCCCCCAACAAACTCTCCTGAAGGCATTCAGTTGATATGGACTGAAGAGTGGTCAGGAGAGAGGAAATGAAGGACGGCTCAGTGGGCATTTTCAGAGCAGAAGGTGGGGGGAACCGAGGACTGGGAGAGTATCACAGGAGCCTGTGCCTCTGCCAGATGACAGAGCTTTGCCAGGGGAACAAAACAGGTAAAATTCAGCTTTGAGTAAGCCAGGGACAAACTACTACCTGTGTGCACACACCAGTGGGCTGCATGGATGTTATGACCGCATGAGAAAGAGTTGATGGAGCCAGTGCAGGCAGATGGATGAAGGGGTCAGCTTGGTCCTCAGGGTGATCAAAAAGGCAATGGTTTGTTAGGCAGTGTTCAGGAATAGGAGGGAAGCTGCACCAGATCTAGTCTCTAAAACTATGTGGTAGGTCCATTGAAGTCAAAAGGGATGACCGGAGGCCAGGACTACCTTCTTTCCAAACTGCAATGAAACACAGTCCATAGGTTCAGTACCCAGCACTTAGAAAAGAGACAATGAAAGAAAGAGAAAGCAGATCAGTAATATCCATGAATCAGTTCTTTGCACCAGTGTTGAATCCCTGCTTCTCTTGGTTACTCCAGCAGGTCCTGCTTTACTGCCCCAGCCAGTTTCACATGCCTTTGGCTTGGGAGCTTAGGAAAATGTTCATTTTGCTAGGCTTTTCCTCCTGCCTCTGCTCAGAGCAGTTCCCACGCTGTGAAGCACTTTTGTGGAAAAATTCAGCTTCAGAAGGGGTTTTTAAGCCTGTTGTGTGTGCAATGTACTCTTACTATGTGGGAACTGCTAGTGAAATAATTATAAAACCATGGTCACTGGGCCCATCATGAAAAAGACACAGAGTAGATACATCAACTTCTACTACCACTTCCCTGACTCTTCTTGTCTTGCCAAAATAACAATATGTCACAGGAACCGTGTCTCCTGCTTCCTTCTTCCCGTTCCATCCTGGGCCAGAGAGACCCAGGTCCCTCTGAAGGATCTCTGTCTAAGTCAGTTTTTAAGTGCTCAGTGTATTTGGTGCTGGGGTGCTCAAAAACTGAGCCATTGTGTTGGCAGGTACTGCTGGTGCTGCTTTCTTATGAAATCCAGACTGTGCTGAGGTGCCCACCAGGAAGCTAAGGTCGCCTGAAAATGTGGCTCCAAAACAAGCAGCTCCTGGCGTGATTTTCCCAGGCGAGTGCCGCACGCTGACTTCTGCGCAGGAGCTGCTCAGTGGGAGAGAGAAGTTTCTGGTTTAGGGTTTTTTTAATGGAAAAATGCGTTTTGTCCTCAAATTGAATATTTCCTTCAGAACATCATGAAGTTTGCCAGAATATCTCAAGTTTCCACTGGGAAAGTTGAATCATGATGAATTGACCGGCGTCCTCCAATGCTCAGTCAAAGCAACTGGCAGAGTCAAACAAAACCATATTTGACTTCACAGTGGCACTGAGCAGTAGAATGGGAGGCACCTGCTTGGACCCGCAGCTCAGATAATCCTGCTAACAGTTTTCCTAATTGGGCCCCCAGGGTGACTGTGATGTGATAAAGACATTAATGCTGGAAAATTTGTTTTCCATGTGGAAAACAGATATTTAAGGAAAGCAAATATTGTATCTCAAGCTTTGCTTTCGTTCTGAGAAATACATTGGGAATATTTCAGGCAGCCTTGATCAGATTAGCTGGCCTTTCACCAGGCCCTTTCTCATTCCTGGCTGGTGGTCTTTGTAGGTGGAGATGGACAAACCGTAGGAAACAAGAAAAAAAGTCCTAGAAGAAAATACTCCAACTGTTCCCACAAGTTGAAAAAAAGAAGCATTTGTTCTCAGTTGAAGACAATGTTTTGTCTGAACTGATTTCAAGCAATTCAATCTATTTAACTGTGTCAGTCTGGATGAAGAATAATGTATTCCAAGGGACTTTGTGAAAATAGAGCATTTTAATATTTCAAGAGTTTTGCAGCCTTTGCCTCTACAAGTAATTGGAAAACCTGATGCCAATTTGCCAACTCTTGCGTTGTCATTCCACAAGGACATTTGGCAAAGCAAATGTTAGACAAAAACCTTCTCCCATCTCTGCAATAAGTTCATTGCTTTGTTCCATTTTCTGCTGGCCAAGTACCCCCACACTGGTGTGAACATGTGGTAGAGACAGTCTGGGTAACTTGCCAGAAATTTGCCATGCCTTAAGATATCTATTCAGATCTTAGAGTCACTTCTCAGCAGCAAACCAAGGGTCACCTTTTCATTTTGCTCATCCTTAGACTTTTTTTGTCTACATAAAAAGCTGTCTGGGCAACCCAACAGCAGTAACAGTTGCCTCTGGTGGCAGGTAGTGGATCCCAGAGGTGCTCTGGTCGGCGCAGTGGTGCTGCATGGTGGGCATGGCCCTGCGTGGTGGGCATGGACAGAGCTGGAAGCTCAACAGCAAGCGTGGGAAAAGCTGCAGCATTTTTGTCTAGTGAGCGTAAGTAGAAAAAGAAAATCTTGGTTTGGTGTGGGGGAATGCAGTCTGTAAGCTGCCCAGCAGATGCTCCTCTCCAACCACGGAGAGAAGGGCAGCCAGCTGTGCATCTCGGGAGAGCCAGGACATGGGGACAAGTTTGGAGGGGGACGGAAGGAGATAAGACACCCACCAGCTGGCATTAGAGCAGAAATCGGCAATAGGACAGCGTGGGCTGAGAGCAGAAGGAGCCGCGGGCTGCGCTGCGGTGCCAGCTGCAGGCATGCGAGGCCGTCCTGCATGCACCAGCAGGCAGAGGAGCTGCTCCGTGCCTCTGCCTGGCCGAGCCGCTCTCTTCAGAGCGGCCACAGGGAGCTTTGCTCCGTGTGTAACAGCTCTGGGCTTGGTGCTCTCTTCTCCCCTGCTGTCAGGAGGATTTACAGCTTGTGGTAGGGAAGGCAGCAATATTAATATTGCAGAGCGGGAGCAGAGTCCTTTGAAGACACAAACTGAACGGAAGGATGGTCTGGCATGGCTCGACCTGCGCCCTGCAGCCAAGCCCTTACAGCCTTCCTCCAGCCCCAGCTGGGACGCCAGCCTAAAACCCTGCAGCACCAGGGGCTGCTGGTTTCAGAGAAAAGGCAGTTTCTGCTGAAACCACTGCACTGACTGCCCTGGCCAAGGGCCAGAAAACCCGTGGTCAGAGTCAAGAGTCTTCCCAGCAGACGTGCACGTGCTGGAGGTGATTGGGCAGCATACAGTGACGTGCTCTCACCATAGCGTTTCGCTATTTTGTTGGGTTTGTGATTCGGCTCCCAGGTCTTTGCAAGTGTTAAAGCTCTGTTTTCCTTGTTTTCCAGGGTCTCAAGGGAAAGTACCCTTTGAGTGTCCCATGGAGAGACAGTGGCACAGCTGAAATCATGGTAGTCAACCATTTCCAGCCCTCCCTCCCCCGTGCCAGCTCTCCCCAGCCCACCTGCTTGTGCAGGGTACGCAGACACATGTATTGCAGTAGATGTAGGCGCACCCTCCACGTGGCAGGACGTGGTTATTGGCCTCCACATGCAGCGTCTCTAAGAGCTGCCTGACTCTTGCCTGTGGCAGCAAGGAAGGCAGTGGTGCTTTTCTTAGGGATCTTCATTTAACAGGGAGAAAGGAAACAGAGTGCAAATTCTGAGCACCAAGCACAGGGATGCCTCTGCATTTATGTTGGTCCCACGGAGCTCCCTGGCTTCAAGAAATATTGCTCGCAGTGTGGCTGAAGGATGGCAGGCTGGTAAGGAGGGAAAGGGGAGATGTGTCAAATATCAAAGACTGGCTGAGTAGCCTCTGCTTGGTCTGGGGGTACCACAGCAGCAGCCCTAGGTGTTGACTTCCCACCTCCCATCCTCTCCAGGCATCAGTGGTTGTCTCCATTAAGCCAAATATCAGTGCCATGGGTCATTTTTGGAAGACTGGTTGGCAAAGAACTGGGCAGGTGGCACCAGCACAGAGGGCAGTACACATGCGGCTGGTGGCAATGTCAAACCTTTATACTCCTTAGAGCTTGTAGCAAACACCAGCTCCCGGAATCACATGAAGTGAGGGTATTTCTTTTCAAAAAGGCATTTCCCAGGCTTCTAAAGGTTCAAAATTCAGAAGGCGAATAAAAGGAACCCAGTTTTCTTCATTGTTAACCCATTTGCCCAAGCAAGTAGACAATATTCAGAGTCATGAAGGGCTGGTTTTGTTAGGATGAAAAGTAAATTATAGGAGTTGGGTGTATTCTTGATGTAATCTCATTTATTTACCAAGAACACATGCTGGGGCCTGTTCCCCTGCACACTGCAGAACAAACACCACCAGCCTTGCTCAGAAATCCCACACCTGCCCCTCCATGCCCAAGAAGCCCTGTCTCTTGTCATTGAGCTGCTTCTCCTAGACCAAGCTCCATCGCTTGCAGCCTGACTCCAGGACCTGACACTGCAACCCCTGCACCCGCACAGCTTTCAGTCTGAGGTTCCTCTGTGGGATTGGGTAGCAACTATCAGGATGATGCTTTTTACAGCTGGTTGTTAAAATCAGGTTGGCTTTTGGAGACCAGATCAATGTGTTTGGAACCTACAGTGCAGCCATTGCTGGAAGGGAACTGGCGTGCACTGAGGTGGTTGCCTTGAAAATCTGATGTCTCCTTAAGATAAATTCATATTTGCATCATTCAGCAACCTTATGGGGCATCTGAAGGCCAGAGATGGACATCTCTGGTGTCAAAAGCAAGACTGGAATGGCTTGCACTATTGTGACAGGAATGCACTGATGCAGGTGGATATAACAAGGAGGTAGGAGTGTACTATCTGATGGAGCAGGGAAACCCAGAACACTGCCAGGCATCCAAGTATTACTGGGATATTAACTTAGTAGAGCTATTCCAGATTTTTTCAGGGACTCAAGAGGCAGATCTACACTAGAAATCTCCGTACTGTGGTGTCAGGGTGATTCAGGGCTCATTGTGCCCGGTGCCTCGTGGCTTTGCTTTGCATTTCCAGGCAGAAGTCCTCTCAAATACGCTGCCTGGTCACCAGGACCCCTGGCAGCTGGGCGCAAAGGTGGTCACTCCCTGCAGAAGGCCCTGCTCCAGCATACTGTGTAAAGACATTACCCTGTGATCACTCGCAGCCCCCAAGCTGTGGTCCCAGGGTGTCACACTGTGACTCCTCCCATGCACTCGCTGCACACTGGGCACCATTCCCCATGCTCCTGTTGGACTTACGAGTTATCTGTAGCAGCCGGTGCTGAGTAACTGTGCCTAGGATGTTCCTCTTTCCTTCTTCCGTGCTTTGCTGCTTCTATTTGAGATATATAAACCTGCTAAATAATGTGATTAACCTTGTAAAAGAGCTCTGCAATGACATTCATTCCTGGCTGGGGACTGCACCTCCCACCAGCCTGCGCAGTAGTTTGTGCCCTTCCCCTGGGCTGTCACCGCTTGGCCCTAGAGCAGCTGTGAGGCATGTCCCACGACGGCAGAGCTCCGCTTCCGATAGCAGGGATTGCATCTGCAAGCAGGGACCAGAGCAGGCACAAGACTGCAGTTCTCCAAGAGACAAGGTTTCAAAAATCTCTGCTGACAGCCCATGTCTCTGCATTCCTTTGGGCTTGACACCGGCTTCCGCGCGAGGAGCTCGGTCGCTGCTGACGGATCGCAATGCTTGGATTGCCTGATTCTGCTGCCAGATCTGCAGCTCCAGCTCAAGCTGTACTTCACATTTCAAGCACTGAGAAGCACAGAAATGTTCCTGCTGCAATGAGCCGTGCCAGATGGGGATACCCACCTCTGTGCCCCTCTTCTGCTGGGGCACTGACAAATGGAGAGGTTGCGGGCACACTCCCAGCCCCAAAAAAACTTCACAAAAGACATCCACCAAAGGCAGCTTGACCCAACCCTGCCAGCTGCCAGAAGTAGTGTGGGGAGCACTCGGGATCCTGCAGGGCAGCTGACCTTTGGTTTGTGGCAATGAGAAACAGCTCAAGATAATGAATGGGCACAGATGGCTTGGAAGAGGACATTTGCACAGCACCTGTGGAGTCTGCTAATGAGAGTGAGGTCTCCCTTCCTCTGTCAGCCATCATCCATCATTGCCCATGATACTCCGGGTTAGTGCATCCCTTTGTGGCTGTGATGGTCGTTTCAGACTCCCCCCACAATGTTCAACAGATCGGTGGCTCATGGGAGTCGTGCTCTAAGGCACGTGTAGAAGAAGACTGTCCCTCTCTGTGCCTCAGCCTGTTGGAGCAATGAAAGACTACTGATCCAAAATGCCGGGGACAAGTGACACAGTCACTGATTTCCTTCAGAAACATTTTGCACAACTGAAGTACACAAGATAAAAGAACAACCAAACTGGAGTTGGACAGGAGTGCTGGACTGGTGTGGGCTATGGGGGGATGCTGCTTGTCTCACAGTATCCAGAGATGCCTCCTTCCACCCCACAGGCAGAGCGAGAACCACAGCGACCTGGAGCAAGGCAGGCCATGGCTCTGAAGATGGTTTATGCACGATCAGGCTGCCAGCAGCCATTCCAACCATGATAAGGTGTCTGCCCATACCCCAAGGAGTGTGGCCACATCCTGAGTGGGAATGCAGTCAAACCCCAAAGTGTTCCCTAGATTACCCACACAAATGCCTCAGTCTCTGTGTCCAAGGTCAGCTCTGCTCAGACAGGGCAGAGGAGTCATCTGAGGCTGAACCCGCAGCCGGAGCCTTTCTGTGTCTCCACATAGCAGCCTCCAGCTCCTCTCTCCTGCCCCTTTCTCTGCTGCCCTGCTGGGTGACAGGTGAAAACTCCTCTAGCCCAGGCTGTACAAAAAGTGCCTGCTAACATCACTTGGTAAGTTACTTACCTGTCCTGGAGGAAACAGGCAAAAAGGTATCACGGTACTGCAGCAGGGCTGCAAAGGAGAAGAGATGCCCACTGCAGCCAACAGGCTGCCAAAAGCCTGGAGCAGAGAGGAGATTGCAGCAAAGTTGGGAGGCACATCAAGGACCTACACTGTGCTGCCCTGACAGAGGTGGATTGCTTTGCAACTGCCTCACAGTCCTGCGTCCAGCCTCCACCTCTTGCAGACAGCGAGGCTCCTCAGGGCACGCTGCAGGGGATGTGCCCTTTCACACTGCCTGCCCAGCGCCCTGCCATGGCTGCTTTCCTCCCGCCCTGCCCTCGGCCCTCAGAGCACTTGCTATGCATCTGGTGGGCATCAGAGAAGGTCTGGTGGAGCAGCAGTGGCAGAAAGAGGTGGTGGCCTCCAGCACCAGGACTGCCAACAAGCCTGATGTCTGCTTCTCACTTGGTTGTCCTCAGTCTTCTCATGATTTGCACAGCTCTGGGCCCTCTCTCTTGACTCTTCAGAGCTTGCATTTTAGTTTAAGGAAATCTTTCTTTTTCATTAAGTCTTTCCCCTACTTTCAGTAATTTTGTCTAGCAAGACTGGGAGTGGGAGTGTGGCCATAACTTGGCTTGAGAGATGGAAGGACTAAAACTGTGAAGCAGTTCAGCTTTAGCGGTTTACAGGTGCAGATCCTGGTTCTTCCAGACTGCTGAAAAAGCCCCAGAAAGCAGACATTACTGCAGCTGCTTCTCATTTCTTGCACAATGTTGTGCAGGATACAGCAGGCAGAGAGTGTCCTGTCAATTAAGCATGGGCTGGGTTCATATTTGATCCCTTAGGACCTTGATCTTTCCCAGAAAGAGCAGTGCCTTGGGAAACCTAAAGGAAGGGTAAGGCTGCTCATATCTGGCTCCAGCAAGTCAGATGAGGGCACCAAGCAGCAAGGCTGGAGAGGGCACCGCCTTTGACACCCAGTGACCCCTAATCAACTAGGGAACATGCGGGCTTCATGGCCTTTTCAGTACCACCAGAAATGATGGTAATAATGTAGAGACATTGTTCTCCATCAGCCTGGAGCTCAGTAGCACAGCATATTTTATTTCTGATGAAGACCAGTGCCTGGCAGTGCAGAGGGGCAGCAGAAGGAACCGGGAGGTGCTGACCACGCTGATCTACCAGCACGCAGGGGCTGTTTGCCAGTCTGGTCCCAGAAAACTAGGCAGCTGGGCCTCATGGGGAAGAAAGCTTTAGGGTGTGTGGACAGGGTGTGTGGACAGGTTGTGGACAACGCTGTAGGTAGCAATCCCCTTCCAGGCCAGCAGCACCCCTCTGAAAACCTCCGCACGGAAGGGTCTCCAGTCCTCCTCTGCAGGACCCTGACCAGGACCCAGCCTGAAGGGCCCCTGCCCCAGGTACGCAAGGCTGGATGCCTCTGCAAGCCAGACACCCACGTGTTGGAGCCGCCTTTTGGAGATTTCCTCCCTACCCAGCTCTTCTTGGCCCTTTCCTTGCTTTATTCTTCCTACATCGGCTGTTACTCAAGCCCACTGATTGTTCTCCGTTTTGTGCTGGGGCAGACAGACGGGCTCCCCAGACAATAGACAGGCTTCACCAATGACTGGGAAAGAGAGGTGGAAGATTTACTGCCATGAGGTAATTGGCTAGAGGAATTTGAACTTTCTTTGCTTCAGGAATTGCCTCCATTGTGCTGCCCTGTCAGCAAAGTGGAGATAGGGTGGGTCCTGAGCCCGGTGCGCTTGCGACAGGAAAGATTTGCCTTCTGAGCGCCAGCCTCATTCACAGACCTGAGCCAGAACCTGAATCCTTGGGCTGTGACTGTTGTCTGCCTCTGGGTGCAGCTTGCCCCACCTGCTTGGACACTTCTTTTGCCAGATTTCTCAACCATGTCTGGTTGGTGACCCCCCTCTCCCTTATTCAGAGCATAAAAATGTCCCAACCCATTTTCATTTACCCCAACAGTAAGAATAAAAACGTCTCCCTGATGCCTTTGATAGTACATTGGAACATGGACAGGCGGCATCACACGCCAGGTCATACAAGTGCGTGGGTGCATGGCAAGGCCAGCGGAAAGTCAGTGTAAAAGGTGAGGTCTTGTGGGCGAGAAGGTATCCATTTTCATCTGGAACAAACACTTTCACAACTTGCAACTGCCCGCATGGCGTTTTTGCAATCCCTTCTTGATGTGGGTGTAGCAGGCACAGATCAGGAAATGCTGCACTAGCTATGCCGACACTTCATCATCCTTTTTGCTGTGAAAGGCCATTTTCTTGGCATCCACAACAACTTCAGGCTGCCGCATTGCTTAGAGTCTTGACTGCTTCAGGCCGGTGCTAGATCTGTAGTAAACGGTTGGTTTAACCCAATATGGGTCCACTAGTTGCAGCTGCACAACTTTGTTACATCCTCTCTTGATGGCTCTGGGTTGCTGAGTTTTCCAGCTGTCTGAGATTATGTCCTTGGACGTGGTTAGGACATCTGGTTAGAAGAATAACAAGAAACTTCACGACTACCTGTTTTGGAAGGGCCCTTTAGCACACCCTTGCACAGACATTGCCAGCAGGCTCTCAGGTGAAGACAGCCAGGTAGACCATCTGGGCAGCAGCCCACTCCCTGTGCGTCACAGACATTTATTCTCCCACCCCAGCCCAGAGGCAAGGTGGGATCATCAGGGTGGGGAACATGCTGGGGACGTACATAACCCCGACCTCAGTCTATGCACCCCAAAAGCTCTGGTGCCTGGGTGGTGGGAGAAGGCCAACAGAGTCCATGTCCCAGGGTCATGCCGTGACTTCCAACACCTCTTGCAGATAACACTGGGAGTTGTCCAATAATATCCTAACTCTGCGTGTAACATCAGTCTTGTGGCTTTCTGCCCTAGTACCAGCAGGAAGACCTGGTGCTTTTCAAAAAGCCCTTTATCCAGGGCTTTACAAAAACAGTGCTTCTGTTTTTTTAAAGCCCTAGATACAGGACTTAAATGATACCAAAAAAGGCTATTTAAGTCTTATCCATGCTTCTGAATTATCTTAAATTCTGTTTTTTTCTCACTTTTCCTGACTCTGTCCCCAGATGTGAGGTCAGCCATTGGTACTCAGACAGGGCAATAGGCGGTGAGGGGGTGGGTGGGCTGTGAAACCCACCCCAGAGCCCATTCTGCATCCTTGAGTGAGGTGGCATTTGTGTTCTCACTGTGTCCAAATCCATCCTCCTACTCAAAAAAAAGGGAAGGCAGGAACACTTGCGGGAGCAAATTTTTTGAGATTTCTTTTACTCAAAGTCTCCTGAGGAAGGCAAAACGTTTAACACTGGCCTGGGCACCAGCAGAGGCTCATCCATCCCCATAGCTCTGGCTTCACAGCCTTGTCTAATGGGGCCCAAGGTAGGGATCCAATTTCCAGAGCCAAGTGGTCAAGCCAGCTGCCTCCACACTGTGAGGACAGGGCTGGGGCTGAGCCAGCCCCCTTCATGCCCTTCCCTGCCTCGTGTGCAGCGCGGCCAGCGCCAGGCTTCAGGAGTCCATCGCCTTGCATGAACCGGTGCCGCAGGGTCAATGCAGGCAGCACGCTGCAGCCCATCACTGCCAGGTCTGCAAAACCCACCACGGACACCCGTGCCAGAGCAGCCCCACTGCAGGGACATGTTGTCTGCCCTCCTGCCACAGCACTGGGAGCACATGGTCTCAGCTGGTCTTTTAATTCTCAGTCCACATGGCAGCATGGCAGCACAGGGAGCTGGGGAGCAGGGCAGAGGGCTGGGACAGGAAAGGAGAAAGACCCTCTCTCAGGCCCCAGTGTTTTTGCTAATCAAGCCAGATATTTGAGCACAAGATATTGAAGAGGCCGGCCATCTCCGATCAATGCCAGTATAATGTCTCCAGCAGCACCTACCACTACCCACCTCCCAAGAATTAGAAGAGGGCAATTTTGTGTACTTCTTTCCCAACTGAGGTAGTTAATAGTTGGCCATGCCACAAAGCAGAATGGTTTAAACTATTTTTGGGACAGGTTGAATACAATAGAAAACCAAACTTCTGTTCATAAAAGCACCTGCCAAGCCCAACTCTATAAATCATCTGCAGTGCCAGACCATCCCAAGCTAGTCCTGCTCCAGAGTGAATTATTGCCTTCCGTTCCTGCTCGAGCCCATGAAATGTATTCAGCCTTGTCATGACGTAATTGTTCTTTCTTTTGTTTTGGCACAAAGTACACCATCTCCAAGACGAGTGAACTGAAAAGCAGAGCCTGGACACTGTCTCATTGCTAAGCAGGTGTGAGGTTATGACATGATTTTCTCCTCTCAAAGCAGCCGCTCTGCAGATGTCATATTATTGCTGTTTGCAATTTTCAGGGCCTTACTTAAGTTTCTTTGAAAATCCCAGCCTGCACAGGTAGCCTTCTATCTCAACAACAGCCTTTCACAGTCACAGCTAAAGTAGTGCCACAAACCAGATTAAAAAAAGCAAAGTGCAAACCTTAAGGGAGGTTCTGCTGCCCCACCATTGCAATGGGAGCTCCCTTTGGGGGCAGGGCAGGCAATTAGGAGCATCCTGTGTCCTTGCGATACACCTCCCCACTGGCAAACAGGTCCTCACAGCATAACAGCCCACCTGAATCGCTGATAAAATGCACAGGGTTGTTATTCCCCCACGACTCTTCCCCGGCTCTCACTTCCTTCTGTCATTCTGCTCAGAGGAGGACCCTGCTGACCTGTCTGCTGGAGAGCAAAGCATGTGAAAGACAAGAGAGACAACTCGGAGGTCTCTCTGTCAGCTCTGGGCTGAACACAACCATCACTCTCTGTTTGGCTGAAGATATGCCAAAGACTTTTGGGGTTGGGCGCAGCTCCCCGCACAAGAGCTTTAAGTGCAATCTGAGATAGCCTGTGGTATCTCAGACATCCCTGTGGTGGGCAGATATGACACAGGGCCCACGGGACTTCACTAGCAGGGTGGCTGCAAGCCAACATGAATGCAAGGGTGCTGCAGGGTCCCTGTTTAGATGACTGCGGGTCAGTGCAGACAAGCTCCAAGTCAGCTGGATGAAGCAGTTGCTGTTTGGAGACTGCCCTGGTGGGGGGCTGAGCCTGGACAAGCGGACCCCTCATGGTACAGCTGGACCCCAGCTTTGAAGGCACAGGTGAAAATCCCCCAAACACAGTTATAGCAGTGTTCGGTGGTTGTCAAAGGACTGAAGTCAGCACTTCTGCCTGCTGCCAGCGCCCCAGCAGCCCATTGCAGGAGCCAGCAGGGAGCTGAGCACCAGCGAGGCAAAGGAGTCCAGCTCCAACATCCCTCGGCTTTTTAGGGTTCTCGGCTCCAGAGCAGCGGGGACAGGCACATGATCCCTAACATTAACGTGTCCTGATAGCAGCAAATGCTGGACATTCACAGCCCCAGCTGGGGTAAAACCTGAGGATGCAAAGGAGACTCCCTTCCCTGACTTTAGCACGCTGCGGGGCACACGCTTGCTGCACTGGGCAAGGGTTGAGCTGACTGCACCCAGGCATCTGATGCCTGTGAAAAAAACATACAGTGAGAGCCAGCCCAAGGCCTCACATCCAGATTTGTAGCTGGATTGAGAGATTTTTAACCCATTTTAAATCCAAGCCAGGCAATATGGGAGCTGTGTCCTTGATGGAGGGGCTGATGTCCACATAATATGGGTCACATGGGCCAAAAAAAAATCTATAGCTCGTTTTGCTTGAAAATTGGGATAGCCAGAAAAGGTAGAGTGCTGACACTAAATCATCACTTTGGTATCAGGGCTCAGGTTCCCAAATAATCCCAGCTCCCCTGGCGTTGCTGCTCTCCAGGGGTAAGCCCAAGCTTGGGTTCACAGGGTGTCTCCAAAAGCAGCGTTTGCAAGAGCAGGGCAGTGGCGCTTGAGGAGAAACTTTGCCTCACAGTGCACCACAAGCCAAACGGGAACGTTCACAGAAGCCCACCTTCTTGTGTCCGTCGGCCAGCATTACAACACAGCTGGCACCAGCGCTGGCTAGGGCAGCCAGCGATGCCAGAATGGAGCCTTCCACCCGTTCCAGGCATGAGAACGCAGCCTCGGCTCTTTCGGTTGTTTATGACACTGAAGTGTCTTTGCTGGTGGCTGCGAGTGTTTAGAAAGTGCCATCCATTTAACACAGGCTTCTGCAGCACAAAGTCTTTCCAAACCAAAGGTGGAAGGGCCAGCGCTTGAGCGTTTCTGGTGACTATTTCCCAAGAGAGAGCACTGCCTCCCTCGGTCCCTCCTGCCAGCTCCCAGGCTGATACAGCTCCTAGCCTTTGAGCCGCAGTGTAGCGACCAGGGGGGCATGCTCATCACTGCTGTGCCTGTTTGCAGGTTGAGACTGGTGTTTCTCAGCGCAGATGCGCTGCGCGCACACAGCTCGTTGCAAGTTCATGCATATGCCTCACATGCACTCTGTGCTTACAGCCCTATTGAGCAATCTGCAGTGGCCCAGGTCTTGCCAGGACCTGAGCTGCAATCCTGACCACCCCACAGCAAAGCGCTTACGAGGGTAGTGGGAATCTAAACAGGTGCAGGTAGCACTTAAGGCAAAACAAGGTATGAACAGTCTTTTGGGAGAGCTGAGTCTGGAAGGCAGCTTGGCTGTGTTCAACAAACCACAGCAGCCGCTGCGGTAAACACAGTGCTGGGCACAGGGGGAGTTCAGGGTTGGCCACAGCATGATGGTGCAAGGATACTGGTGTAGGGCATGGTGCTGCATGCAACCAAGGTGGAGGTGGGGCTTCTCCTCACCTCTTGGCCAGGCCACGCTAGCAGGAGAGCCTCTACCCCCAAAACAACCTTCCCTGCATAACCCCACCTGGGAGCTTAGTTCGTGGAGATCTGCGTGCTTCATCTTCACACAGCTTTCTGACAAGTATTAGAGAAGCACGCCCTCTCCATGAGGTCAAGGATTTGGGCGTAAGAGCCATCAGCTTACAGCTGGCCCATTAAGTGCCCATTTTCACTTTCTGGGTAAGAGAAATCAGTAATCACTGGAGCTAACAGTCTGCTCCAGAGAATCACCAGCAGGAAGACACAGGCTTCTGACGGAAGCGTCTCCTGTTACCTCCTGTCCGCAGAGCTCTTGTGCTTTTCCAGGAACTTTAAAGGATCTGTACAGAAGTGCCAAATCAGGTATCGGCCGCCATGCCCTAGTAACTGGATTCCTGTTCTTTGAGAGGATGATGCGCAGCTGCAGCATGGACTTTTGGCAAGTCCAAGAGGTCTCATGCAAGGGGAGGAAGCCCATGTAAAAGTCTCTGGATGCCAAGCGCTTCTCCCTCTGCCAGCTCTTTGTGCATTGGTCTCTCCCTGACACTGGAGCCACCTCTCCATCCTAGCAGGTGGGCTCTCAGGTCGGGGCACGCACAGCCCTGGAGGTAACACAGACAGCTTCAAAGCCAGTGAAATACAGAAACTCATCATTTTTCCATCAGGGGGAGATGGGGAACAGCTATCCAGGCAATGTCTCTGTGTCTAAACACAGCCCAGCACCAGGGTTCCCATGGGGCTGTAGGCCTTTCCCACAGTGACAGGGCCGGGCACCTTGCAGGGTCCCGTGCCGGTTGCTTGCTCATGAGCAGCAAATGGATCCACTTACAATTTGCAGGAAAACCAGGTTTTTCTCTGAGACACAGTTTCCTAGAGTAAAAACTGCTCTTCATCAAATGCAAAAGTTTCCAGGCAACCCACAGATGTGGTCAAAATTTTTGAATTAAAACATATTGGGGATGTTTGAATCTGAAGTGAAAGGTTTTGTTTCAATTTGGGTTTTGTTTTACTTCTGATTATTTTTTTACTTCAACCTCAGGTTAATATATGTAGATAATATCTGTCATTAAATATTACTTTGGCTTGGCTTGGCTTTTAGAGAATGAAATGTTTTGATGTCAGCATAAAGTATTTTAATCAGCCATTCTGACATTTTTCACTTAAAAAAACCCCAGAATTTTTCTCTTGTAAAATATTTCCAAATTTCGCCTGCTTTTTCCAGTTAGCGACAGACACAAACTCCACAGAGGTTCAGTAGTACAACTCCTCCAACCCCCTAGTTCACATGTACTGCTTTATTTGCTAGTCTCAGGACTTTGGGATCAGATTCTGCCCCATACACGAGCTGGTGTAACCCCCGAGATACCCCTGAAGAGGAGAGGCAGCCTGGCCCAATGCTCTTCCAGTAGCGCCTCGCCCCGGTGCCCCCCCATCTCGGCAGCAGGCTGCTTTTGCCCCCAGCTCAGGCAGAAGCCACACACCGCCTGTGACCGTACAGCCTGCCAGATCCTTCCTCCGGCTTCTTGCCAGAGAGAGAGCTAACAGGAGTAACCGCATGCTGCCAGATCCCCTCGATGTGAGAGAAACCAACACGTTTGCGTGTGCTTCTGGTCAATTATAGGCTATCGATTGCCTGCCCGCCAGCCTTGGGCTCCACCATCCCCTTTCAGTGGGTCTGAAAGTAAATGGAGCAGGTCTGGAGAAGATGATGGGCATCAGCTGTCGGGGGTTCCTGAACAGCACTGAGGGTGTCAGAAGCTGGCAGCGGCGGGAGGATGCACGCAGTGAAGAGAAGCAGAGGCAGACAGACAGAAGAAGAGAGCAGAGGCAGCTGCTCCATGCCAGATGTGCAAGGGACTCTCATGTGCACAATTGAACTGTGGGCACCTTATCAAGAGTCCAGCAGGGCTTTAAGCTCTCAAGCAGAGGTGGAATTCAGTATTCAGAGAGTTTTTTCCCATAATTCAAATACCACCTCTCCTTAGACTTCCAGCTGACACTTCTCCAGGATATGTGGGTCAAACGCACTTTGTGCAAGCCTCGTGCAATCAAAGGAAGGATGTGGACAGCAGTGGTTGCATGTTCCCTGATATGCAGATGGAAGCATGTCTATGGCATGTGTGTGCAGACCACACTAGCTTCACCTCAGCCTGCTCCTCAAAGGAGAACCAGAGCTTGCAGCAAGTGCTCTGAATCAGGCATGGGTGCCAAGCTGTGCCCAAAGGCACGATATGAAAAATTTCTTAATCAACCATAGCTGACACAGTCCTCCTGTAAAGAACATTCTGGGTCAAACCAAAAAGCCACTGAACCCAGATGCAGGGTACACAGAGCAATGAAATGGGAGCGCTTTGATTTTCAGCAAAGCCTGTAGTAACCTGTGTGAAAAATCACGGTTTTTTTGCTCAGGACTGCAGCAAAAAGAGCAAGAAAAAGCACCGCCCTCAACCTGGCTGGACCCCCACGCTCCCAGGAATCAGGGGTTTAGGCACCCTTGAGCCAGATGTGGCATTAGACAATCACCCTGAATAGTCACAGGTAGATTTTTCCTCCATTAATTTAGCTTATATTTTTGTCTTGTGTCCTTATAGTCTATAGTCTACATTTCTTACTAGGGACTCTGCAAAATTCTTCACCAGCAATTTGTAGCTAAAAAGTACATCCTCCCAGTGCCTCAAACCAGCATTGTCTTCTCTGACTCATCTCTCCTCACAATCTCTTTGCCAAGCAGAGGAGTCCTGGTATCGTCACCTCTACACTGACCCGGTTCCTTAGACCCTGTTCCCTCTCCTATGATCTGCCTGCTCCTTCAGTGTCTGCTTTTTTAGTACTGTCCAACTAGCCATGCTTTCCTACCCCAGGAATGTGTCTGTAGCAATTCACTTCTGTTCCCACCATGGGGGCTCCAACAGGGGTCTGATCGTTGTGCTCCCGCTGCTTCTTCCATTAACTGTGCAAGTGGCAAAAAGCCCTTTATTGGCCTGAAGAAAACCAATCCTGTGCACACTGCACATCAGCGTAAACTGTCCATAGAGGTCGTCTTGGAGGCGAGGGCAGGAGCCTAGAGCAGGCAGGGCAGACTGCAATGCACAAGCTACCTTCGAAGGCACTGGGGGTTGCAGAACAGCTCTAGCCTGCTGCCAAGTGCCTCTGCCACGGAGCCCCTGGCTCCCTAGGACAGCCTTGAGGCTTACAACCGTCCTTGGCTCGCCTTGCCCCGCTTTCTCCCCTTCTGCACTGCTCTTCCTGGGACACAGCACCGTGGCCCCCAGCCAGCCCTCAGGCTCGTGTCCCACAGCAGAGCTGGGTAAGAGTTTCTCAGCACAACATTTGTCTTCATAAATATCCTGCCTTAATCAAAGCAGAAGATGCCAACTAGAAAGCACAGTATTTCCATGACTCAGTTGATTTCAGGAACGTTTGCATGGGGAATGTGACAGATCCACCATCTGCATTTGTTTGCTGCTTACTGCTCATGGTCACTTTCAAAAGGCTTTGGCTGGGTGGCAAAGAGTAAGATGCTCCTGGATTTACCTTTCCCTGGTAGATGGTCTGGGTGTTACAAGGATACCTACGAGTGAGGGGTTTTGCTTTCCATGAGAGTGACTCCCAAAGAGCCCGGTGAGTGGGGAGCTGGAGCCCAGCAGAGACCTGGAGAAGGGCAGGGAACAAACCTGCACTCAGGGCACAAGGGAATGTGAGGCTCTTTCCAGGGGTCTAGTGGGGACCATTTAGTTGCTAGAAGTCAGGACATCGCTGGGCAGTGGCTGCTCAAAAGGACACAGTGGGCAGAAAGGACATTTGCTTGCAATCTCATTTTTCTTGCTTTTAAAAAAAATGTTCTTTGCTCTCATTCATGCCCCAGTATTTCTTTATAATTTAGAGGTTCTTTTGGTTTTGATGTGCTTACACTAAGCAAAAAGTTCATGTTGACCCAGCTCCAACACTGGCCAAATCGGAGTCCTATTATGTGAGGAAAAAACGTGAAAAGAATTTTAAAGAGGCTGAGAAGTCCTGCTTGGACACTTCCAGGACAGAAGGTATTTTTCTCTTCATACGACTTTTGGGTTTGAATGTCCTTTCTGGCATGGGTTTTTTAAAAGTCAAAACTGGAGAGAAAAAAATCCCCACATATATTATTTTGATCAACACAAAACAATTCTTTCTGGACCTCAGTTTCATGGGAATCACCAAAAACACGAATTTGCAGAATGGTATCAGAATGGAAACTATGTCCCGTGCCAACATCAAACCCAAAGCAGCCTGGTGCACCGACTGCTCTGTCCAGGCAGCGAAAGCAGGGGGGCTGGGAGGAGGCTCCATCAGCCTCTCCTTCAGTTTGGTGTAAGACACTGCCCTCCTCCAGTGCTCATGGGCACTGGAAGCACCAGGGCATGTGTGCACCTGTAGGCCAGAAGATGGCAATGCCCATCGTGCTCATAAAAGCTATGTGCAGCAAGACAAGCCATCTTCTCCCTGCCTGTGACAGCACAAGCGCTGTCCCCTTTTATCGCCGTGCGGAATTCCCTCTGGCAACGAGGAAAGTTGCAGCCAGGAGACGGAGCCCATGGGGAAAACCTCTAGGAGCACACTTAGCTAGATTCAGGTTTTGCCTTTTTGGAAAAACTGCCCTCCTTTTCTGATCCAGGTTTCACCGTCATCCCATGACACGGTGCCTTCTGGAGGCAGCTCCGTGCTGCTTCCCGGCCACGTCTCCTCCGTGTGGCTGCAGCCTGTCCTGCCGAGCGGCCTGCCCGTCTCCCTGTCCTTGGCTGTGCACCCCTCACCTTACTGCCTTCTCCTCTGCTGTCTAGGGAGAGGCTTCCCCTGGCAGGCCCTGTGGACCCTGGGATGAGACGGTGTCTGCTGACAGCCCTGACATGGCTTCTAAAATTTATTTCTTCTCACATCAACCACTGGCAGGGGCAGAAATGCACCGCCTCCTCTGCTCAGCCCCGTTCTGCTCTCGTGCGTGGAGGGCAGATAGCACGGCGCGGAGCCGGGCAGCTGCGGGAGGAGCTGGAAGTGGAGTAGCCAGAGCAGCATGAGAGCTGTGCTTGCTGTAGGTCACTGCTATTCGCTGCACAGACCAGGCTTCTGGAGACCTGCTGGTGCAGGGATGGGCTTAATCTCACCCTGGCAAACTGGCCTTGGCTGGATCTTTATTATTGAAACATTGTGGAGATCTCGGATAGGGCCTACACATGGGGGATGATCTAAGATGACTGATCTATTTTCAAACATGGAGAGGTGGGAGTAGAAACACGTTCTGCTCTTGCCTATTGCAGTGATATGGGATTGAAGCAGGGCTGGTGCCTCCAGATATGGTGTAATGCAAATGAGCTCTTTCTGCTTTGATCTCTTTATCTTCCCTTTCTCCTTTTCTTTATGGAGACTACCTTTAGCGTAGTTTTCAACCTGAAGGCTTTTAGGAAAAAATTCAGCTGGCTCTATGGCTCTAAGTACCATTCAGCCCCAGCTTTACCCCGAGCAATTCAGGCATTTTGTGGTGACCTCAGAGATTTCAAGATAAACAGGAGGGGAGATAACAGGAACCTTTATGAATCACTCTAGAATAATTTGAAGAATTTCTAAAACCATCATTTACTGCCTTGGGGCTTCTTTTCTAAAGGTGGTGTAATTGTGCATTTTTCACTGGATACTAATGTGAGTGGCCAGAAGATAGGTAGAGACATTGCTCATCTCCTAGTGATTTCAGAGAGACAAGAGTGGTTCATGACTTGCAGGAACAGGTTTAGTGCTGGACCTTTCCAGCTTAAGGATGGGAATTTTGGTCTGGTTTGTACAGCTCCCCCAGAAATCAAACTGCTGGACTGGGAGGCCTTAATACTGTAATTGTGCAATTAATTAATGAAGAGGATACCAGGTCATTAGCTTCTCCCCACAATCATAATCTTCCTGCTTAAGTGTAAGGAAGGTCTTTTCTACAGTCCAGGAGCCCATGTGTTAAGCACTGAGAGGAGCTAGGTCAAGTCCACACTGGGAAGAGAGCACATTAATATCCTGAACATCTTGAAAAATGTGAAGATACTCATATAATGGAACAATTTAGGGCTTGAGAAGATAGTCACCACTTGAGGTTCTTAGTAGCTTCCTGAAGGCTCAAAACCTGAGGCTAGCCATCGGATATGTTCTCTGGGGTGACCTTACCTCCTTACAAAACAGGAGCACAAAGTCTCTTTCCCTAAATACTGAAAATCATGTCCAGTGGCTTGGGCACTGTCCGTCATCACTTCCAGCTGTTGCCAGATGCATGGGATTTTACTGAGGTAGGAAAGAAGCTGGGAGAGCCCACAGAGTACCCTACTGCTGACTCTGTGAAGGTCTGCCCCTTGAACCATACCATGAGCTTGCAGAAACCTTACAAATCAAATATCTGCTTGAAGGCAGCTACTTCCCCCTGTTCTCATGGCAGGAGGACACAGTCTCCTCATCACGCTGAGTGACAGAGGTGCCCATGGAGGCCCCCTCCTGAGACTGAAGCTAGTGACAAGAGTCTCTGTCCCTTTGGAGTACAGAGAGAAGAAGAGGGAATGTCATCTCCCAGCCATAGCTAGGAGATGCTTTTTCTGCAGGAAATGTCCTAGCCCTGTGATGTCTTCCAGGCAAGCACCATCCCTCTGTCAGTCACGTGAACTTTGCAGGTCTTAAGCCAGATGCACATCTGGCCCTGAAGGTTATGTGCTTGGCCTCAGCCAAGACCATATCACTGCACGTTTCGCCTTCAAACCCTCCTGACTGAGCAGCCACAATCTTGTCGTGTTACTCCAGCGTGGCTTCAACCTGTTTTGCTTTAGGACTGTTGTCTGTTTGTGTTAATTCACAGTAGAGTGTATCTCTGGGGAAACACCTCGCTTATCGTCTGGGAAGAGGAGCTTTGGGAGTAACAGGCAGGGTTCTTTGCTCCCCAGTTTTGTGGGCAGCTTTTAGACACCATGAGTTTGTGTGAGACACGTTGATCCCACTGTCCCTAGAGGTCATCTTGGTGATATTGCTTAGGCCTATCTTGGGCAAGTATCACAGGGTGCCCTTCGTGCAGGCCCACATATTGTAGCGTAAAAACCTTCCCTGTTGGCCTAAGGTCATGCACTTCTACAAGCTCCTGCAGGTGGTTTCACCAGAGCTGAGCAGAGTCTACTGGGACTGTGCTGCTCCCCACAGGGATATCCATGGCTCCGCATTTCAGAGCACCAGCTCCACAGCTTGCATCCCATCAGCCCGAGCAATTACGCCAAAGATAAATTCCTTTGATCTTTAAAGCCCATATCATCCCTGAAAAAACACTGTGGTAACCATCTCCTAGCACTTTTAAAGAGCATGGCAGATGGTCCCACTGGAGTACCCAAAGCATAGTGTGTGTCACACCATTTTTTGGTAAGGAATATCAGCTAATCAGTGAATAATCAAAGGTTGTTCATGAAAGAAGGTGACATCAAAGCAAATAATTTAAGGAATCCCTCGAGGGCCCGAGTAGTTGCAAGGTCTGAGGCTGAATCACATGAGCTCAGTTTCCATGAACTGTGTCTCAGTTTTCCTGCAGGTACAAGTTAGAAATGCTTACAATAAATGCTTAGAATTAGTTGGGGAAGGGGGGGATGTTAAATCACAGTAATTATAGCCATGATGGCTTTGGTGCAGTGCCATTGGAAAGCATAGGTAATTTCAACACCTAATGCAAGAGGTCTTAAAAGACATTGCTTTATGGGTAAATGGGGGTGATACCAGAACAGCGTTTCAGTTCCAGGAGTAGTGGAATAGTTCACTTTACTGTCAGCATTTCGAACCACAGCCATGCAAAATGATTTGACAGTGAAAGTGAATTCTGCTTTTATTTGATAGCTTACAGAGAGGACAGACAGGCCAGTCACTGGGGGAAGAGGAACATGGGACCTCTGGGACAGGAGAGGGACAGCTTGTTCCAGTTCACCTGTGCGGTATGGCCTCATGAACTCCAAGGCAAGAATCTGGACAGTTCCTCTGCTGATATTGCATTGCAAGCCTGGGTGAACGTGTAGCATCCCATTTCCTCGCTTACCTTTCTGATTTCTTCTAGAGTTTAAGGGACTTTGGGATCTGAATTATGTTCTCTGTGCATTTCTCTAATTCCTGCTATGGTATGGTCCCCATCTTTGCAGTGGTTTCTCCAGTGCAAATGACAATAGCCATGCTTAGATATGAATGACCCAATGCTTGTTTGACTCCACTGAATGCTAGTCACTCATAAGGGATAGCTGTTTTGGAAAGTCAAAATCATGGTCAGAGGAGTCTCTAATCCATTTAGTCCATGATTCCTTAATCCTTTTGCCAGATGTTGCTGAAAAGAAAAAATCCAACAAGGTTCAAATACCATGGGTTCCCTTTAAAATTAACTGAATGTGGCTGACTGAAGTAACCACCCTCCAACACTTGAAAAGATAAATAGCTTCCCTGATTACCCTGACAGGAAGCATTTCCACTCTTGGATGCACTGGGGATGTACATAACACAAGAAACCTTACTAAGAGGAAAAACATGAGCTTGGGAAAACACAGCAACAAGTCAACAACATCTTCACATGAGTAATAAGTCAAATATTTACTCCCACAACACTTCAGGCAAGAATCCTGTGCCTCAGCTTTCACACAAGCATGGACAGCCTGTGGAGAAACATCTCGTACTTTTGTAGCTAGCAAAATCACTGAGCCCAGGACAGTGCTCAGGAAATTCATTTCCAGCCCTTGGAGGAAGTCATTCTTCCTTCACACCATCTGTCCTTGCACCATTCCCTCAGTGCTTGTCCTCATACCACAGCTACTCCAGCAGCTCCACCACACCAAGCCAGGTGTGACGTCCACTGCTCTAGAGGGGCTGGTGTGGGCCCCGACGGGGTATCACATTGGAGACTTAACAGTAAACACAGCCCTAAAGCTGAGTCAATGGCACCATATTTGCCTCGCTGTTCATTAGTTACAGACCACTACCAGGGTTTGCACTATGAGCCTCCTCTTTTCAGTGTTGTGAGTCCAGATGTGTTGCACTCGAGCCCTGCAGGACTGCAAACCAGCAGAGCACGCAAACTCCCAAAACATCAGTGAGTTTTCAATAAAATGACCCAAAATGTTCCCCGTGCAGTAGCCTTGGAAATCAGGGCTGGCTTTTTCTTCACTGCCCCAAGACATGGTGGGACAGAGCCCCTTCCTTCAGACCTGTCTGTGGCCAGGAGCCCCAGGGCTGCAAAAGAGTGAGCGAGGGCAGCAGAGCATTTAAAGAAAAGTCATGCAAAGTGGTGCCATGAGGTTGTCAGAGTGATGGGAAAATGGTATTTCTCCTCTGCCTTTTGGAAGATTTCTTCAGAAGCCAGTGTATTTTTTTTCCTCTTGAGGGTATGGATCAAGGGAGAGGAAAGAAGGGGTCAAAACATCTTTGGCCTCCCCATTTCCACCAGCCACATACCGATGTGCAGCCGGGTATGGGAGATGCTGAAGGTCTGCGCACCCCCGCAACACCTGCCTGCCCAGGGGCGTGGAACAGGCGCTGTCCCCATCACGCCTAGGAAAGGGCTCACACCGAAAATGTAGTTCAGTGAGGTTTGGAAAGCGTCTCCTGTGGCGAGCAAGGAGGATTCCCTACACTGCCTGCAGAAGGCAGCTTAAGGAATTTCAAGGAGATCTTGGATGTTTCAGATCTGTTTCATTCCATTGCTTTTCATTTTACGTTATTTTTTGTTATTTTTACATTGTTTCACAACATGTCAAAACATCAGACTGATTCATTACAACATAAACAGGAGACACTTTGATGTAGGAAAAAATATATTTTAATGGGTGCTAAGTACCAACTGCCATTAGGGATTTGAAAATAAAAATAGAACCAGCACAAAATAATATTTTAACCTTTCTATTGTATCACAGGATCATCCAAATATAGACTGCAGTGTTGCACACAGAACAATGCAGACAATAATTTATTTTTACATTCATCGGAAAATAGAATTTTGAAATCTCATAGGTCTTTTGGGAATTTTTCCAGCACTTCTTTGGAGAGGAGAAAGTTATAAAGAAAAAAAACCAACAAACCTTGTCAGGAGTATCTTCAAATAGGGCTCATCAAACTGCACAGTTTTGTCACAGGCCACATCTCCAGAGAAACTGTAAAGGCAAGCTTTGGCTCCTCCCTAGGTGTAATGTGCCTCCACCAGTGCCAACAGATCTGGTCAAGAAGTGGGGGTATTTTTGTGGAAAATGGTGCAAAATGAAGAAGCCTACAGCCCCAAACTCCTTAATCCTCTTTACTAGAAGAACTCAGGATTTTTCTCACTGAAGAATACAAGAAATTTGAGTAATTTTTTCAATAAACCTATTTTCCACTGAAGCAATTTCCTACCCAGAGCCCAAAGCCGGCCTGTGATGCTTTGGGGCATTTGCTATGTGACCCACAGTCTCACATCTCGGGTCTGCAGGATCTCAGTTCAAATGACGGTGTGATGTGCAGACGGCAGCCAGCTCAGAGAGGTCCCTCTTGTAAGGCTAGGTTTTGCTGAGGGTAACTACCGCCTTGTCTAATGCATTGTTTCTTGCAGATTTTGCTGCTCTCATATCCTAAGGTGATGACACCTCTGCAGTGACTCTGTAATGTCCTACGGTCTTGAGACTCAGCAGATCCCCTGGTCCCCTCGGGTTGTGGCACAGCCTCCTCTGCGAGGGTCTGTCAGACCCTAAGCAGATAGGAGGTGAGCCTTCAGCTGGAGATGACAAAGACTGAGACAAGCACCATCAGACAGATTCCTCCCAATGCCTAAAGTCAGACTTTGTCACCCATGGAGCCGACCTCCAGCCACCATTCCTGGCACTGTTCTCTAGTTTTTCCAGTTTAGAGCAGCCTTGTCCGTAGGACGTACCCTTCTTCCATGACTCGTTCTCTCCTCAAAAGCAGCTGTCCATCCATGCCCTGGAAAAGCTCCCTGTGGTGTCTGGCATGACCCGCAGTCACTTTTGGGCCCAAGGACATACTGTCCTACTCCAGCACCACTGGGCTTCCTGCTCACTCTCCAAAACACGTGAGACACAAATACTCCTTGTGCTGTCAGGAAAGGTCTTAACTTGCTCCGTAACCTGGAGAAGCTCAGACAGACGACCCTGAAGGAGCAAGCGTCTCTGGTTACTCCTCTTCACCTCTTTGCAGGCAGAGCCTGGGCTGTGATAGGGTGCTAATGCCGAAATGCATTTTGCAGGGGATTCTCTCCCTGAAGTGCTTTCCCTCTTAGCAGAGAGGGGACACAGAGCCTGGCACCGGGGTTTATTTGGCACAAACCATAGCATGACTGATCAGAGACTTCTGTCTTTCTTCCCCACTAGAGACCTGAGCATGAACAACATCAGCCGGCTGCAGCCTCGCACTCTCCATCACCTGCGCTTCCTGGAGGAGCTGTAAGTATGGAGCGGCCGCGCCGGGCAGAGCATGGCCGGGGTGGTGGGGTGACACTGGAGAGGGTGCCTGTGGCTCCAGTCGCAACCCTCAGTGTTGTCACTGCGGCTGCAGGCTGAGATGGAAGGAGGCGGCACATTGGGAGAGGGTTTATCTGCTACTCTAGCTGTAGGATTTGGTTGAGGACATGACCTTTAGGCTGAGATGGTGCATGCGCCAAATGTCAAAATAAAAGAGGACCCAATCCATTATGCAAAAGTCAACACACTACCCTGGAGCAGAGCCAGCAAACAGGGAGTTTCATTCACCCTTCTGCATACAGGGTCCCCCTCACAGCCTCCTGCAGTCCAGAGTCACCTTAGCTCCCAGGCACTTTGCAGTTCAGGTGGCAACAAGCCTGGGCAGTTGATGACCAAATAATTTGCCCCGGAGGCTGAGGTGTCCCGCCATGCACCAGTGCGTACCTCGATCTGAGCAGGCACACTCAGACACAGCAGCAGTCGCAATCCCCGGGGATCAGCACGTGGCTGTGTGTCAGTGAAGGAGTGGCCCCACTTCTGAAAGTGTGAAAATTAACCACCAGCATTAGAAACCACTGGAATCCCTTGGGAGCCCCAAAAATGGGAGCCTGGGGGGTAGAAGATTGAGGTTGGCCATTTCTGCATGGGTAAATTGCACCTGTATGGTCTTACTCCACTTGACCATGAGAAATACCTCCAGGTGTTATTCTCATGTTGTTGCTCCTTTCAACACAATAGCTTCTGTTGGAAAATGCAGTTTCTTCAAAACACTATTATTACATCACATGAAATACTAATATTAATGCTGCATTGATGTATGTGTTGTAAACTTACTGTATATCTAACACTTAGTACTGTTTAATCTGTCTAAATGAAACACTGCGACTTCAGTGGGTCTGTTCATGCAGCCACCACCAGACGGGACATTGACATTTCAAAAATGGGAGTTTCCAAAATGGCAGAATTTCCTACAGAAAAGGTGTTTTCACTACCCTGAAAGGGAGCATTTTTGTCTCCCAGATGTACTGTCCTACGTGCTCTCCAGTGGAGCAACCCTGAATCGTCAGCGCCACTGCCATGAGCAGAATGTCCTGTCTGAGCATTTAGAAAAGAGTTTGCAGAATGACTGTACGTACTTATGTGGACACACATATGCAAAGGCAAACTTACTTCTCTGACCATTCAGTCTTGATTAAAGAGGGCAAACCAGATACTTTTGTTCGTCGTTCCCATCACAGGTCAAATCTCATTATCAAATCATAGTACAGGTTTTTAACTTCAGATGGTCTCGCAACTCATCCTCACCTGTCTATAGCTTCTATTCATCAGACTTGTAGGAACCCAGCTATCCAAACTCCCCTCCCCGTTAGGCAGGAGTAATTTTTTATCCTTCCTTTGCTCTGGAGCTGCTCACAGAAGGTGGGTTTTCTGAGACCTTGCATCCATCCTGTAGCCATTTTGTCAACATCTGTGTTGGAGTGTGGACATTCAAAGCATCCAATGGGGCTATTACAGCTCTTCACACACAGAAACCATACAACATTGTATAAAATTAACTGTTGTCTTGCTGCAAGCAATCATGTCCTGATTACACGTCATGTACAAACAGAACAGTCTCAACCAGCAATGAATAAATATTCATAGGCTCCAAAAGAGCCAGCTTCCTACAGCCAAAAATAATGATGAATGAAACAAATGAAGAGGAAAATTTTAAACACGAAAATCTGAAAAATAATTGGAAGTTGTTAGAGAACATTTTACTAGAGGTTCAAAATGCACAAATCCTCATTCAGAAAGCAAAGGTATGTTGACTAGGAAAAAACATCACAGTTAGGAGAAGAATTGAAACTGCAGCATTGTATATCAATGCATACCTAAGTTTGTGCTTGAATTTGATAGCAATAATACAGTAATCCTATTTATGGAAATCAATAAGTCAATATGAAATCAAGCAAGAAAGGAATTTTGTATATTATCAGAAAACTAAAGTGATTTTTTCAACAACAGCATCTAGACAGGGACAGTGCGTCTGTGTACATTACTCATAGGGCTGTCATCAGCCAGTAATACTAATTGCCTGCTATTTTCCCTGCTATTTTCACTTATATCTTTACCAAAATTTCATCCCAAAACATTGCACCGGGACCATCACATTCAGGATGGGATCTCCCTCTGTGCCAGGACATGCACAAGAATCACGCAAACAAATCCTGCCTGTTTACACATCCTCGGTAGAAGTGTGCTCAGGTTTCACAGCTTAAATCTCTGCAGAATTCATCTACTCTGAACATATTCCCTTGGGTCTACTGGGGTGACATGTAGCACATGAGACCAAGCCTTCTGACTGCTCCCCCCATGGAAGGACTGCCTCTCCTGGGACATGCTGAGTCAGTGAAGACCCGAAAACCCTATTAAGCAATGAGGGACGATCCAGGAATCTCCATGTTAGTGCCTCCTGGGGAGGAGGAAGACCTGCCTGCCTGCCCCCTGGAAGAGAAGGGCTGACAGAGAAGAGGGCTCTGCTGCAGCCCATCCTTGTTGCAAGTGCCTGTCTTCAGTCAGATGGAAACCTTTCAGCAGGCTTCTCATCTTCAGGGATCTTTTGGGTGACCTTACAGCCCCAGCCTGTCTCATACTCTGCTATGATCCCTGTTATAGCCTTGATAAACTGAGTAAGTAACAGGCTGGAAGATGCAGCAACTGAGGACAAAACTGGCAAAATTCAATTCAGGGTGAAGCAAAATGGATGTTCTGGGGCTTTTGTCTACCCAAAAGAGTACCTTGACCTGAAACAAAAAATTTTGTTTCATTTTCAGGTTGCTTCTTAACCTTTACTCTTTTGCTTTGGGTCAAACTTGAAAAGAAAATGGTATTTCAAATGGTATTTGTTTTATTGCAAAGATGACTTAAATAAGATGCTTGAACATTCTGTAAAAAATCACAGGTTCCTCAGCCAAAAATATTTGCCAAATTCAACACAGACTTTCAAATCTCCTTTTCAGGTCCTCTGGAAACTCTTATATGTTAGGGGTGGTTTTACCTTGGTTTAATGCTGAGAAACATTCCAGAAACTCCCAACACCCCTGGCCCACGAACACGTGACTGTGCTCTGGAACCGTCATCGTCTGTGACAGTCAGAGAAAGCCCGTATTCCTCCGCCTCCAACACGAGCTCCTCATAGTTCCTCTCTCCTGCTCAGCCGCTGCCAATATTCTCTCGTTAGATCTAGTCCCGAGGAACAGCAATAATGAGAAGGGGAGAGAAAGCTGCGAGAAGGGGTAGATGAAGTGTGTGTGTCCCATGGACACTGAGGACGTGTGCCATGTTGCACACCTTCAGGCTGCTGCGGAGCACTGCAAATCCAGGCTGCTGGATCCACCGGAGTGCTGAGCATGTCAGTCCCCTGCAGGCACCCATGCCGGGGGCAAGTGAGAGCGGGGTAGCACCTGAGGGTCTTGAGGACATCAGAGCAATCACCCAGGCCACACCACGATGTCCAGCCAGGCTGGACATTTCTGCATTGGTTCAGCTCCCCTGCAGAGACCAAATGCCTGTGTCCCACAAGGGGTTGGAGGCAACGCTGTGGTTAGGGCGCAGATGAGGGCACCAGGACTGCTCCAGCTCAAACCGCTCTCTCACTGGGTGGTCCTGGTAAAGCAATGTTCCCTGCCAGTGCCTCTATTTACCCATCCATCCAGTGACAAGAATGGGCCTCTCAGGTGTGCCGGGACCTGTTAATCATTAGTTTTTACTGCAAGCTGCTCAGGAAGGTGTTGCGGATGCAATTAGCACTCATGCTCGGAGGCTGCCAAGAGACCAGATTCTCCAGTCTCAGCCAGCTTTGAAGAGGCAATGCCACCGAGGACTCCCCTCTGATGGCTCTCCATCCATCGGTGCTCTCCTCTGTCACCACCAGCCTCCAGCTCCAGCGGGGAAACAGCACAGAGGCAGGAGAGGCTGCGCCCGGAGCAGGCAGGGTCCCAGCCCAGGCACTCACTGGTCCTTCCCTCCAGAGAAAGCCTCCAGCGATAGAGGTGTTCAGACCTGGGCCTCACACAGGCAGGGAGCAGCCTGGAGTTTAGTGTGTCTCCTTTTTGTTTCTTTCTTTTTTTTCCCCCCTCTTTTCTTTCTTTCTCTCTTTTTGGCAGCAGGAAGATTGTTTAAAGTTGCTAATAAATTCTAGTTAATGAAGCCTGAAAAGCCAGAGCTGGGAGCCAAGAGAAACAAGAGCAATCAGTACAGAAGGAATAGAAAGAGGATCTTGAAAGCCAGCCTGGGAATAATAACATGTTGAAATGTGTTCACCGGCAAGGGCTTTGTTACTGCACTTTGAATCCAAACACGAGCGCTTGGTGCCAAGAAGGGAAACTGCAGCCAAAGGCAGGTGTTCATTGCCATTCACCTCTTGCTTCAGGGCACAGCGGCAAGATCAGACCCCTTCCCAGCCACTGGCTCTTTCACCTGCCTCTTCCCAGGCCCTGAGGGCAGAGGGACTCACCGTCACAGGGAGTGCCTGCCGTTCCTCTGCATCGGCGCAGGCACAGCAGGCTCAGGACCCACACCATTGCCTCCCCTTGCAGGCTGCTCCCTTTCCTAGGTAGCTCTTGCAGCTCAAGGGACTGGAAGTCAAGAAACAATGTAAAAGCCAAATGAAATAAAATGCAAGCACGTATGCTGGGAATGTGAACACAGAAACCCTCTCCTCCTCCCCTGCGCCACGGAAGAAACGCCCTTCCCACTCCTCTTCCCCTGTGGGTGCAAGGACCGGTGGAGCCATCACAGATTACAGAGCACCAGCACTACTACAGTGAGCCCCAGCGTAGTGTTGGAGCACTCACCAGCACTCACGTCAGCTCCCAGACATCTGAGACATCCATCCTTGGGGGTATTGTCCGACACAGGGTGTCACTCCAAGGCAATGTCATTCTTGTGAGAGGCAGTAATCCTGGCTTTGGGGCATGCCTCCTTCTGGAGGGACAGTTCTGCTGAGCAAAGAGGTGCTGACATTTCTGGGTGATGTTCAAGCGTGCTGGCACCATGGTGAAAAGCCTTTCCTGGAGCAGTGCAGTAACGTGTCTGGAGTAGGGTACTAGGAGAGCAGCTTTGGTGGGTTTCCATGACCTAGCAGGCTCCAGAGGTCTCTGACAGAGAGACAAATGCTTGTAGGGCCATGACCTTGCTTCACCATGTTGAGATTTGGAGGCAGCGTCACTCCCTTCATAGTCGCCTTGCCTGACATAGCTTTCCATTCCCAGATGGCTGTAGGTGAGGAGCAGCAGCTCCTCTGAATGCCTGGGCACCGTGGTTCCCCCAGGATGCTGCCTAGATCCTGTGTCTGAGAACGTACCAGGATGCTGCAACAGAGCACGCTGCTGTGGCTCTTCTGCAACTTGTTAGCAACAAGGGAGCTGGCCCTGGTTCATCCAGGACTTTCTGTCCTCCTGGCTGACATTGCTCCTTTGCAGAAGACAGCACTGGTTGTCGACTCAGTGGGTGGGCAACAGCAGATAGAGGGTTAAAGGGTAATTCTTCTGATGAAGCTTCCCAAAGGAGCAACTGGCATGGTGCAGAGGCAAATGCTGGCCCAGGTACAGGTAGGGATGGGGAGGAGGGCTTCTAGGGGGTTGTCCGTCTTGCATGTTGAAAAATGAAGCCAAGTTATTGAAGGAGCCCAAGTCAAACTCAAAATGTTGTGAAAATGTAGAGATGTCAATTATTTTTTCTACTCCAGTTAGGCTGGGGATAGTGTTCGGCATTTGAAAAACCTTTGCAAGTGAGGATAGCTGGCCCCAATTTTCCTAAAAACCACCTTTCAAATGACTGACTCTGTTCTGGGGTACCCCAAGTGGGGCACCCAGAGTAGAGTCAGAAGTCAAAATTTGTCTGAAGCCTGGAAGGGAACAAATCCCCCCTGAAAACCCTGCTAGTCTATAATGTAAGGGGATGGAGTGGAGCCATTCGGTGTCCTGTATTGGGTTGTTCATTAAGGAGTTGTGTCTTATTAAATCTTACTTGGCAAATGAATCCAAACTAACTTGCATATGAACATTCGTGTGGGTTGAAAACTGGCTTGAGGACCATAAACAAAAGAAACGAATGCCATCAATCTATCGAGTTGGAACAGGCATTTGGTGGGGGCATGGAGAGCGGAGTCAGAAACAGGCCTGCATAGTCTCCTCCTCAGGGATGGAATAAGGCAATAAAGACCACGTTAGAGACACCTCCAGGTGATACCAGACTAGGACCAGCTGCAGATTCCTGTGTGGGAAGGGAGAGTCCAAGGCTGGCTCTTTTCTCAAATGTACCATGTTTTCACTTGCATGACTTAATTGGCTTCATTCCTGTTTTGCACCAGCATGAGAACAAACTCGAGCTCAACACAGAGCCCTTGGTCCCCTGTGCGCCCTGGGGATGGCACAGCCTTGGCGTGATGACACTGTTTAGACAAGAGCACGGAGAGTTTATCTGGGCACAGATTCTGCCTTGACAGTGTTAGTGCTTGAGAAACGAACCAGAGCAGGAGATCAAAGGGGGAGGCTGACATGCTCAATAAAGATCTGGCAAGGGGAAAATTCCACTGGGATATGGACACACATGTTTGTCCTGTCCTGCCAATGGGCAATGTTCCTGCCTCCTAATGTGAATGATAAGGGCATCACCGTGTTGCCTGAGCACATGACATGAGCGATCATGCCCAACAAACAACCTTTGGGCGTGCCATGGAACTTGTAGCATGACCAAGAAGCCTCCGATACAGGAGGGGGTGGGAGCCTGTGGTAACTGAACTGCAGCAACCATGAGGTGGTAAACCGTGAGTTTGTTCCAACTTGGAGTGTATTGGGAATGCACATCAAAGCCTGGAGGAATGTTCCCAGAATCACGGGAGTGGGGAAGAGGGGGGGAAGCAGAATCTAAAATCCACCAAACATGCAAGCTTTCCAAAGCAAGCCAGCCAGCTCTGGCTCCCACCCTCCCCTTCCACCTGCACCTCCTCTCCCTCTTCCATCGATCATTTTAAATCCAGAGCTTTCCCTTTCTCCCAACTCTGTCTCACAGTGTAAGCTCCAGGATGGCAGGGCATACAGCTGAATCAATCTGCGTAGCCTAAAAGGAGACGTGAGCTGGCCTGGAGCAGAGCTCATGTGCTGTGGACCAGACATTCACCCCTGCAAGAGCAGCTCCTCTTCCCCCTATGTGCTTAGGGCACAAGGGAATGCCACTCCTCAGTTCTTCTTCGTGGGGTTATTTGCTTCAGTCTTCTCTACAGAAGGAGCAAATGAAAAGCTGTCTCAGGGGAAGTGACAATGGCAGCATCACTTCAAATGTTATTGTTCACTTTTAAATAGAAAGGAAGGAACTGTTTCAGTGAATTTCCTGTGGGATCTGGCTTCTGGAGACGTGTTCAATGGGTGTCTGTCTGCCAGGCTGGGAGATTTCTGAAAAGTTTGAATGAGAGGGACAGAGGGAGCCAAATACTAGGGATATTGTCAAGTGATTATGACAGAGGATGGGTCAACACATGGGGAGTCTTTTGTATCTTGGATCTCTTACACAAACTGGCACAGAAGCTAATGACATGTAAGCAGGCATCTCTTCATAATGGCCACACCTCCTACTGGACAGGACATCCCAAAAGACCTACCCATTCCTGGCCTGCCTTCGCAGAGGTGGGACAGCCATGCCCCCTTGCCTGGGCCACCTCCCTACCACCCACAGCATCATGCAGCTCCTGTCCTGGGAGGCAGAGCAAACCTCCAAAGCCCATGCCTCCAGGCCCTGTGTGCATGTCCTGGCCACGTACCCCTCTAGGAAGCAAAACCTCAGCCTGTGTGCACTCACACAGACATGGCCTACCTCCCAACCTCTGCAGGCATACAAGTAATCAGAGACCATCTTGAACCCCAACAGCACTGGCAATTGTCTCGGGAGGTGGAATGAGTTAAGTGGTTGTGGCTGGTGCCCCCCTTTGTGCCTGGACCTTGGCTCTGCATGAAGCTCTACACCTTGGAGAGAGGAGCTAGGCTGCCCTGGCTGCAGGAAGGAGGTAAAGTTAGAGAGCGAAGACCCAGAGGCCAGAGGTGATCCAGAGACACAGCACGGTCTCAGTGTGGCAGGGCCAAGGACAGAAGCAGCAGCAACAGGGGGGCATGGCTGCCTTTCCTGGGGCTGGGGGATGCTTTGTGCCTCTAAATTCACCCAGAGATGGTACCCAGTGAAACCAGGGTATCTCCCGCAGAGTTGTTTTCCCCCTCATGTTCTGTTTTGCCCATGGTGCTGAGATGTCATGAGCTGGCTCAACATGTGTCTCACCAGCACACGGGGCTCACTGCCTGGCAAATGCTCATCACACCCAGGGAAGTGACGGGCACATTTAAGCGTGAATACATGCAGACTCCTGCCAGCGAAGGCACGGGGGCAGACAGGAGCTCCAGGGAGGTGAGGACAGACAGTCGCCCACCGAACAAGTGCAGCCTGGTGGGATGGATGCTGGGGACAGGCTGCGGATGCCTTGCAGGAACACCTCTCCTCCAGGCGAGCACTCCAGTCTCCTGGACAACACTGCCTCCCAAGTGGAAATCAGCAATCAAAAGGAGCAATTACCCCAAATCACAGCCCCCAAGTGACAAATAGCCCAGCCTGCCAGGCAGCTTGCATACTGCAGAGAGGCAGGTTACAACCTGCTCACACACATTAAAGAGACGACCCTGTGCTGTTTATGCTGTTGGAGGCCTAATTATGGGAGCAATTTTCTCTAGATTCCCGAGGGGAGAGACAGGGAGGGAGAGAGCTTGGGCACCCGCACATGCCTTCCCCATCACCGGTGAGTGTGTCTCCCCAAAACAGCTCAGATCCTCCCCATGACCTTTGCAGAGTCCTCGCTGCTCATCCTCGACACCTGTCTCCTCCACAGCCAAAATGTCTAAAAAGAATTGGGCTTTGTCAATGCTAGACAAATACAACATGCTTTCCAGCATCTGTGCCTGACCTCCTGGGCCTAGTTTGGACTTCCTGAGAGGCTGAAGATGAGCCTTGTCACAAATGATGCTCACTATCTCCTTTGGGAGATGCAATATTCTGCTCCAAGTAAAACAGACAACAGTAAGTTTCTTACCCTGTGACTATGGAGAAGTCCAACCTTGATCTCTCTGTGACCACTTGGGGATCAGAAAGTAAAGCACAAATGCAGTAGTAATTTGGGGTCTTAATCACATTGTTGAACCTCTCTTCATGATTTCTTGCTGATGGGCATTGGGACCTGGTCCACATTTATCCTCATGGGAGAAACAGGAGAAGATACTCCTTAGGTCAAGCCTAGACTCAAAAGTCCCGGACTTTACCCTAGGCTCCACCGCAGGCTCCCACCATGGTCTCTCAGGACCACTGCCCTCATCAGTGAAAGTGACGGTTACAGTGATGCAATTTCCAATGTCAGTGAAAAATCAAAGTACCTCTTAATGTCCCAGCCTGCTCTGGGCCTTGCTAAAATCTAAGCGCTCTGATCAGATGATGCTGTACAGTGGTGAATCCCATAGGTTTCCTTGGATAAATTCTTTCAGCCAGTTCTGAACACTGTCCCTTGGTCTTTGTGCTGTGTCCCTGATGCTCACACCCTCCTTTGTGATGCTGTTCTTCACTTTCGTCTTCCTCTCCCATCCCTTCACATTCATCTCCTTCCCCAGCTGCACGGTCCCGATCCTCATCTTCCTTCCTATGGTTTTCTCCAGCCATAGCTCATCTAAGAACCACTTTTGACTTTTCTGTCCTTGATTTGGAAACCACACTCAGATGAGCTGGCTTTACTGTGCACCTGCATGGCACTCCTCATCTCCAGCCCTTCCCTGGTCTCCCCTCACAGCAGTGACACCAAACTCTCATGGCTGAAGGAGCTGGGCTTAGCTGTGAACACACACGTCAAAGCAAGACTGGGAATGAGGGAGTCGAAGTAAATCAGGTGGCATCAAGCTTTGATGGACAGGACAAAGGAGAACCTGCAGGGTGCAGAAACAGGCCACATGCAGACAAAAGGGACAGATAAGGGTCCATGATTTAGGGATAGTCCTCCCAGGACTGCATAAGCAGAAAGTAGCTCTTCCCCTGCTCCACGCTCACTGCCAGACATCTGGCGTAGGGCAGGGCTGCAGGTCGGTCAGCGCCTTCGTAGAGGTCCCTCTCACAGGCAGCCTGCGCTGTCACTCTGGAGCAGGGTCCTCTGTGGGTATCCAGGGAATGGCTTCAGACATCAGCTGTCTCTGGATGCTGAAAACACTGGATTCAGGTCTGGCAGGCGTAATAAACTATTATTTCTTTGCCTGTTCCCCAGGCTGTAAGAAGGGATCATATACAAATGTTGCCTGAGCGCGCAACCACAGCTCAGCTTGCAGGTGTCGCAGCCTTGTCCCCAAGGGGCTGTGGCAAGATGCATGAACTGTTAAGCCTTTGCAGACAAGGGACTGCCATTACAAGGATGCTGACACATTACTGGCTCTTCTTTTCACTGCAGACGCCTCTCTGGAAACCAGATCTCCAGGATCCCAGGGGAAGCCTTCTCTGGCCTCTACAGCCTGAAGATTCTGTAAGTAACTCACTCCTCTCTGCAGAGCCACCGCCGCTCCCGCCTCCCCTGCCCCTCATGCCAGGCACTGGCCGTGCCATGAGTCTTGCAGGCACCCAGAGGGGAATGCAACGTTACAAGGTGGTGTGGCGTCACTTGTTAAACCCGCTCTGGCTAGCATGTCCCCTGATGACGGGGGAGCTGTGCCCCACCGCAAGGAACGTCCCCCAACCCAGGCACTGCTTCCCCGCTTCTGCTGCAGCAAACCACGAGCACGTCACCTACAGGGAACAGCCCTCTGTGCTGTGTGAAAACGTGCCACGGGAGACTCTGCGGAGATTCACATTTTGCATGAAACTCAACAAATGCCCTGACGTGGTGTCCCCAGATGTGTTGTCCCGACCCCAGATTGGCCCCCATCTTCTCTGCTGCATCATCTTGGGGCTGGGAAGGTCCAGGTATCTGCACTCTCGTAAGCGCTGTGGAAAGCTCCTGTGCTCTGCCCAGCTCAGCTGCCGCTTTGCAACCAGCCTGCCCTTGCCGCAAACTGCTTAGCCCAGGAGGCTCCTGCAAGGCTCTGGAGTGACCTGCCCCTGGGAAGGGTGGGATTCTTGGACAGTCTGACTTCAGCCTGAGGCCAGCCTGCCCACAGGGGTGATGGGGACACGTGCAGCTGGGTCCAGGAGCGCTGCAGACATCAGGCCATACCTGGGAACAGCCAGCCAGTAAACAAAGGCTTTCTTGTCATTGTGGGCAGGCCACCCACCTCTGCCTGTCCAGTGGGGAAGGTCTGAGTGATGAAGGTTACCAGCAGGTCCCTCCCCAGGGTATTTTCCTACAGGCTGGGGTGCCACACTGCTTGCGCAGTCGCACTGCTTTTTGCATCTGTGTGACAGTCCAGCAGGGTCAGTGCAGGGTACTGGGGTGGGACTCCCTTTCTCCCTCTCAGGAACCATCTTAAAAATCTCCTGCAATAAACATTTCATCCCCAAGGGGATGTTTTGAACTCAGCCGCAATGTGAAATTGTTGTAGCCGGTCCAGTTTATACAGAGCGAGCAGGTACAAACCTGCTCCCAGGATTAGAGAGTATAGGGCTGTTTACTACGTCTTCTGAAGATGTAAAGTATGAATCCTGCCCTAAATCTCAGGGCTTAGAGATTTATCCATCCCCTGCATTAGGCAACAAATCAAAGGAACTGAGGAAAAACCGCAGCTCTCCCACCCAATTTCAACAAGAGGAACTTTCTACTCTGGGAACGCAGGAGCTTTTAAAGCTGCTTTTGATCAATTTCTATTTGTGTCAGGCCCAGGTATCTACTGATGCCGAGTACAAGAGCGATGCCTCCCTTCCGGAGCCAGCACAGCTCCCTGCGGGTGGCAGAAGGAGGGAAGCGCAGTCTCTCACCCCACCGCCTGCATGCAGACGGGCTCACGGACACCCCGTGTGCTCCCTGGGGCAGCAACAGGAGGGACACATTCACCAGTGACCTCATTGTAAAGAAAGGCTTGAAGGATCAGAGCATTTCCAGCTGGGAACCAGTTGCATGGAGAGGCTTGCTCCAGGCTGTCTTGTGAGAGCTGAAGTTGGTGTCCCCGTGCTTCAGGACAACCTGCCTCGCTCTTGGCCAGCCTGTGCCCAGTGCCACAGGGTGGCACTGGGCTGTCATACCAACTCTTCTGGCTGCAGGGATGCCTTAGATTTACTCTAACCCCTGACCTTTCCCATGGAGGTATGCAGAGAACTAGCCCAGCTGCAAGGCCAGGGAAGGAAGGGTTAATACAGTGACTGGCCCCATCCAGACCCTGCCATAGGCCTCTTATTTAAACAAGTTCCTGCTTCCTAAAAGCAGGGGCACTGCCAGCCTTCATTTCACTGGGAGCATTTCACTTCCCAGAGATTCCGACTCTTTCCTGGCCAGGTTTGCAGGGGTATGTTGGCTCTTGCTGTAGGAGATGCTCTGATTGATTGCTTTCTGCAATGGTACCGTGGGCTCCGTGGGAGCGAGGCCACTGGCGGATGCAGTTGCAGGTTCCTGCGCCCTCCGGGAACAGCAATCATTCACCTGTTCATCTATCTCTGTCACCATGAGAGTGAGGCCAGCAGTGAGGGACATGGAAAAGATAGGCTGGTCCCTGGGAATTTGCTGGAACAGGACCAGAAATTTTGCCAGGACAGGCAAAAGGAGCATCAAGCTTAATCACATTGGAAGGGTCTTGGCAAGGATGGTGACTTCCACTGATTTCCTCTACTGAGAAAATACTGAGGAAAAGCACAAGGTGCTGAAGAAGGCAGGTGAAGACCACCATGTGTTTTCTTCAGGTATGGCTCAGGTCCTTCAGGTCACTGCAGCAGGGACCTGGTTGGGGCCGGTGACCCCGCAGCAGCTCAGCAGGATCTGCTCCATCAACCCAGCGACCAGGAGGAACAAGTGTCCTTCCTGGCACCGGCTCGCTGAAGAGCCATAGGTCACTCTGCCTCCCGTCTGACCTCCTCAGGACAGGAGTGTGAGTGCAGGGTGCCTTCCACAGCAGCACCACAACCTCACTGACAATGCAATAAAATCACCAAAACCTCTGGTAGGGAAAGGTGATATTATTGCCATTTTACTGGCTTGAAAAACCAAGGCAGGAACTAAGCCTGGAAGCAGGGATTCCCTTCCCAGCCCATTGCAGAGCACCCTGCACCTTCCCTCAGAGTCTGGTTGTGGTTACGGGTGGAGAGCAGAGCCTGGAGAGGGACTGTGGGGCTGGCTCACCCAGCTCCTTGTGCCCTGGGAGCGACCAAAAATCCTCGCCCTCTTCCCAAGCTGTGTCTCAGTTCCCTCTTTTGTGCTTTTCCACCCCCATCCAAGCCTGATGAGGGCAAGACCCCCCTGGTTAGCTGGCTTCTCCAAGGTCTCCATGCAACCTGGCACTTTGAAACTGAGAAGAGTGGCTTCAAGCCAGAAGACTGTCAGACATATTTGGGGTTAAAGGGAAACTGCAGTGATTTATAGGATACTGCCATTACGGATACTATGGATAGTACACAGACATGGGGGAGTGTAACCAGCTGCAAGTCAGTGTAAACTGGCTCCTGTAGCGTATAGAAGTGTGTTGGGTAACCGGGGAGCATCAGTTTGGCACCAGTTACGCCCATGTCCTATGGGGCGGCTGAGAAGCCACACTGTGCAGAGCAGTGTATTTCATGGTGACATGAGCTGCTCACCGCGCTGCTCCCCATCCAGATCGGATCCTTGCTCCCTTAGGACCAGTATAACCACTCTCACAGTCATGTGCTTTTCTCTGCACTTTAATCGCCACAAAACCCACAAATCTCAAAGGAGGTATCTGGAGAGGGAATCCGAAGAGCCCATGAGGCAGGAAGGATCAGAGAAATGCTGGGATGTCAGGTATTAAAAGACAGGAACAGGGAGGAAAGTCCTGTCTCCTCACTTTAGATAGAGGCAAAGGATCAAGTTTATACTTAACCTTTCTGGCTCTGTAGAAAAGCAAGAATGAGGACTCTGGGAGAGCAAGTCACCCTTCAGCCTATACACTGAGCTTCCCTGGGGGTGCTGGGCTCCGACAGGCAGCAAAGGCTCAGTGACAGACTGCTGGTCTGGATACCTGCCTACACCCAGACAAGAGCTGTGATGCTTCTGCACGTCTTGATGCTGGGCAGGCTCTGGCCAGACCACTCTGTCCCATCTGGGACCTGCCCTGCAGGACACGGGGCAGCAGCAGAGCAGCCAGGTGGCAATGGCCAGAGGATGGGGAAATGCCAGATCCTCACCTGTGGGGAGGCAGGAATAGAAACTACAGGGGTGGTAGAGGTATGTAATTGGGATAACTCGGTCTGGAAGAGAAAAGTCAGCGTGGGAACATCAGGCACAGAGATGTGCAGGGTGCTCACACACCACTCCTCACCGGGGCAGGGCAGGGCTGGGCGGGTTTGACGCGGCTCCCCCTGCCCATGCCCTCCTCCTTCATCCCCTGCGCAAAGCTGGCCCATGGGCAGCACAGACGGCCCCAAGTGTCCCGGTACACGCAAGGTGCAGTCCGAGCCTTAGACACTCCAGCAGTCTCAGATCCCTGCTCCGTCGACTCCTAATTTTCCTGTCATCACCATGTTGTAACTGACTCCCACCATCCTGCCGTTCTCAGAATGCTTTCCCTGTTCGCCTTCCCGGGTGATCTTCTTGCCGCCTGCTCTGCCTGGACACGGGCCAAGGGCTGGGACCACAGAACACCACGACTTTCCTCGCAGCTGCACTCGGAGCCAGTGCCCGCAGGGTGCGCACTGCAAGGCTGGTGGGACCCCTCTGAGAGGAGGGTCACCCCCAGGGGGACATGGGGCCGCTGGGACCTGTGCCCTGGCAGGTCCATAAGCATCAGCCCTGCTTCTTCTTCTATGCTAGTGAAAGTGGAGCGTAAGCCCCAGTGATCGATCCCATGGGTGCTCTCTGCAGCCTGCTGGGATGGGGAAGCTCATCCAGGCAGACAGCTGTCACGCAAGGACCAACACAGCTTCTGGGCTCCTGGTCCTGCATACGGGTTTATTTCTGCAGCCAGCATGTGCTGGAGGGATAAAACACTGTGTCATTCAGCCCAGTGAGGTAGAAAAACAAATTCTGCGTTTAAAAACAGCGAGAATGATCAGGGGTCTGGTGATGAACTAAAGGAACAATGAGTCAGCTGAGATTACTTAACCTCAAGTAGAGGTGGATGAAGATGGACATAAACTTTTAAGGACAAGCAGCTGCTTGGAGGGAAATACATATTCTCCAAAGCTGAAGAGAGGATTACCAGGTTTTGGAGCAGATGGTACCAGGGATACTGAGGAAACATTGTGTTTACAGATGTGGATGCTCTGTCACAGGTTGGCTGAGGTTTGACGGGTGACAGGCATGGCTCAGGTTGTGAATGGCTGCCCCAAAAATGCCCAGCTGAAGCCTGTAGGTATTCAGGAGCTGACTCACACCAGGATTAGCGATCTTGCCGTTGGTGACAGGGATGTTCTCTGAGGAGACAGGCTGGTAACTGGGGATGGCAGCAATTTTTACCATTTTATTTTAATGTGTTAGGGCCTTAGAGTGAATTGTGGTCATGTGCATGTCCACAAGTAAACTCTAGCACGCAGCTTGGGCTGTCAAGGGGCCTGGTGCTTTCCCAGTCTTTCCAGAGAATTAGTTTATGTTTAGAAAAGGATGGGAAACACCCTGGGAATTCCTCTACAAACCTGCCTGTGCAGATGGTCCTCTCCCTGCCCTCGGAGTGAATCCCAGAGCTACTGGAGGCAAGACCAGATTCTTGGCTCTGGCTCCTCCAGCTGCCTCACTGCACAAAAACCACCTGGAAAGTGGCCATGAAGATAGGCCTGTGCAGAAACCATGCAGGGGTACACCCGGGGAAGTAGGTGTGTGGAGACTTGGAAGAGATCAAGTGAAGAGCCAGGCCGCCCCACCACCAACTAAACATTGTGACACTGGGGAATATGCTGAGATCGCCACGCACCGAGCCTTGAGCCAGCCCCCAACCAAAGGCAAGGTGAGATGTGGCCTCCTCGGCTCCCCTCAGATAAGTGCAGACTGACAGCGGCGGATGCTCGGCAGCGGTAGCTGGTGCTCTGAGGTCTTCCTAGCTGCTGGGTACCTCCCTTTGCAAAACGGTTTTGCAAGTGCACCTCTCCCAGCGGCTCTGCTCTGCAGCATGGCCAACACACACCCTGCCCACAGAGTCTGATGCTCCTGGGTCCATTCTTCAGTGCCAGTATCATTAGACACCAGCTCCATAGGCTGGTTCCTCATCTCTGCCAAGGTCCTTCCCCTTCAAAATTAACTCCTTAGTCCATGTTCTCTCAGCCTTGGATCTTTCCAGGGTGGCAGAATATGCTGCTTAATCAGAGCCTCTGGAAAACTGGAAATGTCCCTGTCCTTCCAGACCTCCTGGTGAGCTGCCTGGATGCCCCTCACCTCTGAGTACCCTGACTGGAGCTCCATCAGCCAGGAAGCATCCATCCCAGCTGGCCATGTGGCTGGGCTTGTGCTGTCACAGCTTCACACCACATCCCACGCTCCTACATGTATCCCTCATCAAATGCTCTGCTGCACAAGCAGGACTGCCAGGCCTCTTACTTTCCTGGCTGAACATGCTGCAGCAGCAGCAGCACTTACTAGCCAAGAAGGAATCCCACACCATACTCCGCAGGGAAAGTCTCCAAGTACAACCACAACCTCAGCCTGCCTCACCCCAAAAATTGGAGGGCAAAATGCCTTGGTGCATCCTCTTGGCTGCAGACCCTGCACCCGCAGCAGCCAGCTGGAGTGGCCCACCCCACTGCTCCGTTCCGCAGCAAGCCTCAACCGGTCTGCGTGAGCATGCAGACCCAGCGCTGCCCACAGGCTGCCTGCACAGACAGTGGCGTGAGTGCTGCCCGGCACCTGCCTGCACAAGCGTGTTGACCCAGGGCTGCCTGCAGCCACTCCCACCCACACACTGTCCCAGCTGCCCGTGGCTGGTCTCCATCAACAGGTAGACTGGACTGAGCCTGACCAGAGTGGCCTTGCTCTGCAGACGCCCCTTTCCCTGGCCTTATGGACCCTACCTGATGGCCACCCCCAATGGTCCCTCCTCTTCCCGCCCTAAGCTGCAATCACAGCATCTCATGTGGTCCAGGACAGGCACTGACTAGCCTGGCTTGTGAACACGCATCAAAAAACATCACAAACAAAGCCGTCTTGACCAAGGATGGCAGGTTTGCAGGTGGCTTGGGACACTTCAGGAATCCCCAGACAGTCCCTACTTCTTTGACAACCCTGAGCCTGTGCAGAACAGAAAATGCTTTGAGACAAAGGGAATGGTGTGGCACATCCAAGAGACGCTCCCATGGGGAGGGAAGAGGAATGTGCAGAGGTTGGAATGTCTTTAATCCCCATGCACAGGCTCCAGGCACAGTTGCCTCGAGCACTAACAGCCCTTTGACTGTGCTGGCTGAGTCACTTCAGCCTTCCAACATGGGGACATTTTATCATGCACAGGCCTGTACCTCTGAGGGCTGTAAGTCTGCTGAGACTGTCTTGTGCAAGGATCCCGGTGTGATGGGACCTGATCCCAGCATTTTTCTGGTCGTTCAGGCTTAGTGTCTGCCAACAAACAATCCTCCTACTTCTGAAAATAAAACATGACCTCTGAAGAGTTGTGATTTATGCTAGCCCCAGTCAGACTGCTGTGGACAGCAGGTTGTGTGTCCATGTCTGCCAGTGCCTGCAAGCTCCAGTACGGTCACCTGAACAGTGGCAACTCAAGGTGACAATGCACCATCCAGACCAGGTTTTGAGCATTTGCTGGCCTGAATGGTCTTTTCTTGTCACGTCCATCAATGTCCTCAGCTTGTTGAGAAGGCCTGGTGCTGCATTTGATAGTGGCTCATCAAACAGCGCAGTCCTGTAGGACTTTACTCATTGATACGGCTCCTTGAAGACAGAAAATTGCACTCAGCAATTGAGAAACTGCACCAGCCACAGAGGGCATAGGGCTGGGTAGGTGGTGAGATTGCTCCATGGGTGCAAGAATTCAAACTCTGACTAAGGTTGTCTCCAGGGTGGCATGAAGCAGCAGCTTGCAGTAGGAAAGCTAATGAAGTCCAGGAATTTTGTTTGATTTGGAGCCAGAGGCTGATGGAGAGGCAGGAGCACAGACAGATGCTGTTGGAGAAAATCTGAGGCCAGTGGGATCTGGGGTCGCAGGGCTACTGTGTTCCTGTGGACTGAGGTCCAGGTTCACAGACCATGTCTGTGCCTCACTTGATCACCCTGCGGCACGCCTAGGACCCTGATGCAGAGCTCTGCACCTCGCTCCATGCGCACACCCTGGCACTCACCTTCCTTTCCTAGGGGAGCATGAAAGCAGGGAGGGCACAGGTCATGCCTGAAGCTCTCAGGGACATGAAGTCAGGAGATGACTGGTTTGCAGAGTTGTTTGCTCTTTGAAAAGCTGTTCACACAAGTTATGCAGTGGGCCCTTAATGCAGAACATATCGGCCATCCTTGGATCTGGCCTGGAGCCCAGGACTCCTGCTGTGGGTGCTCTCCTCAGTGAGCTACAGCATCGTCCTCCTCCATCTTATACAAGATGAGCATCCCAAAAGGGGAAACGTCATCACTTAAAGAGGGACCCTGTGACCCTGTCCCAGCTCTTCATGTGCCCTGCTCTCCTCTGAACTCATTTGCCATTATCCTTTTATAGCGGTGCCTGGACACCCCAGCACAGAGCAGCCCCAGGGACCAGATGCCACAGCGAGAAGATGTGGTTCTGCTGGTGTGTAGGGACCTCCTTGACATCATCCCCCAGGGCTTGGTACAATTATTCGACCTCCTGCCAAAATCATGTTGTTGAAAGGGATTTTTATGAAAAAAAAAAAAAAAAAGAAAGAATGGCTTAACATGACATGTAAGGACTGACTGCAGCAACCAGGGGCCTGATGGGGGTTGTCCTTTATACCAGACTGTTAGAAAAGCCATCCTGGGACATCCAGTGGTAGATGCAGTATGACTTTTCTTGCTCAAACCTGAGCTCCCAGTGAGCAGAGCTGGGGCTTTCCTAAGCTTGAGACTGAATGAAGAACGTTTTGTTTAATACCAGGGTGGCCCTGTCCCTAGAAAATTATCTAACCCTGCTTGGAAATATTTTTGGCCTCTCTGTATCATGCTCTGATGATGAGTTATTGGAGGTAATTGCATGTCATGTGAAGAAGCACTGCTTCTTGTCCCAGACCTGGCATCCAAAAACTTCTCCAGCTGCCCTGCTGTAGTGAAAAATAGCACTGTCCAGCACTCCAGTGGTTTCAGAGTTCTCTGATGCATCATCCTTAAATATAATTTGTCTCTGCCAAAATGGCTTCGTTTTGGAACTAGTCCATGCTGATGGTGGTCTGGAAAGTCTCGCAGTTTGCGTTGCTGGTTGGAGAAGGGACTTGTAATAGACGGGAGGCAGCAGGATCCAGCAGTAGTATGACAAGGTGTTTTGCTTTAATATCCACTCCAGATACTTCCACTGATCATATGGGAACACTGAGCTCAGATTTCTTAGAGCCACTGAGATCCAATGGGTGTCCCACCAAAAACCCAGCCGCACTTTCTAAAGCCCCACTCCGTATCACTCCGTATTCAGCTGTGCATCTTCTTGACTTGTAACAGGGTTGAACTGTGGTACTTCTTCACTGGGCTGCAGGGCCCAGTATCCCAGCTCCTCAGTACACCTCGACTGTGGAAATAAACCCGTATGCAGGTAATTTCTATTCCTGCCTCCCCACAGGTGAGGATCTGGCATTTCCCCATCCTCTGGCCGTTGCCACCTGGCTGCTCTGCGGCTGCCCCGTGACCTGCAGGGCAGGTCCCAGATGGGACAGAGTGGTCTGGCCAGAGCCTGCCCAGCATCAAGACATGCAGAAGCATCACTTCTGGTGTCCTGCTCCTTGCAGCCCTGTGTAGCAACCCCCACAGAGTGTCTGCCCTCTCCTAAGAGGCCTTGGGTCTCCTGGGATCCCCACCAACCACAGGCAACCTCAGCAGGGCTGCCAGTTATCCCTGTTCACCCACAGGGCCTTTCTCTTTGTCTCCCTGCAGTATCCTGTATTTCCTAGCCCCTCGCTTGCATTCGCTGAGCTCTGTGCCCGTCCTTGGAGGGGCAAGGTTCCTTGTGCAGCCCTGTGTTGTCAGCTGAGGTAGCAACCTTCCCCTCCCAGATATCATCTTGGTCCTTAGCAATAATGCTGAATGTCAGCTCCAGAAGAGATGCTGTAGATCCTTAAACAAGTTCTTCATCTGAGAGGGAACCTTCTATTAATTTGAGTACAGCCTCTCTGCTGCCTTTCTCTACCACATCAAATTTGTCTCCTTTCCTGCTAAGAACAACTCATGCCAGCATTTAATATCTTTCTAAAATAGAGCTAAAGTCATGGTAAATAATGTCTATGCTTTTCTCTCCATTTTCATGGCTTCCTACCCTGTATAGAAAAATAATCAGATTGCTTTGGCACAACTCTTTTTTCACTAGCCACTATTGACATTTGCTTGTTTCCCTGCTTTGTCTTCTGTGTGCATACAAATAATTTAATGGTGAGTCCCCATTTTCTTCCAGAAATGGAAAAGTGTGGCCTATAGCTTCCCTTTCTTAAAGATTGTCTCTTAGTTGCCTTTTTCCAACTTTCCTTTCATGACAGACCTCTGAATCCTCTGCAGTAAAGCTAGCAGTCTCCGCAATGGGACAGTTTCTTGCTTGCATCAGTATCCTTTGGGCTGCCCCTCACTAAGGCCATGCTCTGTCCCTTTGACACTGGCAGTAATTATGACAACCCCCTAACCACCATTTCACTTTTCATGTCACCTCCAACTACTCGTTGAAGGTTTTAGAAATAGAAACTTCAGATATGCAAATCATTCCTTTCTTTAGGCACTTTCCCCAACCCAGCTACCACACTAGCATGTCTCTCTGATCCAGAGGAGCATGTGCCCATGATGTCCCAATTCCAGAAGGAACAAGCAGGTTCATGACAGAGGTTGGTCCAGAGTCAAAAACTTAGCCTGTCCAGAGATGCAGGGATGATAAAGTCAGTAAACTCATATGCGTGGTGCTCCAGGAGGTCAGTGAGAGAGGATAGCAGCTGGCCAGGTCAGAAATACCCCTCGGTTTCAGTTCTGACTCTGCCTGAGTCGCTAGAGCCAGGCAGGCACTGACCCCTGGGGCAGGAGCACTGCCACCCAGTGTCTCCTCCTCCCCAATCTCTGGTGTAGTTACCTCCGTGTCCATGGCCCTTCTCCATGCCCTTATGCTCACTTCCATTTCTAAGAAGTCCTCCTGGGTCCTGCACGTTCAGCCAACAGCTCCAGTCACCTGCTCTCTCTCAAGCTCCTGGGCTGGTTTGGGTTTTTTCCACAACAGCCCCAGTCACTGCTGCAAGCTGTGCCGATGCTGCGAAGCCCCTTAGCAAACACCTATGATGGAGTGGCTCCTCATCCGTTGTGGTTGCAGCTGTCTCACAAGTTGAATAAGAAACCTGCCCACAGGCTAGTTTCCAGAGACCCTGCAGAGGTAACCGCCACTGGCACATACTGGGAGAAGGGTGTCTTGCACAAGGATAAGTACAGGACAACTCAGCTGAAAGCACCGGTATTGCTCTGGACTAACAGATGCATGTGTGCAGTGGAGAGGCCCCTATACGGTCACATCCTCCCAGTGGATCCCCCTTTGCAGCACCCAGCTCACCCTTGGGACCCTCTGCTGCAGGATCCTGGGCCAGCCTGACTGCAGATCTCCCGCCTGCAGCCTGCAAGCTTGCTTAAGAGTCTTGGGTGACAAACGTGCTGTTTTCCAGTCTCTCCAGCTTTCCAGTCAAGAGTCCAGGACAGCTTCAGACACAAGCTGCAACGTCCTCCACTTTGTGTCAGGCTTTTTTTTTTTAAACAAGTTTTCTTTTTTCTAATTATAGGATGTTGCAGAACAATCAGCTGAGTCGCATCCCTGCAGAGGCACTGAGAGATCTTCCAAACCTCCAATCTCTGTAAGTCATTAAAAATCAATGCTGTGAGCTGCACGGTCCCTTGGGGGCCCTGGGCTTCCCAGCATTTGAGTCATTAGTTCCTTTGTCAAGGATGTTCTGTCCCGTCTTCCTTTTCTCTTCCAATTAAAGCAAAGATTACTGTCACTTAGCATAGAAGGGAGAGGAGGGTGGTTTTCGTGGAAGGAACGCTGTCTTGGTAAAGGATGTTGAAATTACAGCTCCCCTTGTGTGTGTCGTGATGAAAAGGCTACCAGTGTCAATGCATATTTCAAGGAATGCTGGAAAATACCCACCCAGAAGGGGCTCTGTCCTCTCCACTGCAGACCTGCCAGGGAGCACAGAGGACCCTCTGCTCTGTCAACATGCGAGCTGTGCTGTTTTACCCACGTAGAGGGTGGTTATGTCAGGGTAGAAATGCTTTAAAACACTTTTAGTGATCCAGCCACAAGAAGAAGCTGGGGCTGTGATCGTGCTTTTCCTTTAAAGTATCTGTATCTGCAATAGGTTTGTGCTACTATATTGACTAAAAATCACACAGCACTGAAACATTTGCAGTTTTCCTGGGTAGGGACACACGTGCAACCAGATCCTGGCAGTGCCGCTGAATTTAGGGCAGGTCTGTTTGAGAATCACCCAGCCGGCGTAAGCAGCAGTGCCAAAGCGTGTATGAGCATCCTGAATTGGGCTGAACCACTGCAAAACTAACGTTAACCCTCACCCTTAACTTCAGTCCTAGCCTTACTGTGTCTTTTTATCATAGAATTGTTGGCTGTAAGTGGTGTCTGGGGATCTCCAGGCCAGCCTCCCGCTAGGAGCAGGACTATCACAGCAGTGACAGTGCCTCCACCAATAGGCGGGGCAGTTGCAGCTTTGTCTATCCAAGCCTTGAAACCCTCCAGGCATGGAGATTCCCCCCTTGCTGGTGACCTGGCTGGGGGTTGTCCCTCCTGGGGAAGAAGCTTTTCCTCAAGTCCAACCTAAAAATCCTGGAGCACAATTTGTGGTTATTACTCTTTGATCACTGGGAACCACCCAGAAGAGCTTGGCTCCATCATCCTTAGCTGTGGGTCACTAGCAGATCCCATTTTAGCTGCTTCTCTGCTAGGTGAAACCAACCCAGCTCCTCCCACCTCTACTCATGGAGCAGGTGCTCTGGGACCCTGACTCAGTGGCCAGCCCTCCACTGGACCCGTCTGGTTCCTCTTCATCCTTCTTACACCGGGCAGCCCACAACTGGGCACAGTTCTCCATGTGTGGCCCTCCCAGCACCAAGTAGGAGTTTCTGCAAATATTAATTTAAATATTAATTTGCAGTGGGGGTGTTAGCTATGCAATATGCGAATGTTCTCTCTGCCAGGAGAGATTTGAAACATTTGTTGCTGAAAGATTATTGGCACATGGTTGTGGCTGTTATTAAAATGTGTTGACATCACCACCAGTGCCAGAGTCAAGACCCCCCACTCCGGGGGTTTGGAGATTATATTGTTTTCCAAGTGACTTCCCTCTCAAGGGTGATGTGACATGGAAGGTCACTGCAATGGGTCTGCCCCAGGAGCGCCCCTTTCTCCCCTCAGCCTGTCTCTCCTATGCCCATGAAAACGTGTGACAACCAGTGCCACCAGAGCCCATGGTTGGATAGGCCCAACCTTTGCTTCTGAAGGTTCAAATGCCTGGAGGCACCACTGTTGCTTTGGCCACCTGGTCTGGGGCACACACCGTGGATGGATGGCCACCTTGGCTGCCACTGAGAGGTCCCCTCAGCCCACAGCCCCCCCACCGAAATACCACAAGGCACACAAGAAATGCAAAATGCTCCAAGAAGCTGCTCGTAGCACATTTGGGCTTCATTTAAGACTTAGGATGGGAAGATAGCTTATCTTGAATCAACACATATGTACCTGCTCTTAGTGCACTTTGAGGCCACCTCGTCTAGTGTAGGCCCCCCCACATGTCTCTAAAGTTGGGTGAGGAGGGAGAGGTTGGGCCAGTGGGGGTCTTGTGTTCTGCCTGCAGAAACCGAAGAGCAAGAGCAAATTTTGGGAAGAAATAAGCTACTTCAGACAACCTGAGGGAGACTAGGCTTGGGATAAAATCAGAGGGCTGAGTATCAGGGCATGGCTGGTTTCAAGAGCCACAGCAGCAAGGGCAAGAGAGGTTGCTGTAGGCAGTTGTGTCCCATTTGCCCCAGAGCGTGCTGCCCCAGTCAGGAGATCCCATCCAGGTCCAAGGTGACTGAGCAGGGACTTCCTGTCTTTCTCCAGCAGCCTTGGCCCTTTGGACCAACCTGTTTGGGCTGTTATTGCCCTCTCAAAGCTCCCCTCAGATCTTCCTTCCCAGCAGTGCACAAGCATCTGTGCCCAGTCCCTCTGGGGTCCATCACTCCTCCTCTCCTCACCATCTGTTTTTGGGATATCTGCCCTCATCCTCCTGAACCAGGGCTGCCTCTTCTGAGCCTTCCCCAGATCCTTCTGTGAGGCTCAGTTTCCCTTCCCAGCCACTCATTGGACCCAAATTCCTGTCCCCTACACAAACCATGCACAGGAGGGACCGAGACAGTGGCCCCTGACTCCTGTCTTTCTCTTAAAAACAAGAAAAAAATCTGTTAGGCCTGACAAGACCTGCGTTGGGGGCAGGAGAGCGGGCAACAACTTCTGACCTGCAGGACTGCTCCACCCAATGCCCCCAGCTACACCAGCCAGACCCACAGCTTATCCGCCAGCCACCAGGCACAGGGAGAGCAAACACGTTCAAAGGAAGGCTCCTGCTGGGAAAATAAGCATTTCATGGGATGGAGCTTAAAGTGCCACTACAGCCGAGGGAACCTGGATACATGTTCTCATGGTCACAGGCTGCCCAGGGCTTCTGGACCATCATTACACAGATTACTGTTTAATTAAACACCCTTTTTAGGAGGCTTAACTTTGAGGACTGGCAGAGAATATCAGAAAATAAGAGGTGTGCATTGGGAAAACAGCACAATCCCTTGTGGCAGATGCGCTGTCGGCAACACTTCTCCCCCTGAGCCAGACCGGCATCCCACTCACCAGCTTAGGAAGGTGGGACCTGCTGTGGTTGGGCTGGATCTTCTTCATCACATCTCACCTGATCAGAGAAACTGGAAAGGGATTAGCTAAGCCACAGGGCATCAGCAAATTAGTGGGAACTGTTAGACACAGCAAACTGTGGGGCAAGATGCTGTGGATCTTTCCCCATTAGGATAATAACACCAGCACACACTGTGCTTTCCACAGAGTTCACTCACTGTAGGTCTTACTCTGCACCGGCAAGAACGACACAAGCATGGGAAGGCAAAGTGCTCTTCCATAGGGCAACAACGAAGTCAGGAGTAGGACCTAGGTGTCCTGGCTTCACGTGCCACATTAAGGTGTTTCCATGCCTCACCCAAGACTCTGCAATGACACGACTGGTGTGTAACACCACCAGTCACCAGGAGAGGAAGTATTTGGAACGGGCTGTGTGAAGGATTAAAAGCTCCAGGAGAGAGGTTTCTGCAACAAAAAGCAAACAGCAAAGCAGTAGTATCTTCTGTAGGTCTCACATCAGTGAACTCATCTCACCCATCCAGCTCTTTCTGTGCTTACGAGAATTCAGGGCAAGGCCATAAGAGATCCATCAGGTCCCCTACAGTCACTTTTCCATGTGTGCCCCTACGGCTGGGTCCAGATCTTCAAGCTGGAGGGGCAGTTTGAAGGGGAAGTAAAAGTTTCAGAAGCGTCCCGCGCAATGGAGCCCTCTCCCCTGGCCGAGCTCCCAGGCAGAAGGTGCCTCTCAGAAGGCCCTGATGGCAGAACTGGCTGCAGTAAAACCTGCCCTCAGTACGGAGAGTACAGGAGGCGGCTGTTCTCTGACACGGTCATTCTCCACAGACCGTTACTCTCTAATAGGACAGGCACGAGCCAGCTCTGCCCCATGAGACACTGCCTGTGTCTCCAGCTTGGCCACTTGAAAGTGTGGAAGGCACATGCAGAAAAAGACGATGATTTGCACTTTCTCCTCTTTATACAGAAACTGTACAACAGAAAACCCTTGGCCATGGTGAAGGCCCAAGACCCGTGTCTGGTAACTAAGCCTAGCACAGCCGCGAGGCATAGCCCTGCTCTGGGTGGATGGGGACATTTCTGAAGACACTGTGTGTTATAAGCTTGTACCACTGCTGCATCTCACACTGAAAACATGGCCTGCCGGGTCTGCACCCTGTGCTGCTCCCACAAGGCAGAATCCAGCGCTTGCAGAGTCTCCTTCTAGGTCGTGTTCAGAGATGCTCTTCTGTAGCCACTTTTTCTTTCTCTGTCCATTCCAACAGGGAAAAGTTTCATAAAGATAAATGACACCAGATTTGAAAAACAGGAGTGGCACAGTGTGGACAGTCACCACGTCTTAAGCCTGACACAGAGCTAAGATGTTCTGCTTGGTTTTCCCTGGTGCTGCCATGACTGCTCTAAACCGCAAGTCAAGAGCCTCCAGTACAGGTCTGCATTAGAGACCTTTTTTTCCCTTTTTTTTTTTCAAATATTTGAGTCATTTTCCACAAGTTTATGAGACTCTTGTGTATTCATTGCCAAAAAATTAGCCAGCCTGGAACACCCATAGGCCATCCACAGCGTGGTTTCCGAGCATTACTGGTGAGGCTATCTGAGACCCAGTGTACTCATGTTGCCCAGAGCCTATTTTTTTCCATCCAGAAGGGGAGGTGGCTTTATGGCACATCATGACAGCTACCGGACTTGCATGGCATTTCGTGGAATATTAACTGTTTGCTCTGCAAGTTGGTAACACATACTAAGCAGGCAGGACAGCTGCAAAGCACAGTGAAAACAGGAGCCAACAGAAGTGGGATGGAACAGGCAGCTGCGCTAGACAGAAAGGGATTGTGTGCTGGTTATTTTCTTACTCTTTCAGATATTTGCATTTGATGCCCACATTCATCATTCTGGGATTCAGGCAGGATTTGAAGGGAAAGTATGTATCTCTTACAGACAAGCTGACATAGGAGAGGAAAAATGAACAGACTTCTGGATACGTAAGACTTTTCTCAGGTTTAAAACAGAAGCAGCCAAACTAAGTGGAAGTTAAGAAAAATTGTTTTGAGCGTAGCTCTTCCAGTAGGACTTACCAGGCAATTCAAGGGTTGAGGTGGCCACAGGGCGACAGAAGGAGGTGCTTCTAGCCACTGTGGGACAGAGAGAGGTTGCCTGCACAGCACCAAGTTAGAGCTGAAATGCAGCAAAAACCTAATGTGTCAGTAGAGTCTCTGAGATAGAAAGCAAAAGATAATGATTTAATAAACTCCAGTTGTCTCCAAAGATGGCAGCTATCTTGCCTTTTGAGCATTCAGAGAGGTTACCCAATGAGACAGGACACATGCACTCAAGCCTTGGTAGCACTTGGAATTGAACTGCTGGTCCCTTTGCTGCACTGCTGGGGTCCAAGCTACGGTCCCAGGCATCAGGCATGTTCAGTCCTGTACCGAAGTCCCTCTGCTTGCTGGCTGAGACTGCCAGACAGTGCAGGCAGCCAGACGCTCTTTGGTCTCCGCAGGATGCGTGCTGTGAGGCCATGGTACCAGCTAGGAAGTTTGCAGCAAGTTTGGGAGTCTCTAACAGCAGAACATCAACTTGTATGTACATGCTCAAGGAAAGTCCAGGCAGAAAGAGACTCCAATAAATGTCACTCAGAGAGCAGAGGGAAAGATATTCCTCCTTTTTTTTTTTTTGGAGGGGGGGATGATGCACAGGGAAGCAGGAGTCTTCTGTCCAGAATGGTCAGAGAGTCTGTGGCACAGTCAGGGCATGAACCCAACTCTCCAGAGTACTTTGCTCCCAGGAAACCTTGTTCCACATTGGAGCCCTCTTGCATTGCACACACACCCTGCAGCTTTTTTTGTGGCAGCCTGAACAAATGACTCCACCTGCGGGGAAAGGAAGCAGCAGCTCTCTGTTAGCATGGCCTGGGTACTGCTCTCACATGTCTCTAGAAGACCAGAAATAAGGGAGGAGAACCACTGGCCAGGTGTCTCAAAGACCATGCTTACACTCTCTCCCTCTGTGGGCCTCTCCCTGCTCTTCCCTTCTGATTTGGCCAAGACGAGGATCCATCTTCATGCAAGGAACCTCCTCAAAGCTGCCGACCCATGAGCTTCAGGTGCACAGGATTGTCCATGGCAGGTGTCCATGGCCACCCGCAAAATAAACGTGTTGTGGTGCAGGAACCAGCTACGGGAGGGCACTAATTTTAACTAGCCTCAATGATGCATACTGCCTCTCAGGGAACCTAAGTTACTGAAACTCCAGCCCTTCACAGGACAGACAGCATAACAAAAAACTGACTTTGGGGCTAGGCAAGTTTAGGTGAGATGGGAGGGTCAGGATGTTCCCCTGTGGATGCTCTCCAAGAGTGTGCTCCCATTGCCCTGTGTGATCCGCCCATACCTTTTCTAATCAAGGAAGATGCAGTCCTGAGTTTTGGCAAATAGTGTTTCAAACATGCTAACAGGGCAACCTCCTACAAACTCTAACACAGGTGCTGGGAAGACCGGCAAACCAGGTGGAGGTTTCCCATCATTCAACATCAGTCTGTGCCAAGGGCATTCATAGGTCTAGGACACCCATTCCCCACCACTTCATGTGCTGACCCAAAGCTTGGCCACTCCAGGCTGGCTTACTGCATATCACAAGTACCTCTCATCAGGGACTTCATGTGGCCTGGGTGACCCCTCCTCCAGAGGGAGGCATCCCCTATGGGGGTTCAGCACTTCCCAGCCAGAAGTGTTCATGATTCACTTTGACCCATGGATGCCAGCCAGCCTGAGGAGGCAAGTGTCAAATCCACCCAAATACCCCCATCCACATCAGAGACACCTGTCCTTACAAACACCCTTCATCACAGGTTCTCTGAAGCTGCAGCCATGCCCGTGGGGCCAGAACCAGACCTGCCCTGCTCCCTGTCAGCTACAGGATGTGGAGGTATCACTGCCTGGAGCCCACGCTGTCAGGAAGGACACCTTGGCAGGGAGCACTAGCTGAATACACAGAGGAATTTGGATTTCAAAATAAGAGAATACAAAGCTCTGGAGACTGACCCTCCTACCAAGTGTGAGGGAGCTGCTTCCCAGCAGGCTTGCTTTATCTGGGAAGCATGTTGGGAAGCCCAGTGGGGAGGATTAGAGAGAACACGCACACCTGATGGCAATGCTCTGAGCCCTGCAAAGGGTGCCAAAGCTTTACGTAATGCTCTGATCTAGTTGTGATCCCCTGGCAGAGTATCTGGTTACCAGTGGTTTTTAGGTGCAGTAACAACATACCATGTGTATTCTGGAAGAGTCGTGTGTCAGTCTAATTAACGACTTTGTGGTTTGTGAGCACTTACCTAAAGCAGATGGGCACTGTGTCTGTTCCTCTGCCAGGCTGAAGGAGTCCAAGGTATTTCAAAGTGAGCAGGTGCTATAAATTATAATTACCAGGCTTGCAGAGGTAGAGAAAGCAAAGAGAAAAGAAACTCGATGGATTAAGAGATCAAGATAAACTCTTGGGTTTTCTTTTCCAAATAGTTATGGAGAGTGATGAGAATGGCTGGCTCTTTCTGGAGTTTCTCTCAGATCAGCACTTTGGGAAGGTGCTTAGCGTGCGTCTGGCTCCTCCGGGTGGGTGTTGCTGACAGCAATTTGGAGGGGGAAGGGGGAAATAGTGCCAGCCAGAAGAATGTCAAAGTTTTTCCAGTATGGGTGGCTAAATGGTGGCCTCAGGACAGTCCCTCACCTGACTTGGAGGCCAGGGGCTCCAGGAGGATAAGATTTTTAAGTGGCCCAGTGCAGCTTTCCCAAAGTTACCACTGTAGCTCAGCTCCACTGTATCAGCCTGTGATTTCAGTGTGGCAATCTGATTTCTAGCCTGTGGCCATGAATCCCAGAGCTCTGTGCATTTCCTTGGGGTTCCTTCCTCCAGACTGGGGAGGAACTACACTAATAGCTAATTACTGGGGTTTTGAGAGACTTTGAGCCTCCCTAGGATAGTAGCAGGTTTTCTGACCCACTAAGACACAGCAGCACAGCCACAAGGCTTCCAGAGTCACATTTCTGTCTGATACAGTCATGTACTCATTTATCTCCCGCCCATGGTAGCTCATTTCTCCTCCCACAGGGACTTGTGGCTGCATGTCGCCTCATGATCACCCCAAGATCATAGACATAACTGGCATAGAGACACTAACATAGGTAATGTCATCTAACACCCCGGTGGGACACCAGCAGTGCGGGAGCGTCCAGCTGAGCTCGTTTATATGTGTTTGAGCAGCACCCTTTAGTCAAGAGAGAGAAGTAGATGCACAGGGGAAGCAAATAATCTCCTGGAAGTAGGCACCTGCCTTTGGAGACGGATCACTCACAGTGGTGCCTGCTCCTCTTCATTCAAAGCTGGAGAGGGACACACAGTTCAAAAGGAGCCTTCTGCGTATAGTTGAGATGACTCCTAGCTGGGATGCCCACCTGTGTATCAAACACAATGTCCTCATTAAGTCCTTGGTACCTGGAGCATGGCATTTGAATCAGGGAGATAACCACAGCTCTAGCCCGTCCCTTGGCCTGCATGTGCAGGGATTTGTTCAGAAACATCTAAACATTTGGTAACCCTGCTCCAGAGGAGACAAAGCATGTAAATCATAGTCCATCAATGCTAAAACTTGGGAAAAGAGGGAACTAGAAGTCTGGTGTCTTCACTAAAGGTCTGCAAAAGCCGTTCAGTCCAATAAAGTAATTTTCAGAGATTTCTGCCTGGCCCAAGTCATCAGCGACTCTCAGGGCCTTGGACCAGCCTTGACTGTGGGATTTCCCCACACCTGCTGCTGCCCCAGCAGCCTCCAGCACACTGAGATACCCCACTTGCATTTACAAGCACAGAAACCCACTGTGGCACGTGAGACTTGGAGAATGGTTCCCAGCCCCTTATCAACAAATGTCCCCATTGCACTCGCCCCCTCCCGTGCCATCAGTTGCTCCTATCTCTCAGTCACGCCCCACTCCCTGCCCTGCGATGTTCCCTTTCCCCAATAGCAGCTGCAGCACTTCCCTTCATGAGGAGTGAAGCAAAAAGATCCTGCACCATGAGGTTGGGCTCTTCTTGCCTCCTTTCTACAATGGACTTTGATTTTTCTCTTGTCGTGCAGGCAAGATGTACCATAATGCTAGGAAACACTGGCTTCGGTCCTTGCAGGCAGTTCATTAGCCCTGTATCCCAAATGGACTGACTCTCCTGCTGTTGGCCTTGATGGCACGTTTGCTAAAGCAAAGGAGGCCCAGGAGAAAAACCTGTGACTGTGTCTGTATCTGCCTTCTGTCTCAGTGACTCCTCCTGCGTACAGTACGCGAGGAAAGCAACTACAGACAAGCAAGAGACATTCCCTCCATGCCAGCATGTGTCAGTCACCTAGAGCAAACCATTTTCTTCTCCCTAGTGGCTGATGCGCCCAGTACACAGTCAGCCATCACCACTGCAACCATGCACAGGTGGTGGGCGACAGCGCAATAGGTTCCATTATCTGGGGTGTTGTCCTTGGTCTCATTTTAGCTCTCCTTTCTCCCTCACAGTCTTTGTTCAAGGCATCCCTCCGAAATATTTGCAGGATTCACTTGCCACTCTGCAATTCTGTCATCCCCAGCTGAAGTCAGCCACGGTCTCCCTGAGGAGGACACCAGTCCCATCAGCACTGGTCCTGCCAACACCACTGTCCCATTTCAGGTGGTTGTATGACAGCAGTGTGTCCTCTTTCCATCTGTCCTGCAGAAGGATTTGATGCCTTCATAAGCTGATGGCATTCAACCTGGAGGACTAACTGTATAAGGCACAAACTGTCATATACATTGTTTTTAAAAACATTGCAAGCATTTTCATGTTTTCTACAGATATTATTTCCCATTATATTCTGACTTTACTCCAGCTTTACTTGACTCATAATCTCTTAGCGCTAAATCAGCCTGACAGTACACTCCTTGCATACAGGTTAATTTTACCTTGAACTAAAATAATCCAGTTCCTCCAACCCACTGGTTCACTTCTCTGATAGCTTTAGCAGGAACCTTTTTGAGTTTTATGGAAATGCAATAAAGACTACTTCATCCCCTGTCCCTCAAGGCAGGCAATTATTTTTATACATATGGCCAGAGATTAAAATGCAAAGAATGACTTATAGCAATTTGAGGACATGTGGACTTTGATGTAGACAATGGAGGAAAGCTCTTCCCACCTGATCAGATTCTCAGAAGCATATAAATTCTTATGACAGAAGGAAGAAAAACTTATTTTGGAACCAGCATGTCCTGAAGAGCTCAGTCAATTCAGCCCTCGTTTCATTACTTTGATCTCTCTGAGATTTGACAGTTTGCTGTTAACAGCAATACTCTACTCTATAAATCACATGTGATGCAGTAAGGTTTAAGAAAGGTGTTGTTTTCATTGGGTGTTTAGAGGATAAAAGCTCTGGAAAAAAAACAGGAATCTATAAAGTCAGCATAACATAGCAGTGACTTACAATCTGTTGGCACAGAAGTTGTCTTGTGGCAAGACCACCTCAGTCCTGTAACATGATTTATTGACTACAGGGCCTTTCTGGAGTACAATAAAAAAGGGGTCAGGGAAAAGCAGTGAGGTGGTTTTTGTTGCCAAATCTGAAAATGGACTGAAACAAAGCAATTGCAAGTGCTTTCTTGGCGATTGCTCCTGCTGCTGAGAGCACAGGACCTCAAATTTCACCTGTTATAGACCACTTTGAAGCAGAAAGCATGCCTGTGGCAGGAAAGAGAGCCCAGAACAAGTGTCACGATGCAGACAATGTGCTAAAGTTCCTTCCACTCTAGAGGACACTTGCTGCTCAAAACCTTCCTGACCCATCTCTGAAACCACCTCTTCTCAGCAGGCAGCTCTGGAGAGGAGCACAGCTAAGTCAGCGGAGTTTGTCCCCATTCTTGTTTTCAGAAGTCTGGTCTCCATTTTGGTATTTCAAGTGTTTAATGGTATTTCTACACAGAAGAATGTCTAGGAGGGGCCAAGAGCAGATGTCTACCACATCCAAGTGAACACCACAGTCAGGTGTGCCACACATCTGGAGGTACTGCAGGTAACCTCCATGCAGTGATGTAGCCATGGTGTGGTGAGTTCTTGCTGAAGTTTGCCTGCTGTTAGTATTCCTCGCTGGCTGTATAGAACCAGGATCCTCTCTGCTTCCATGTGCCATGATCCTTCCTCCCAGGTGTAGTGTGCACATTCTGAGATTCACCTGGAAATGGCAAGGTGGCCCCTGAAGCTTGTATAGTTGAGCCAGTCCATAGATAGGGAGGAAATCACAGAATCACAGAATGTCCTGAGTTGGAAGGGACCCGCAAGGAGCATCGAGTCCAGCTCCCGTCCCTGCACAGGACACCCCAAATTCACACCGTGCCTCTGAGGGCGTTGTCCAAGTGCTTCTGGAATATCGCCAGGCTGCCGTGATGCCTCCCTGGGGACCCTGTTCCAGGGCTCCACCACCCTCTGGGGGAAGAACCTTTTCCTAAATGTTACAGTTGTGTTTTCTTTCTTTGGCTTCAGGGGGGCTGATGTCCCTGGAAAGGACTGGGGCTCTCCTCCTCTACAGGCACATCTTGTAATTTGGTTCGGGAATGATAAGCCAAATTCAGAGAGGTTACTCATTTCTAGCATACACTTTGAGCCAACAAGACTTTCCTGGTTCTGTGTACCACAGGCTACTATCCAACCCGCTGCTCACCTGCTCTTTTCTCCACTTCACCCAGTGCATGATCAGCCTGAGCTGCCACTGCAGACCTGTGCTTGTCACCAGGATGGGCAGCAATAGCTTGGCAATATCAGGCCGTGTTCGAGGAGAAAAAGCTGCGTTAAAATACAAATCCAGTTTAAGATTCAGATTTTGGAGTTGTTTGTCTGCTTACACTGACCTGATCCAAGTCAGGGTTCAAGATTATCCAAGACTGGGAAACAAGGTGTGTGGCTGGACCTTATTTCTTATTCCGGCGGCTTTCTCTGCCATTCATCCTGTCTCCTCATGTTGTTTACAGAGTGTTGCCCCGTCCCTTTGAAGAGCACTAGCATTTTAACTGCAATGATGAGCAGTAATACATTTTTAAAAGCCGTTGGCAAATCCACTTGGGAGAAAATGCATCACCCTCTTTTATAGGGGCAAAAACTGTGGCTTAGTCACTGTGTTCTTGGTAGGACCCAACCAGCAGCTTCACTGCCTCCCCTTTGCAGCCCTCAAAGACCAGCAGAGGGATCAGCCATGCTGGCATTTGGCATTACAGTAGAACAGCCCAGGCTGGGTTTGTAGATGGGAAGTCGAGCGGCTGGGACCAGGAGGCTGGTGGCTTTGTGCCTCTGCCATGACTGGAGTGCTAGATCTTGCCCTCATGGTGGGAGATCCTATGGTACCACCGGGAAGGTAATCAAATTCTGAGTCATCCTCCATGGCCTTGCTACACAACCTTTCTTCCATTCAGGTAAGCTTTGCCTGTGCCTACGTCTCCCTCAGGCAGACCAGGTGGATTTGTCTCCTCTGACCATAGCTGCCTAGCTATTACTCATCTCAGCTAGTCAGCAGTGGAAAACGATCAGCATCTCCAGAGGGTGAATCATCTCTGTTATCTCAGAGCCCTGTCTGGGGCAATGAATCACTCTCTGGAGGACTCTGGTTTTCTCTTCTGACTATGGAAAGACCCTATAATTGGTTTCAAGTTCTATACAAATAAGGTTGAGTGAGATGTGTTTTTCCTACCCCTGGAGAGCAAAAAAAAATGCCTCTTTCCCCACCCCCCCACTTTTCTCTGGCAAAAACAGATCACCAAGCTAACACACATCAGCAGAGCATGGGTACCAAAGCAGAGCTGAGCACCCCTCCTCCCCATGTCCCTGTGCACTTGTGCAGCCCTCAGAGAAAGCTGTCAGAGGAGATCGTCTTGCCCAAAAATACAAGCGCAAGGAGCAGCTTACTCATTAACCAGAGAGGAATCTTCTGCACTCCGGAGCTGGAGGGACTTGAATTTGTAACCATTGTTCTGGGGGCAAGCCAGAAACGGGAAAGGCTTCTGACACGGGCGCTGGGTACATCGCAGACATGGTTTTTTCCTGTCAGTGGGAGGAACTCAGCTAGTCAGATTAGAGCCTTTTCTGCTTAGGAGTAATAAAGCATGAAATGCAATGTGGTTATACCACTACAATGACCTCAACAGCTTTTTCTGAGAGGAACACTTAGAGACCACACACAAGATGTCGAACATATCATCCTCAAGGGACAGTTTTCTTTAGCAGTGACCCAATAAATCCCTGCCTCCATTTGTCCTTCTGGCTTTGAGCAATGAGATGTTGTGAAGTTTATGTAAGGGAAATATGCATATGGCTCATCCTTGTGAGCTTCCATGTTGTGACAGATCCCTGGATTTATCTCCCAGGAAGACGAGGGTGTTGTGTTGTTTATCAGACTAACAGCTGAAAGTTTAGTGAACTTCAATCGCTCCAGCTTATTTTATTGTGTGGCAGAACTGGCAAATAATACAGAAAAATGGGTGTCTGTATATACTTCTATCTCCTCCCAAGAAAGGCATCAGCAGATATAGAAACTCTACCCCTGACTGCATCAAATGCCTTCCCTGTGTACACTGTGTGAAAAAGCTGCAGTCTCACATCTTTACAGCTTTTTAAATTCTTTCCTGGAACATGTAGAGAGTAGGGTCTTCAGCTCGCAGTGATGTTGAGTTGGGCCATCATGTTCATGATGATCCCCTGAGTCAATTCCTCTCTGGAGACCTCACTTCCTAATTTCCCCATTCATTGAGCTTGTGGTTGGCACCACGTGGAAGGGGGTGATGATGAGTGACACCCTTGCTGTGCGCTAGCACCTCTGGGGTTCACCAGTTGTGCTCCCAAGTGAAGAGGTCACAACACAGGCTGGGTGGCTTGAGCTGTATTTTTTCTAGCAGCTTGGCAGGAGTTATACCTACATGGCTATGCCCATCATGTACTGTAGTCACCTCCAAACCTTTCTATATTGACTGCTAGCAATGCAGTGTGGCAACCAGGAACTCTGGATAAACACTCAAGAGATCACCAACACCAAACTGACACTGGTGGTCACTTCTCTATCGATACTGTTTCTACCTTTCTTTGCCCACACTGCAATGACTGCAGTACCCACCTTGCAATAAACAAACATCCCTCAAAAAAGACTCTGACAAACAGGGAAACTTAATTCCATCTTCATACCCCTCTCATATGCACTGCCTGTTCCCATCTCAGGCTGTAATAGCTTTCAGGAAGAGGCACGTGCTATCTTGACTGCCCTCCCAGTGCCTAAAAGCCTGTAGACACTAAAATAATAATCGCAGCTCACATCCACGATACACACACACACACACACACACACACACACGCATATGAGTTATATAGTAAGTTCCAGTGTGTTTTCCATTGACCTTTATTATGGGGACCCATGAACCTTAACTCACTCGCTTATACACATAACTATCCAGGGCATGCTGCATTTCCCTAGTGTCGGCTCAATAGAGAAGATGGACAATGGGTCCCAGATGTTACATACGGTAGATACAGCTGCACAGCAGGGAAGATGGGTCCCAGATGTTACATACAGTAGATGTGTCAGTGCAAAAGGAAGACGGGTCCCAGATGTTACACGCATTGAACGTGTAAGCACTCTTGATGAACCACAGAGAAGCTTCAGGTAAACTGGAGATAAGAAGGCAAGCAAGAAATGAACAACATATTTATACTGGAGCCCATCTATGCAGCATTTAGTCCTCCATGCAAGACACAGCCATGGCCCTTAGCCTGCTCTTATCTTAACTCTCTGTCTCTTTCATAACCCTGTGGACTTAAAGAAGTTCCTCCCACAACAAGGTAGATGGGAGCATGGCCATCAAGGCTCAAGGCTCCCAGCAAAGGCCAGTGTTTCTCTCCAGTATAGTCTATGAGCTATAAGGGTGAGGATTATTTAATTTCTAAAACAAAGCTGGCTGCATTGGAAGGTCATGGCAGATCCCATGGGTGCTCACCCAACACAAGGAGGCACTCAAAGACACCAGGGTACAATCCAGCATCTCAACAGGAGGCGGCTCCCACCCAAGTGTCCATCAGACCAAAATAACCACCTGTCTAGCAATGATTGCCTGAGTCAAACACCACAGATTCAACATCTGGAACCCTATCTCCACGTGAACTCCCGAGTGGAGAGTAGATGGAGCAAGGCAGACATGGACCCAGCTGTGACACCCCTGCACATCCCCACTGCCAGACAGGGACCTTGTAATGCATCTGGTCTGGCCGTGGTGCCCATGCATTCAAGGTGAGAGCTGGCTCTTATGCCCAGGTAAATTCTTGGCCCAGGGGATTTCACAGGGTGCCAAGACCTGTTCAAAGCCCCCCTCCCCAGAAAGAAGAGTGTCCTGTTCCTTCTCTCCCGAAGAGCTGCTCTCCCTTGTCTTTTCCAGATAGCTTGTGTGCTTGACAAACACTATGTTTCCTGGCAAACATGCAGGACACTGCTTGGTGGGCTTTTGAGCCACTCCGCTTAGTCTCTGGCTGCTTTCTGTACCTTCTCCATTTCCCTGTGCCTGGCACCATGGGCAATGGGGGCAATGCCAGGCGCCCAGTGATAGGGCTGGTTGGGGAATCAGTGCGGTGGAGGAGTTTCTATAGCTGCACAGAGATTTTGACAATCCTTCTTGCACAGTTCTGACCTGAGGGGTTTTGGAGGTGTCTGCAGCTGGGGATAACAAAGCCCTCTTGTCTGTACCAAAGGCACTTTGTGTGGAGTCTGAGTATTGCTCTGATTTAATTCCCTGAGCATTCCTCATGGAGGGATTCCCAGAGATACATGTCCCAGTAAGTCAGGAGTGAAGACTCACTGCAGTCCAAACAGAGCCCTGCAAACTTTTCCACCAGGTTCTGCTCCACAGACAACTGGGAACATGTTTGTGTCTTGAACCTTCATTCACTGCCTGGGATGGTTCTCACAAGAGTTTTTAGTCTGGAAATGGAGCTAGGGAACCCTTGCAAGTCTTGCTTGAGGGCTGTGAGCTGTCTGTGGCAGAGGCAGAGTCCACGTGTTAGAGAAGGCCTACAAGGCAATGCTTTACCTATTGTTTACCTATTCAATAATGTGTCATTCATAAAATCATAGAATGGTTTGGGTCGGAAGGGACCTTCAAAGATCATCTAGTCCAACCCCCCTGCAATGAGCAGAGGCATCTTCAACTAGATCAGATTGCTTAGAGCCCCATTCAACCTGACCTTGAATGTTTCCAGGGATGAGACATCTACCACCTCTCGGGGCAACCTGTGCCAGTGTTTCACCACCCTCGTAAAAAATCTCTTCCTTATGTCTAGTCAGAATCTACCCTCTTGTAGTTTAGAACCATTACCCCTTGTCCTATCACTACAGACCTTACTAAAAAGTCTGTCCTCATCTTTCTCAGAAGCCCCTTTCAAGTATCCAAAGGCCACAATAAGGTCTCCCAACAGCCTTCTCTTCTCCAGGCTGAACTCTCTCAGGAGAGAGCTGCATAGGAGAGGTGCTAGAGCCCTCTGATCGTTTTTGTGGTCTTCTGGACCTGCTCCAACAGGTCCATTCTCCCACTGTATCCACAGTATGTTATGACCATAAGAACATGAGAGACAGAGCAGAAATTGAACCCAGTTTCCCACCTTCTGGGTTAGCACCGCAGTCCCCAGCTGCCTTTCTCCTATTCCGTTTGGCATCAGTTGGTGGAAGAAGCACTTGCTCCTCACCTGGGTTATTTGGGCAGGCTCAAGGTCCCAGAACCTCCTGCCTCTGTGTGTCTGGGCCCCACCAGGTGCAGTCCCTGGCAGAAAGAGCAGCACTCACGGTGCTGGCTTGCAGGGGAGTGCGGCGGTGGGGACAGAGCGCCTTCGAGCAGAGTGTTTTGCAGCTCCGGAGCCATCCTCCCTCGCTGCGCCCTCAGCTCCTCGCACAGTGAGTTCTGCAGGAGCTCACAAGCCAGGTACTGACTCAGTGCATCTGGGCGTTTGGCCTGAGAAAGGAACTAGGTGTTGGCCCCAGTCATTAGTAAGTTATCGGAGAAGTTTAGCTGCAGTGACATCATCTCCTTCTTATGTTACTACAAGGAACTTAGATCCTATTACGGGATAGGAGGTAACTCAATCAAGCCTTTCAAGATAAACTCAGACAGGAAGAGAGACATGATTGCCTGAAGGCACCAATTAGACACTTCTGGTGAGATCAGCTCTGTTCAGCCGACACACATGCACGCTGGGGCCAGGGAAGACAGCAAGCACCTCGCTCCCTGAGAAAGAGGTGGTCTCAGGGAGGGGTGGGCAGTCAGCTCTTCCTCAAACTGCTGCCAGGTCAGTCTTCACACCTTCAAGGGTTGCAGCTCTCTCTCCAGACCATGCTTTCTTTATGTCCTGTATCCTGCTGTTGACAGATAACAAGATACAGAGGAGCTCCCCTGTTTGGAGAGACAACAGCCCAGCCCAGCACCACCCAGTGCTGCCTAGTATGTTTGGTGGCAAGTTTTCTCCAACTTTATCAAGGGAAATAATAGCCCGATACATTGCAAAGAACTCTGAGAGGATGGTTTGGAGTCTGAGGTCCCTGTGTCCTATTGTGGTGGGCTGTGGGCAGTGGAGGAACACCACAGAGTCTATACTGCAGACCACCTACTGCACATAGTTTGTATAAGGCTCCCAGACAGCCTGCTGTCTGGCTCTACTGTGTGCAAGGAAGGAAGAACAGCAGCAAAAGTTGGCATATTTCCTGACAGCATGGCATTGTGCATTTTTATTGGTTTCCAGGCTGCAGCTCCCCCTGTAAATGCTCCACAGCCAGAAGGAACTTGAAAGATATGGGCGAAGTTGCTCCTGCCAGTCATAGCCCGAGATGTGCATCACATCTGTTAGGGAGCAGAGAGACTGTTTCTGTTTATCCGCTGCTGAACACTTCTGCCAGTCATGTTACAGACAGCAGGATGCATGTGCTTACAGATGTCTAGGAAGCGCGCTTGTACATCCCCTAAAATGCTCTGGAAGCAGTTCTTGGAACAAGACAGTTCTAAGAAACTGCTGGGTCTGTGGCACAGGAAGCCAAAGACCTCCGATTATAGCTTGACATGTCAGAATTGATACAAAGCTTATGACATGTTTGCTATACTAGCAACTGCACATAGGCCCACCAGCATCTGGACCTCCTGAATGGCTGTACTGATTGCATTGGCTTATCTTCTGCACACTGGGAAGGAGGAATCTCCTACTTTTGACCTTTCTCATTAGAAAAGGCTTTCCCTACCTGCTTGGTTCCTTCTATGAATGTTTTTGATCCTAGCGTCATCTCTGGACTATTCTTGGCAAGAAGGCAGGCAGTTCCTCCTCAAGCCTTTATCAAATACAGTGCTCAAAGCAATGAAGTGGCTTTTCAAAGGCATGCTGGGCTCTTAATGCTGCACCCACATGAAGGCTACCTGACACTGTCCTGCCCAAGGAAAGGCTTCTCTTCCCCACCCCACGCAGGTTCCTTTGGCTCCCCAGAGCTGTCACCGGCTACAACAGCAGCAAAGGCACCAGCCTGTGGGGCTCAGACACACTTGCATTTGATGCTCACCTGCTCCCCTCACCGTGACTCAGCACAGATGTGAACAGATGCTCAGGGGACAAAGATGACATAGGCAATGGCTCAGACCAAAGGCCAAGGGACTTTTAAGGTCCTTCCCAGACAGCTCCCTCTCTTCCCTGTAGTCCCTAAAACAGAAAATGGAGTAAAGTCTGAGGTGATTCAGGGACTTTTAGGACTTTTGGCTAAGTGTCATGTTGAAGTCACATAAACACCCCAAAACTACCAGCAGCAGATGTAGGTCTAAAGCCAGAAGCTGAGACTTCCAAGCAGCTGGTGACTTTCATATGCCATCATTCTTGAATGCCCCCTTAAAATCAGCTCCTTTTGCTTACAACAGACAGGATGATGCTCTACAGTGCCTTGCTCGAGCCTGTAAAGTCACTTGGAAATAGTGTCCATCTGTGTTTCTCATCTGCTCTCCAGACCTACAACACTGCTCAACAGCAGGCACGAGATGAAGTCCCATTTCTAAGTCACCCAGCAGCTCTGTGAAAGAGGCATCTTCCTCTGTAAGCAACAAACGGGTTAATGCTTGCAAGGAAAACCAACTGAGTGATTTGGTGAAATAAAGATTAAAACATCTCCGTGAAAGGTGAGGAGCCAGCCCCAGCCTGCGCTGTCCCATTTACCCACTAATCGGCCCAATTATCTTAGGTATAAATCATAACACAAAACACTTACGGAGCCAGAGTCACACACTGAAGAAAGGAGAGAACTGTTGGGTTGGTTTTTGTTTAGTATAATTGATATAATTACTAACAACTCTGTGCCAAGAACTTTGGCTTTTCTCCTTCCAGAAGAGAGTGGAGAGCTGTCTGAAAGCCATAGCAATTAGCAATCCCCACATGCAACAGCTTTTATTAGAAAGAATGCACCTCTATTCCAGAAAGAGCCAGCAAGTCCCTGAGGAGCAATTAAACAACCCGGAGACTTTTTGGTATGAGGAACGCAGCCATTACCTAGTCCGTGTTCCCTGTTCCCTTGTCAGTGCTGCGGAGGCACATAAGGAATCCTGCCCATCGTGCTGCCTGCGAAATGCCTTCACCTGGGCACTTCCCTGCTCCTAATTTTAACTTCAGTACCTCCAGATAGGTGCATCTTGCTGTGCTGTGGTCCAAGCAGGCTGCTGTTTCTAAGGTTGCCCAGGCCCTTGTCCAGCTTATTGAAACCAGCAGAAAGTCTCCCTTTCACTCCACTGAGAAATCTGGCTGGGGTCTGATTTTCACACTCTGGAGCAGGCGACGGCAGCAGTTACGTGGCTGGCGCTCCCCAACACTCCCCGAGCACGCGGCTCTCCAGGTAGCCGCTCGTGGACAGCGGCCACGCTCGTCACACACGCCGTGTTGCCTCCGGGCAGCCCCTGCAGAGGTGAGGGGACAGAAGACGTGGGGTTCGTTTCAGTCCTGCAGAGGTGACCTCTCATTGGCGGCGGGGCGTGGAGACGTGGAGCAGAGCCTGGCCTGGAGCTGCAGCATGTCCAAAGCTAGTTGCCTTCCAGGAGTATCGACAAACTCCCTAGATGAATCTCAGTTATTGCCCTTGCACTACCCACAGGGATCCACAAAGGCAGGGGCGTCTCCGAGTACCTCAAAAAAATCCAGCAAGGACCCGTGCTACCTCACTGGCACTTCTCTCATGCCCAAGGACCATGGATGTAAAAAAAGTGCCTTTCCTGAGTATACGTTAAATAGCCATGGAGCAAATCCCTCAAAGTTAATGGTTTCCCCAAGACCTGGTGCACCATCACTCTGAAGCCAAACTCCCTTGCGGCTCACATCTGTGGCTTCTCCCAGGAGTTCATGAGCAAAGTGGGACATAAAGCTAGACAGTCATGGGGCCACCACGCTCCCTTGCCACAAACCATCCCTGTCTTGGACAGCTCAGCCTGGTGTACCAGCCCTTGGCTCTGTTTTAGTGTCTCCATTTCTGAAAGCTTAATTTGGTTTTGAAAAATGGTAACCATTCTCAGCAGATATTTTCATTGTCTGTTCTTTAATTAATTAAACTTGAAATAAAGCATTCACTTTAAAACAATTTTCAGTAAACATGCAGGGATTTGGATGAAAGAATGGCTCTGAGAAAAGTAAGCAGTACTTTTTTTTTTTTTTTTGAAAAATAGATTATGATGCCAAAACCTAACAGAAATCTTATGCTGAAGAAGGAATGGAAAAATTAAGCAAAGATTAACATTTCCCACACAAGTTTTAATTTTGGTCAAAAAGTTCTTGTTTGTCTCGAAACATTTTGATGAAAATTTTCAGTCTTTAATCTTACTCTGAGCTGCTGCAGGGTTTGCTTTTCTCCTCTTTATTCTTTGGATTTGTCTTAGGAAGATGAACGATGCTACGCTCTGATTTGTTTGTAGCCTTGGTGACAGGAGGTAAATCGAGGCAGAACTTGCAACATGCCCACCCTCTTCAAGAGGAAAATATACACTGTCTTGTGTCAGCCCGCTGAGCAAAGACGCAAACCCTGTGGCAACTGAGCCGAGCTTTGGGTGCGATGAGCTTTTGTCGTCCACAAAGGAATCAAGAGAGCTGGCTGAAAAACGCTCAGCTGAACAGCCTTTCACCAGAAAGTGCCTCTTTGCAGCAATACAAGTGCATTGCAGTTTGGAAAAACACATTAATGTGACAAAATGGGAGTAATGAGATAGTTATTTAATCCACCTTGGGGTATTGTTTCAGTGTGAGGTGATGTTATATCAAGACTTGTGCACTGTATTTAAAGGGCAGCTGTCTAAGGGAGATCTCAGGAAGGTTTGACTGCACTTCTCCACCAGGTACAAATCTCCGGCTTTGTCCCTCCAGGTCAGAGCAGCCAGTGCAGGAATTGCCTCTCTCTGTGGCACAGGAAAAGGTCTGTTCCCCAGGATGACCTGAGCATTTCACCCAGGAAACACCACCCCTACCCCACTGCAGAGACCACAGCTTGCACCTGGGGTCTTCCCCGCTCCGTGCATGTGATGGGGCGTTTGGTCTGCTCCTGCAGGCTACAGGTTTATTGCAGGGTGCTGGGAAGTGGTTTGTAACTAGAAAATGTTGTCTGTGCTCTTTGGACAAGGGTCTGGTGCCGGGGGAACAGAGGCTGGGGTCTGCCCCAGTGTTCAACTTTCATCAAAAATGCTACTCTATGGAGCAAAACAAAACCCCTAATTTCTATACCACATTCCTTTATGGAGGATCGTTGATTTGAGGGCTGGGCCACGACAGTTCTGTTACCTTCCCTCTCTCATGCTTTCATAAGAGAGAAAGTGCTTTCTCTTTGCAGTTTCAATTCAGAGATCCTTCTTTTAGATAACTTGGAAAAATCAAATAAGCTTTGTTGGCCACGGTTGGAAATAAGAATTTCTTTCTCCTTGCTATAATTGGTTCCTGGTATTTCATCCAAATGTGAAGTGTTTTCCTCTTATGTTTTGATTTTAAAATCTACAGATAACACATTGTGTCCTGCTCACCATTGTTGAAATAAGAGATCTTTAAGAGAGATGATTCTCAAACCGAGTTTTTTAACCTTTTTTTTAATACGAATTGTAATATTTTTTGGCTTCTCATTCTATTTTGGAACAATAACAAGTTTTAAAAGTTAAAGTTCCTCACCAAATTAAACCTCAAATTCAACTGCCTTAAGGTTTCCACGATGATAAAAAAAAAAAAGCAATTGGCAAATCAAGGCGAAAGAAAGGCCCGAACATGTGTGATACAGAGAGCGCAGGCTTAATTCCTGTGCCATGACATAATGGTCTGACTCGCTCGTGGTGCTTTTGCAGGTAGCTCTGGCTGTTCGGATCAAATGCAGGACCCCAAGCAGGACTGCCACGTATTTTGCGTTTCCAGACAAATCCTTTGCTCTGGAGTGGGGCTTTGGCCACGCAGTCTGGCTGTCCCGCACACCAGCAGGTCGTCTGATCGGGCAGCGGGGTACCCCAAGAAGGGCTGTGCCTCTGCAGATTGGCTCAGGCAGGCCCATGGCAAGCCCAGCCCCAGGGGATGCAGCTTTGATGCTCATTTTTAAGGGGGGTGCCTGCAAGCCACAGCTGGCCAGTGTCCGTCTGGTGGGTCCGTGTGGAAGGACTTAGCCCAACCACTCTGTTTAAGAAGCTGCCATCAGTTGGCAGCACTAAATGGCCATCAAGAAGGGATCATCCTTGGCAGCAGTCAAACATCTCGAAGCACAGGCAGCAGCCTTGCACCGAGACCTCCTTATGCTAACCACTGTTTAGAGCCTAATCCAATCTCCCTGGCCATCAATCCATCCCGTCTCAGCATCAAAACTCCCTTTGCATAACACTGTGGGCACATAAAGCAATGCTAGATCGTCTCTCACTTATCCCCACCCTGTTTCTTTCCCACTCAGACGCCTGGATGCAAACCTTATCTCTGTGGTGCCCGAGAAGAGCTTTGAGGGGCTGCTCTCCTTGCGTCACCTGTGGCTGGACGATAATGCCCTGACGGAGATCCCTGTCCAAGCTCTGAACCACCTGCCAGCGCTGCAAGCCATGACCTTGGCTCTCAACCAGATCTGGCACATTCCTGATTATGCCTTCCAGAACCTCAGCAGCCTCGTGGTGCTGTAAGCCTTCTCCGCTTGTTCCTCCCTCGCAGCCGCGGTGTCCTCCAGCTGGGACAAGGTGCTGACCATGCCTGGCAAACGGGGTCCTCCTCCCGTGGGATGACCTGGTGGTCGCTCCCCAGGAGCAGCTTTTTGCTGCAGGGGCAGCAGGAGGAGGTTTTGTTGATGAGAGTCAAAGAATCCCTGCCATTTGATATGAAATGCCAAAATTGTCTCTTTCGTTTTTTTTCATAGTTTCTCCACTTTTCACTGAAGAGCCAAAAAGCTTCCCAATGTCATTCAAAAAATGCTTTACATTTAAAAAACAAAAAAGAAAATCTAACTGTATCTGGAAACAAAAAGCAGATTATTTTTTTTTCCCCTGAAGAATTAAGCAACAAAAAGCTTCTCGTTTCTATTTCACCCTCCAATCCCTGGGTTAAAAGGACAGGAATTTCTATCAACATGAAAAAAAAAAAAATTTCAACAACCTGCAGTCAGGCCAAAAAGCATGTTTTTCTTTCTTGGAAAACATGCCAAGAAAACTTTTAGACCAAATATGATTTTGATCGAAGGGTCTAACCTCAACACCTTGTCCAAGCCTGTGCATGCTTATTTGCATGACCGCATTATATCTGTGGCTCAACCACTCTTTGCGGTGACCACAACGCCATGGCGCACGCCACTGTCCAGTTTGCATCATGACCATTCTCCTGACAGTGTTCAGAGCGATGCAGAGAACGGTGCTGCCTGGTCCAGGAGGGAAACGTTGACTCAGTGGGCAGTGAGACGCACTAGAACACGCTGCGGCCTGTGGTCAAAGCAAACCGACGTCTTCGGCGGTGATATCAGGAGGTGCATCCTTTCAGTCAACGGAGGCTTCTGTATTACCTAGCTTTTAAAAGGAAGCTCTCAGGTGCAAATTAGCTAGCCATTACTGTTTTAGTATTGATTAGCAAGTTCAGGTGTGATTGTTAATTACTTTAGAGCTCCTGTATCTACATGAAATGAGACCTATTAGTTAGGTAATAAGTATTGATACCAGGGTATTAAGTAACCTCAGCATGTGGTGCCTTAGTGAAAGTTTAGCAAGTATTTCACTTCCAAATTTAAAGTGTTTGCTGAAGCCATTTAGCATAGAAAGCGCTTGGACAAAGCACAGTCCAGAGTTTTATTGAGCATCAGCTTCAGCTCTTTAGACAAAGCATAAAGGCTCATTTAGGAGAAATGCTAAAAGCAACTTGAGAAATATCAAATAAGTAGTTTTCACCCACAATAGTGCTCATTCTACAAGGCATCCCATGACCATCATAATGCAACCACTTCATTCAGCTTTAATAGCTAGCACAGAGGGTGAGCTGACATTTGGGGTTTTATTTCAGTCTCAAAAGCATGCTGCTTTCATTCTGGCTTATCCCATACTTTGGGTGAGAAGGAACTCCTTAATTAAACAGGCGAGCTCAAGAAATAAAAGTCATTGACTATTAGGTCACAAGGGAGAAAATAATGTCCCACCACAGACAACTGGAAGGGAACACATGTGTCATCCTGCCAGGCGCTGCGGGACACGATGTTAAATTTTTGTGGGATCACAAGTGTTTGGCAGAACTGGCCCCATAAATCTCTCCCATGCTTCCATGCATACCCTTGTCAGCACACAGCTAGTGGAAAGTCACCCAGTGTTCTTCCTGCGCCCTACCAGGGATGTTTCCCTGCCTCGGACTCACCCACCAAGCCAGGAAGCAACCGCTCCCAAAAGCCAGCCAAGCTAGGCAGTAAAGTTTGCGAGGAAACTTTCCCTACCAGGATGCAAATGATACATATGTGCTTTCCTCTGGAAGTGTCTGAATTTGCACATAGATTGAGAAGAGCTGGCTGCGACCATAAGCGTCAGGAAACTTCTAGCCTGAGAGGTATTAAAATGAGCACCTGGGGGAGGGGAGCCAAGCGCAGATGTGGGGGGTGCAGCCACATCTGTCATATACAGCCTGATTAATACTCATGGACACGGCTGACCACGGCTGAGGGCATGACCTTCCCAGGTGCAGAGATGTGCTTTTCCTCCTCCGTACACCTTGGGCCTTTGGGAGAGATGTGGGTGAGCATCCAGCACTGACAGAGAGCACCAACATCAGAATATACAAGTCTCGATCTGGAACAAGTTAAGGGATTCAGTCTCTGCTAATAAATTACACCTCTGTTGAGGAATTCCCTGACCTTATTCCCATCTATTGCTGCTACAGGTTTCCAACTAGGGCTGCAGGGTGTTCAGTAAGCAAAGCCTCATGTAAATCACTCACCATGAAATCTCTGAGTCTCAGTAATTGGCACCATCCTTTCCCAGCTTTGATAACAAAGGCTTCATGTGCTGTGATGTTGGCACTGTGCTGCTGGTGGCAGAAGGGAGACGGCTTGTTTGATCAGGGTGGCTCATGGGACTAGGATAGTGAAGATCTTACCTCCAGGTCTGATCTATTCAGGACAGAATGTGTCTTAGCTTCTAGAGGCAGAAATAGTCCTGAGCAATTTTCAGCTAATGATTTGTGTGAAGCAAAGGGTTTTTTACAACAAAAAAAAAAGCATCTTCTTTCTTGGGGATAAAAGATTTTTCATTTAGAAGCAAGCATCTGAAACTCCCATGCTGCTGTGCTGACAGGCTGATAAAGTGCATGACAGCAGTTCTCGTTAGTGTCCCTCATCTCCTCTGTCAGCTGAATTAAGCAAAAAGTCATCTCACAAACCAGGAATCACAGCACCTCTTTCAGTCTCAGTCCCCAGAGGGGTCCACTAGCCCTGCGGTAAAATCTCACATGGACAGATCTGGGAACCGTAGCAAGGAATTCCCCCAGCGCCGCAGACATGGCCTTGCTGCCACACCTCTGAAATGGGCTGCAGCTCCCTTCTTTCCTGGTGTCACCAAAGGAGCTGTGAGCACTCTCAGCAGAGATGCTAGGAAGTGGCTGGGACACGGAGCCAGGATGCCCTCTCCTACACGGGCCAGGCAGTAGAGTGGTTTGCTCTGCAACCCTCTAATGATGGACCTGGCTAGAGAAAGCCTTTGGGTAGTTTTACCCTTAAGTTAGAGTAAAAGAGGTCAAAACCCAGATCGTTCTCTGTTTGGGTCCACAGGGAGCCTTTGCTCCTAGAAACGCCACTGACTCAAACATTCCTGCAATGCTGAACACCCCGCTGTCAAAAGGACTCAGCATTTGCTGCTTCACATGGCGTGAGCCTGGAGCCGCCCCACCCCCCACCCCCGTTATCCGCCCGTGACCCCTGTCTGCCTGCACACAAGTCTTTCGAAGACAAATACTCTGGGAAAGGTGTTTTCATGCCACTATCAGTTAGTTTTGCTTGATGCCCCCTAATTCTTGCACTGTCTCTACGCCCTCTGTGCCGCCTCTGTGTTTGTTACTGGCTGTCGTACCCTTCCCTCATTGTGGCTTTTCCAGTCCCCATCCAGTTAGATGTTTTGCAATCAGAAGTTAGTCTACAGATCACACTTGTTTGTTCCTCTGCACCTTTGAGGTGGAGAGGCCAGAACCACACACTGTCACAAAGGCAAAAACGACCAATGAGTTTATACAATGGCATAATGCTGTTCTGTAGCTCACTTTCTCTTTTCTAGTCACTCCTATCATTTTATTTGCTTTTTTGATGGCTGCTAAACACCAAGAGCTCCTTCCCATAGATATTTGAGAGCCTGTTACTGCATATCCTCATATAAGACTGGTTTTCCCCCTTTACATCACTTTACATTCATGTAACCTGAATTTCAGCTGATGTTTTACTGTTGAGGACAAGCCACTTACCTGCAAGCGCTTCCCTCCTAGGTCACCCAGCAAGACCTTCCAGCTGAATGTGTTGAGATCTAAAGGCAGTAAATTAAAGATATTTAGTAAAATTTCTCTTTCTTACAGTATTTGTCATGTAAGGACATGATGCAGCTCTTTCTAACAACACAGTTCAGAGACTAGAGGAGAAAACAGGTTTCCAAGACTCCTGGCTTCCCTTTCCCATTTTGGTCCTTGTTCTGGTGTTACTCTGGCCAAAACTTTCAAAAGGGACCACTGATTTTCAGTTTCCTCCCTGCCTGGGAGCAAATGTCAAACATCTCATCCCTGCTTTCCAGGGGAGCTGAGCGCCAGTAGTTTCAGCCGACATCTGTGGGACTCAGGGCTCCCCATCACGACAAACCCCAGCCTGTTGGATCGGTGTCAGGATGAACCTGTACATCTCTACCTTCACCTGTACAAGCAAGTTAAGAATTCCTTCTCTGAGAAGTTCCTGGGGACCTCTGTGTTCACAGGGAGTGCCAGGCATGTGCAATTCATTATTACTAAGAACAATATTGCCTGGAACATCTGGGTCCCATTCATCGGCCTTTTAATTTGCAAAAGTGCCTTTTCTCTCTGAGGACCGAGCATACTACCTTGGCAAAAGTGAATTTCCCTCTCCAGCACTTGAGGAGGAAGCGGATAGCACTCCAGTGCACCCCTGAAAATGTCACTTCTGATCAAACTTTATTCTGCACCAGACAAATCTCATGCTGGTCCTTCACTGCCAGAAATAATCCATGGGAATTTGCACCATTTATGGCTTAGGCTTCTCTACTTATCTATGACTAAATTGAGGAAAAGGACAATTTTGCCACAACAGAGCTGGAAATTTATCATGGCAATGGCTGGTCCAGTGGGAGAATTCGTATCATGTCAGATTTGAACTTGGTTCAAATCATCTAATGCAAATAACTGATGGAAAATGTTGGCATTCATCCCTTTTGAGAAGAAAAAATTAAGTCATTAGAAATGAAAGCGATGGAGAATCCACCACTTCTCTTTGTAGCTTGTTCCAGTGGTTAATCATCCTTAGTGTTAACAAAAAAAAAAAAAAAAAGCTCATATTTCCTATTTGAATTGTCTTTGGCTTTGACTTCAGACATTCGTTCTTATTATTCTTTTCCCCACTAAATCACAGAACAATTTCAGCACCCATTTTCTAACCAGGAAGAATCCTATACGTTACGCTGCACTCATTCCCTTGATCTTATTTTTAATAAGTTAAGCAGATTGAGCTCTCTAAGTCTCCAACCTAGTTTTTTCCAGCCCAGCCCTTGGATCATTTTTATTGCGCTTCTCTGCACCCATTCCAAATTATCAACATCCAGTTAACAATACAGGTACCAGAAATACTTTTAGCCTTCCAGAGCCATTTTCACCAGTGCATGGTGCAGATGTAGTGTCATTTCCCTTTCCTTACAGTCTACTCTCTTGTTCACGCACACAAGGACCTTTATTAAGCCAGTGTTTAGCACATGAGCTCAGCCTGCTCTCCCATGTGTGTAAGACAATTTGACAGAGGTGCCATGTCCTCTTGGAGGTGGCATTTCCAGAGCTGGAGTTCAGAGTGCTTGGGCAGTCTCGCACTTCAGTACAAGACTATTCTCCAGGATCTTTTCATCCACTGCAAAAAGAGATGGAAAAGGGAGTGAAATGAAAATGAAACAAATTCTACCAGGAGTGCTGCAGGGATTATTTGGGAAAGTCTCATTTATGCCCAATTTGTGACAAGAAATTGTTGGCGAGAACAGAAAAGTCTTCCTTCTAGAAACTGCTGTGCACTTTTTTGTGGGGCTGAATCTTGTCGGGTTGGGTTTTGTCTGGTGTGTATCTAAAGTCTCATCGCCTGAGGCACCAACCAAGACGAAGCGTCTCTCCCAAGCCTGTCTGGGGGGTTGTCACCACCCGGTATTCTGCAGCCACTGTAATTTCTGCTGCCTTTCAGTGAGGCACGGCATGGGTTCACCTGACGCAGCAGAGGAGCGAGCCTGTCTCATGACGTGTGGTAGCACTTGTGCTGCTGCAGGAGCACCTGGGAAATTGTCTGCCACCCTGCCCGAGGTCACTCATGACAATTGCTTTTGCAAAGAGGCCACTGTTTTCTAATGGAGGTGCACAACTGAAAAATAGTCTACATGCCAGCCCACAAAAAAGCAATGGCTGTCCTGCTCCTTCCTGGGCAGAGCTCCTCTCACAGACTATTTCCCCAAACCAGCCTCGCTCCGTGGTACTGACCCGCCAAGGGAGATACACACATCCAGAACCAAGTATCTCGAGTTGCTATCAAACCAGCTGTAATTTACAGGGCAGAATATAACGTTGTGTGGGCTGAGCTCAAATTGACAAACACTGGAGATGTTGCAATTCCACTTGTTAAAATTTGTTTACCAGGGGAGAAAAAAAGGCAGGATGGAAGAAAGAACGTCTTTTCAAGTGTTTACCTTTCCAGCTCTCTTGTTTCTATTATTGCCATGTGGTTGGGTAACGACTCTAGAGTGCAGCTTGGACAGCACATTTTTTTATAACTCTTTTTTTCGGTTGCTCATAATTTTCTCACCAACAACGAACTTCCTTCTGATGATTTTCATTACTCTGCCTCCAAACAAAGCACTTCAGAGCCAAATATAAACACAGCAGGTGATTGCTTTTCTATTCTCTCTCCTTGCCTGACTTGAGTGATAGTAGTCAGCTGCTCGGCATGTCCGAGCTTAGGCAAGCTGTCCCGGGGTACCTCCCTGCCAAAGCTCCAAGGAGCTCACACATTCCCCAGCATCCAGCATTTCCTTTCTCCCCGTGCTGTCCCCCCACAGCAGACAGAGGTGTGGGGCAAGGGGTTCCTGTCCTGTGATGTTGCTCAATGTGCAGCCCTTGCTGTGACTACAGAGCAACTGCAGATCCAAACACTCGGTTGCCCAAATGCAGCATCCAATGCTCAGAGGGACCCAAAATCGTTGGCACCATCTTGCACTGGAAATGCCAAGTGAAGTAAGGGCGACATGTTCTGAAGCTATCCTATAACATTTGATAGAGGAAACTGTCTGGACTTGAACTTCTTTTCTTGCGACAAAGAGACATTTCTCCTGTAAGATTCTGATTTTGATCTCAGATTCTTTTCTCCTCTAAGAGTCACAATCAAACCAAGTTTTCTTGCAGGCACCTTCCTTTTCTTTTTTCCCATTTGCTCAAAGAAGCAAACATTTCATCACACATCTTTCCCCTCCCTTCCTCTTCCTCTGAAATGTTTGTATGTTCTCATCCCAACAACAAACATCCGTCTTGGGCTGGTTTCTGTTTTGCAAACCAAACTGCCCGAGAGCCTGGCTGCTCCTCCGCTCCCAGCTCCCTCCTGTTTTAGCCTAGAATATTTGGCAGTGGGAGCTGCCTGTGCTCAGCCAAACAGCTCACACTCGAATCCAGGTGGAGTGAGAGTTTTCAAGCTGAGACAGATTTAGATCAAACAGCAAATAACGAAAAAGGCATTGATCCACCTGCCTGTGTGGAGTCTCCCCCAGGCTCTTGGAAGGAGGCAGCGATGTTGGACAAATGCTGGTGCGTCCCTCGGCGTAGGCAAGGGAGAAAAGGACCCCAAAGGCAAGTGGTGTGGCAGCAGATTAAGCATGTGGCACTCTGTGTTAAAGGAGAACTTGAACTGTAAAATGAACTGATGGGGAAAACTACCCTGACAGAGAGCAAAGAGGGTATCCTGCCCCAGAGGCCCTTACCTCCTTGGTGGGCATTTCTCCGCACAGACCATCCCTGTGCATGCATGGATGTCACTAATGTGCTTAAGCGCAGGCTGCAGAAGTGCAGGCTGGGCAGCAGTGGGTTGTCTTCTACTGTTTTTCAGCAGACTTTCCTCAGGCTGCTCCAAGGTCTATTTATATGGGCTGGAGTGGGATTTCAGAGAGAGATCCACAATGAGCCACGTAGCTCCCACCAGCGGCAAAGGAAGCCCAGTGGCTAAAACACTCCGATGCGCACACACACAGAGTCTCTGGCAATCAGAGAGGAGGAATCCAGGAATGAAGGTCTTGCGCTTGCCAAAAACCTGAGACATGGGAGTTAGAGGCCCATGGGAACAGAGAACCTAGCAGATGGGACTCCAGGGGAACTCATCTCCTATGGAGCTTCCAAGGCAAAAATACCCCAAGTGGCTTTGCAAGCCAGAGGGCCCCACCATATGGCGCTCCAGCACCAGCATTAAGGCTGGGAGGTCCAGAGACCTTAAGCACTAGTTGTTCATGGTGTGTAGCAACGGGCTAAAGGAGCACAGGGAAGAAATTTCTGCCTTAGTGTAGAGAATGTGTATCAGCCTGTCGCATGGCCCCTGCACTTCAGCCAGATTCTGTGAAGCATGAAACTGAAGACAACTTCATTGCAGTAGTACTGGAGCTGATCCAGGAACTGGCAGCATTTTCGCTTTTTTGCAAGTAAAGATAATAAACTGTGACTAACAGGATGATTTTCAACTCAAAGCCTTCTTGCTGCTACGAAGGTGCTGAGGAGTCCAAATATGCCTGTGTCCTTAGATAGCACCCAGTGCCCATAAACAACTGCTGAAGCCACACAGCACTTTGTAGGGTTGGGTGCAATGTAAGGTGAGAACTAGAGAGGTTCTTGAAGCATCTTGCTGAAGCATGTTCTTCCAAAGTCACCCACCAGCTGTGAAAGCGGAGGTCTTGGGGAAACACCTCCCTCAGCCTGGATTTCCGGGGAGAAATGCTCTGCAAGCACTGTTGCACCTAGCATGTGCCTCATGGGGCAAGAGAGGGGACCTTATAACACCCTTCATCATCCCAGCTCAGGCTGTGCTCAGCTTGCAGGATGTCCCTGGGCCATGCAGGGACTGGCAGGAAAAGGTCAGGTTGCATTTCCAGTGAACATCTCTGTTTTGTCCACAGGCACCTGCACAACAACCGGATCCAAAGCCTGGGCGCCAACGGCTTTGATGGGCTGCACAACTTGGAAACCCTGTGAGTCATCTGTTTTCTCTCTGTGCTAAAGAGCTTGCGTGTGTCCATGACCTCCAGCACAGCCTGTAGGAAAGGGCTGGTGCCCCTGGGTCACTGCACGTTCACTCATCGCCATGCTCTGAGGGCAGCAGCCGGGCTGGCTCCAGGTACCAGCCCAGCAGGCAGATGCCCAGGGCACGGTGCTGCCCAGGGTGGTGGCAGACGACTTTCTCTCTGCACCTGTGCAAGCTGGCTGTGCTGCTGCTGCAGAAGGGTCTGCATGTATGGGCAGAGTGGCTGGGAGGGGGGTCTGAGGCCCTGGACATGAGTCTAGTCCTGGTGTAATCCAGAGAGCTTGCATACACGCCCTGCTTGGAGAGCGTCCCCACCTCCTTACCACATGCACATGGTCCCAAAGCCTCTTAAACACCTGACTCCACCAAAATGAGGGGCTGGCTTGAGTTCAATGCTCAGTGGTAAAATTCTTGGGGATCTGTGGAATATCTCTCTCTGAGATGGTCCCATGTCACCTGGCATCACCCTTAGCCAGCTGACTTTGTCCTACACCATGTTCTTGGCACGGCTGGGTAGGCAATCTGTCAGGAGACCACGGGGGAAGGCGGGAAGCAGGAATTAACTCTCCTCCAGGACACATCTTCATTAGCAGCAGATGGGTCACCCTGAGAGAAAGACTTAAATCCGACCGCCTTGCCTTGCACACACAGCGCCTTTGATGGCAGTACGAATTGCTTGGGACTCGTGTGTGCTCTGCATTGGCCTAGGAGGAAACATAAACAAGCAAGCAAATAACTTAAGGCTCTGAAAGACTAGAAGAGGTGCCTGTTGCCTTCAGTTGTGCAGAAACGTGTCCCTTCATGTAGGCCTTGGGGTCAGAGTCAGGCCCTCACTCCTTGCCAGGGAGAAATAGTGGGTCTGGGTCATTGCAAAAAGAGGTGACACTTCCCAGCATTCAAGTGCCATTCAAGGATAGAGGGTCCCTCTGTGCCAAGCACGGTGCCAGCAGCAGTGATTGGGCAAGAGCAGAAGCAGCCGGCAAGCCCTTGGTCCCTAGACACACTCCTTGGGGCAGGACCACAACACGCATTGTCTCTTACTTTCAGACTGGCACATCCTGGGGCCACCCAGAAGGGCTCAGCTGGGGAGAGGTTGAACTGTGCCAGGGATGGTGCGGGAAGGGAGGCTGGACGGTCTCCTCTGGTCATCCACAGATCCCCCTGCCACTGTGCCATCTTGGCTTTCTCCCCAGTCGTTTCTGGTGGGCACAGACAAATACGTGAGGGCAGAGTCATGGCATCCAGGCAGCGCAGAGGCAGGCAGGTTGCAGTAGGTCGTGGAGGACTTGCTGGTGGAAGAAAACCCAGTTTGAGCTCTAACCCAGGCAGACCATGCAAGCAACATCACAGCCTACATCAGGGGAACCTTATTCTGCAGCCAAGGTGTCTAAAGTCACCCTGCTGCCCATCCCAGGCAGGACGGAGCTGCAGAGAAGTTGGCCCCTTATTTACTGTGGGAAGGGATAAAGGGCTTCCACTGCCCTGGGAGATAATTCAGTTTCCACAGACACTTGTGCTGAAAGCTCATTTCCCCTCTCTTCCTCTCTGCTCCTGCTCTAGCACTTCCTTTGCCTTTTGTTGCCCACCTGAGATTCACCCCCAGCATTCAGGAGAGCTCAGCGCCTCCTTCTCTTGCTCCCAGTCTCCACTGGGACAGGACCGCATAGCACTGCGGGGACCAGGCTCTCTGCAGGTCTGTGGCAGTGGCAGTCGTGCCCCAGCTGACCAGGCAGCCTGGGGAGTATCCGACCTCCAGGGATCGTCCCCTTTTAGCAGAGGTCTGCCTGTGTCCAGGCTCTGATGGCCTGGACTTGTGCGTGTGAGCATCCCACAGCCCCATCCTCCGCAAGCTGCCTGCAGCTGCAGGGACAGTGCTGTGGGTGAGATCGCCAGCCTCTCTTCCACGACTGATCACACTGAAGGAGTGTCTGCAAGAGAGTGAGCTGGCTTTTGCCACCCTTGGCCTGAGCATCTGATTCTGACCTCCAGGCCAGCAGGTATTGCAAGTTCCTGATCTTTGAGGAATAAGTTGTTCCTCAAGTGGAGCCATCCCCCTCGCGTTAACCCCCAGCACTCATCTGCCCTGCTGACCGAAAGCGGCCAAGCTTTGTGCAAAAAAATGCCAAGCATTTGCCTGCAACAGCCCAGCCAAGCTGCTAGATCTGCATCTACCTACCACCTCTCAGCTCCTGTGCATGTGGAGACTATTACAGTCTCCGCACATACCCTTTAACTCAAATTATGATTACATTCTGTTGACAGCACTTAGCACATTTTCTTGGCTTGTGGAGGCCAAACTGTGCTCTCAGTTACCCCGTGGGTGTTACCTCCTGGAAGGCAGCAGGATGGTAAGAGTTGGTGAAGACAGAAACTTCTCCAGGGTTCCTAAAATGAGCATTTGTGGCCAGATGCTGACTATAAGCCAGGCACAATAGTTGAAGAACTGTAGAAGTTGAGAGGAAAAAAAAAAATGTTTCGGGCTTTTCCAGAAAAGCCTAGGAAGTTTTCGGTGCAGAAACCTCTATTCCCCTAAGGGAAATGTTTCTTCTCATATCCAGCTAGGCAGGGAAGCTTCTGTTTTTATCAAATGCAACCAAAACTTTGAGAGAAACAGCACCCTCTGCTCCATGCAGGTCTCAGCAGCGTGCGAGCTGCCTGTGCACACCCACACCAGGCGCCTACCCCAGGTCCTATTATTTCTGCAAAAACAGATCCCAGTGGAGCACCTCTGTTCTTGGAGAGGACTTGGCCCCGGAATTTTAGGAGGGCAGCAAATCTAGAAAGAGGTAAATTGAAGCCAGATGAATGACTTCATGCTTCCCCTGCAATGACCTGCAGCTACTGTGCAGAAGTACCTGGCAGAGGCCAGGTACAGAGGAAGAGCAGCTCTGTTTTCCATGCTGATGAGGGGGCAGGTAGATGTGCAACACCTGCCAGGTCTCAACCGGTCAAACACCAGCATGTGGCTGGAGAAAGCAGCTCCAAGAAAATTTTCTCTGTCAGGGCAAGATCTGGCTCTTCACCAGCCCCCCAGCCTCCTCTTCCTGGGAAGGAAACCTGGGCAGGCAGGCTGGAAGCAAGTCAGAGCTGCTCTGGCCAGATTCCCAATAGAGTTTCGAAATAGCCTTGAGACCTAGTGAGATTCCCTCACCAGTTCCCATAAGCCTGAGAGATGACACAGAGCAACCCTGCGGGGCTGTGGGAAGAAACCCCAAGTGTGGCTAAGCCATGAAACCAGGTATTAGATGGTCAAAGTGGGTGATACTTGGCATTTTTTAGCCCTCGCCCAAAGACACGGAGTAAATAAGAGTGTAAATGTCCTTATGTGACATTCTTCCTGTAGCCCCTTTGGGTAATGAACTAAATCCTTTAAATAAGGTGTAAGCTCAAGGGGTGTGCATATTGATGCAGAACAGACCCAGCACTGCAGATGAGTGGAGCAGTGAAGACTTTAAATACCAAGGAAGGAACAACCACAACCCATAGGCATGGCCAGAGGAGAAGACCTGCTGTGTTTGGACCACAGCAAATGGGGTGGGGGAATCCTGAGAAGGATTTGAGTGAGGATTGGGGCAGTGAAATGAAGGAGAAAAACAAAGTCAAGGGGAAACTTCATCGAAGGATGCTTTATCTTTTCCAAGAAGTAGGAGCAAGGCATGCCAAAAGCTGAAACCAGCCACGCTGCTCTTCACATCGCTTTGCAGCTCCTGCTTTGCCTTGTAAAAATTGCCCTGTAGTGTTTTGCTCTTTAGGCCATTTAATGTGTGCTGTAAAACATCAGTATAACCGGCTTCCTGCTGTGTGGATGGAAGGATCCTTACTTTTACATTTCCTGATTACGTTGGACTTAATTTCTCAATCTTTAACAATGCAGAGAGAAGGGGAGGGGTGTTCGGTTCTAACTGTTCTGTAGCATAAGCCTGGTAAGTAGGGATGTTTATGGAAAAGCTGATGTAAAGAGAAGTCAACTGCAGCCAGCAGCATTGCTGCAATGACAGAGGTTGATTCTTGGGAATGTTCAGACCTTGTGCTCAGGGCTGGGGGCACGGTGCTAGGGGAGACAGGGCTGTGTTTTCAGAGGAGCAGCAAGGGGAAAATGCCATCCAAGGGCATGCATGGTGCAAATACGGGAGCCAAGTTCCCCACTGCTATATGAGAACAGTATTTCTCATAGGGGGGTGCCTGTGACATGAATTTCCAAAGTGACACTGGCCTTGTGCCCAGGTTTCCTACCTACCACCTTCACCTGGAAAGCTGACCAGTGTCCTAAGGTCTTTGAGCTTTGCAGCCAGTCTGAATGCAGTCTAAAGGCTGATGAATAATTGCCTCATGCCTTGTAGTGCTTGACTTTGACCTCATTAGACAGGTTGTGATAACGCTGAACTTAGCCCTCTGCTTCCCTGAGGTATAAATGTTTCATGGATCAGACCTGGAGGGGAAGGTGAATGCACGTCCCTCTAGATGGCCAGGACCCAAGTCACTGCTCTCTGCAGGATGAAAGGATGGAAGGGGTAGCTGACTTGAAACCATGCAGCCAAATAAATAGAGAGACGTGTGTGTGTGTATAGCGCTTCACAGATAGGCATGGTGAGGGCATCTTATCATGGAAGCCGAATTTCAGAGCTTCTCCACATGTTCTAGCTCCAAACACCAGCACACACAAACTATCATTTAGCATTTCCCAGCTTAACTGCTGTTAGGAGACCTCAGCCATGCCGGTGTTCCCATGTCAAAGCAGGACAGACCCCAGACAGAAGGCAGAGGGTGCAGCTGAGGGGTGGAGAGGTTCCTGGATGGATCTTCCCATGTCTTCCACCAAAACAGTAGTACCTGACTGAAAACGCCCCTGGGCTGGGAGGTCCGCTTTGAAGAAAAGGAGAAAGTGTTTTTTCTCCCATCAGGACTGTTTTGCCCAAGCAGGGAGAGGAGGTGTCGTGGCCCTGAGCGCCGGCTGCGACACACACAAGGCAAGGAAACCCGTCGAGGCAAGTTCTTGGGGCCTCTGAGAAGGGGTAGGCGTGCGACGGCGGTGGCTCCGGCAGGTCTATGCTCTCGTGTGGCTCTCGGGCGCGGGTGGGCTGGCAGTGCCGAGCAGCACCCTGGCGTGGGTGGGTACAGGGTCCTCCACCACAAAAGCTACCATGTATCCCCCAACACCTGCTCAGGGCTCAGTTTTCTGCTACTGAGGCAAAGGGAGAAATGCAAAAGTAAGAGATGTGGCCATCCCAGTGGTCCTGTCCGTGAACATGGCCGAGTCCCCTACATACATGGAGCATGGGCTGAACCAAAAACAGGGGCCAGGTCTCCTCCCTGCCCCGGCACGTGCAACCAGAGAAGACCCTGACTTTGGCAGAGAGAGAAAACGTGCCTCGGCAGCGTCCTGTCTCCCACCCCGCAGCAGGGCTAAGGTGGCTCCCAGGGCAGAGGTAGGGATGGGGGACGAACAGCTGCTCCACAGGACCAGACCAAAATGCTGAAGGCCTCCAGACTATGGCCAAAATAGCAATGATCTATCTCAAAACTGCTGGTCCTCTGATTGTTGAGGCATCTCCAGCCTGTTTCTAGCACAGACGTGATGGGGAAGTGGTTCAGGGAGGCCCTGCAGGCCTTGCCCATCCCCTCTGCCTGAGATGACCCCGCTGCTTCCTATCTCTCTGACTTCTCCCTCCCCATCCACATCCCTGCCAGCTCCTCTGCTTGTCAGACAAAGAAGATAAATCACTTGGAAAGAGAAAATCTCCATTCATTTAAAAACCTTTTAATTTATTTCTAAAAAATAGCACTAATAAATTAAAAACGTCTCCCAGAAGAGCTGAATCCAAAACTCTCTGGCTCCAGGCGTTTTATCTGCCTAACCTTGCCTCACAGGAAATGCCCTTACCACAGGCTTTTGCAGCACGCTGCCCTATTATCCGGGTAATTAGTGGAGACTGCAAACGCAGAGCAGAGCAGGAACCTACTGACTCCTCTGGAGAGTTGGATTTTCTACGCGAGAAAAAAAAAAAAAAGAAAATTAATATAAAGAGCACCTCAGGCAATGAAAGCAGGAAGAAGGAAATGGGAAATATCTCCACCACAGCTCATACAAGGGTTGTTTAACCCTTTAGGGCCAGGCAGACTTTGCTGTTCTCCTGGAAAACTGTCTGCCAAGTGCTACCTTGCTCCTCAAGTGGCATTTCTCTCCATCAGCATGTGTAATCTGAAATCTTTTGTGCAGTCTCTTGATGCTAATCCCAGTCTGTGCAATTCCCAATATAGCTCATGGGGTTGACTCCTCCAAGGATGTCCTGTTTGCTGTGCTGAGCTACTCTGTTCCTTCTTCAGCATCCTAATGCTCCAGCCGTGCTGTGTGCCAGCGTGGGTCCTTGGGCAGCTCATCAGAGGCAGCTTGGCTCTACAGTCCCACCCTGCCCTGCCCGAGGAGGGAGGGGCCTTCAGCAGAGGCTTGGGTACCCAGATTCAGGGGATGGAGAAAGGAAGGGGGCAGGTGACGTCTTGGAAAGAATGACCACAGCTCAGGGCCCTGGTGGCATGGGTCCCTGTGTCTGGTGCAAGAGAGAGCTAGCAAGTTCATTGCCTGCTCTGATCGTCATGTAAATGGAAGGTGACTTCCAAACAGAGGAAGACGCTTGCAAAACTGAATTGGCAGATGCACAAAGTGCTATCTGGAAGCATGAGGACCAAACACTTCCCTCCTGCGGTCTCCTTGGGCAAACTGATCCCAGTTTGCTGTATCTTCTCTCACAAGAGCAGAAGCCTCGACTGACAGAAATGTGTCCTCACTGATGCAGTTCAGGCTCTGAACCAGTCAGATGCCTTTGAACCAGGCTCTGAACTTTGGCTGAAGGTGACCCCAAGCAGACATATTTTGCAAGATTATAAAGAAAAAAGAGAGAAAGTAAAGCAGTTCAGGTGAAAAGGTACTTCTGGAGACACCGCATTTTTCCGTGGGTTATGGCTCTGCTGTAAGGCTTACCTCCTTTGCAGGACTCTGCCTATTCTTTTTTGCCCACCAAATCCTCACACCACCCCTCTTGTACCCTGCCAGCTCTCCAGCCTGGCTGCCCCGTCCCTGGAGATGCTGATCTTGTGCTGAATGTCCCCAGGCCTCCAACCCTGGGTCTCCAGACAGGCTTGCTGTGACCTGTCAGGGGTCCCCAACTCCTCTGACTCCTTGGGCTTCATTTTGCTCAAAGCATTCCCCTCGGACACAGACCCTTTCACAGGGCAGCTTAGCAAGAGCAGCTGCCTGTGCCAGAGAAGGGAAGCCTCTGCCTCCAGAAACGTGTGAGAGCAAAGTGATTGCCTATGAAAAGGAGGAACAGTCACTGCAGGCAGCAGAAATGGCAAGAGAGGCAAGCTGCGAGCATGTTTTCACCATGGGTGTGCTGATGCACAGAAGCTCTGCCCCACACCATGCTCCCTCCTTCCAGCAGCAGCACGCAGCAGGGGGCCAGGGGCCGATCACCAGCAACTTGTGCACCTTGGGGGGTAGGTAGAGGTCCCCAGCTTCCTTCCCGCAGTTCAGAAACGCTCTGCTGTAGACCAAGCTTCCTCAAGCCTGCCTCCTTCCCCTGCCTGGCAAAGTGCAGCAGCCTCCTCCGTGCCTCCCCTGCCTGAGTCATCAGCTCCATGGTTATTGTCTGTGCATCCCAGCGACCGAGGTCCCCACTGCTACGCTTTGCGGTCAGCTCCTTTTGTGTCTTGTAAATGATATGTGCGTGGCAGCGCCTGTGCTCCCAGGACCCCCCACGAGATCCCGTTCTCAAAGGCTTATTTCGACCTTGTTAAATAAATCACATTGAATTGAAAACATATTTAATCTGGTACCTTCATCAGTTAGAGAACAGACAGGAATACGGGTTGGAACAGACACTTTCTGGGCACTGCTGCATTTTTAAATGGAGAACAGAGCTGTGTGAGGAAGGATTGGCGGCTGCAGGCGTACAAGGCATGACCTACAGACAGGTTCCCCCCTCCCCAGCAACAGACCTTTCAGTGCCACATAAACCCTGTAAAATGGTGCAGCACCATGTAAGTGAGAGGCTGGGATGTTTCCGGGCCAAGCTGTCAGAATTAAACCTTGTATAGAGGTTGCTGCTTGCTCCTGGCAGAAATCAAGTACCGTTAGTACATGGCAACCTTCCCACGGTGGCGGGGCGGGCATGGCTGCTCATGGGACACCCATGAACCCTGTAGCACTCCATCACAGCCTGGCTCCTCCTTATAACTTGCCAAAAATGGGCCTTTTTAGGACATGATTAGTTTCCCAAATTAAAACACTGACCTTAGCAGATGAATCCCACAACAGGTCACTCCTCTCTCCTGCGCACACTTGCACATCCCCGCTCTTGCATGTCTCTGTTTAGGGGATGGGGGCACGGCTCCAGCCTGGCTGAAGTCAGACATGTGCTCTGGGTCCTTTCACATCCCCCTTCCCTCCTTTCACTTATCGCAGGCACTTGCTGCATCTCATCATCCAGACCATGCTGGGGAAGGGCACACACTCTCCGCATGTGTTAGCTGCTACCGGGACAGCAGGGTTTATGCTGATGCTACACAACAGAAATATGGCACCTAATGATGTAGTTACTTTTCATACTCTGGACTAATCAGGCAGCTCTTCCCAGCCCAAGCTCAACCCCAAGCCATGACCTTGATTCAAGGCATCTGAGTAAGGCAGTCTGGCCGGTGCCGGGCAAGAAGTCAAACTAAATGGTCACGACGGCCCCCTTGGGCTCTCAGACTACCAATTAAATCATTTCCAGTGCTTGATTTGGCCACAGTAACCGGCACGGCTAGCAGCAGCGGGGTAATTACATTTACTGGCAGCTTGGTTAGATGCCAGCCCAGGACAGGTGGAAACGCAAGTCCTTATCGGAGGCTGCACAAAGTCTCCCTCCAAGGCACTGCAGTCACATCTCGAACTGCACTGGGACTGAAATAGTCAGCAAATGTCCCATCTCCAGCTTCTAATCTTACTGCATCTTCAGGTTTATTAGCTGCAAATTTGTGGTGTTTTGTGGCTTATGGAAGAATTTATAGTACTATATAATTTTTTTTTGGCTTCCTGTGTGGAACCACTAATAGTCCCTAACAGGCAGAAAATTGAACTGAGACTCTTTCCCCTCCTTCTCTCCTTTTGGCCCAACTGAAGATATTAATAGTTCCAGGGTGCATGTTGTCAGCTTCAAATCACCCTGGCAGTTAAAGCCCAAAATAACTGTGTCTTTGATGTCAATTTACTTTTATTTCTAAATAAACAGCAGGGTTGGTTAAGATCTTCCAAACAGGAAGCTATAGGCTCTCTCTAGAAATAACAACAATGGAAAGCCAGCCAGTTCGTTGTGTCTTGGGCAGAGCGGGTGACCTTTAAGAGATTTTCATTTTAACTACAAGAACAGTCAAGGCTCCTGTCGACATCCCACTGTGATGCCTGGAGCTGCTAACTTGGACCCCAACTAAGGAAAGTGGTTTTTTAAAGTCCTTTCTCTTGCACATCATTTCTGAACCTCTTGGCTGGGTGATTTTGCTTCCAAAAGCCCTTGATAATCGTCAAAACTCTTGTCCTTATGCCATACCCATTACTTCTTTTTTTTTGTTATGAGATTTCCTTATTGTTTTTGCCTAACCGTGGCCGGGGTGCGCTAGCATCCTTCCAGCAGGTAATGCTGGCATTGGGTCCGCTTTCCCAGATGTGCCAAAAAGGGCAGCACCCCAAGCCAGGAGACCCCACATGTAGCATGCAAAGCCTTGGGGCAGACCCCAGAGCCGGGGCAGGTAAGACCCCAGCAGTGCCAGGTCCAGCCCCCTTGGCCAAGGGGCCTCCCTGGCCAGCCACGGCCACGCCAGCCCATGTGCCACAGCAGTGCAGTGGGGATAGTGTCACCTGGCGGCAAGTTTGGCTTTTTGCAGCCAAACATGGTTCCAAAGCTGAAAGCACTGGGGAAGGGTCAGAGTGTGCAGCTGGGACCAGCAAAGCTTTGCCCAAGCAGCTCAGATAAGGCAGGGAGAGAAAGGGGACACTTGGAGGTGTTTTCTACAGCACATCCATTTTCTATATCCACACAACACCTGGAGAGGGTTTGTAAATGACGTACAGTTCACTGACATGCTCAGTGGAGGAAGTTTTGTTGCCATGGAAGTCAAACCACAAAATCCTTCCCGACCCACTGAGCCCAGACTCCTTCCCATCTGCCTTGACCCTGTGCCAGGAGAGAAGCTCTAGAGACTCACCGCTGGGCACACAGGCTGGGCCGAGTTTATCACGGGAGAGCAGGCGGAGAGGACCGATGTAGCCCCACTGGTACCAGACATCTGTGGAAAGATCCAAGGACTGAATTTTACTAAAGGAGCAGAAACTTCGCGACTGCCACGAACATCCACAGCCTCCCCTACAGTGAAGGTTGGAGGCTGTTTCTGGGTCATTGCTTGAACCAGAGCTCGACTCAAGTTTCGGGAAGGAAGGAGAAGGGAGAGAGAAGTCACCCTTGTGTCCTGGTTTGGGTCTGGGTTTCAGGGAGAGCTGCCCCACTGCAGGGAAGAGATGACACCTGGGGACCATCTCAGGTACCGGCTTCTTCCAGCCTCCGCCATCCAGATGAGGCTCTGAAATGAGCAGAGCTTGGCAGAGGGCAGCGCTGGAGGCAAGTCAGGGCAGTGCGAGCGGCACACGGATCAAGAGCAGTCGGATGCAAGCATCACTCAGGGGAGCTGTTAACGAGCACAACGGGGTTTGTTTCCCAGAGGGAGGCTCAACTCACCAAAAACCAGGGAGCACCGGCAGGAGCGAGCACAGGCACATTGTCTCTCCTGAGCAGACTGGGGCTGCTGGCACCCAGGCTGGAGCAGCGTGACTACACCTGGTTGCACTTCCACTTTCCAACAAGCCCAGTATATGCCAGCATTCAGAGGTGGCTTTTTTTACCCAGAGGGAGCTGCTGAACACAATGCTCTTTGTGCGGGGGGAGGGAGGCACCGAGATGCTGTCAGGGCTGGGAAAGGTGTGTGTTCGCTCAGGAAGAACTGGTCCTGTACATACTTGCACACACACAGAGGTACAAACAAAATGTTCATCTGCTGATGAAAGACCAGCCTGCCTGGAAGAGACATGGGCTGGAAAGGAAATGCCTTTTTAGAGAACGACAGGAGCAAATATTACAGCACACTGAATTATTCCTTGTAAATAATATTGGTTACAGACCAGGCTCCCTTTTTCTGTTAGTGAATCACAGGTGAGCCAAGACTCCTCTCTGTTGGGCAATATTTTCCATCTGTCAGCTGCTCACAGACACGTCGGGTATCGCCGGGGAGAAGCTCAACCCAGCGCATTGCACAGAGCTTCCCCAGCGGCAGCGACACGACGTCGGTGGGCTGAGCGTCATCTGGGGACAGGGCTTACAGTGCCTCTCCTCCAGGGTCGGTCCCTTGGCACCGCACAGGCTCATCCCAGCCCCTCAGTCTGTGGCACGAGGGAGGGAAGCGGGGCAGGCAGACATCCAACCTTGAGTGACCTCTGCAGCTTCCTGCGCTGCTGTGAAACCTCGCTTTAACCTTGGAAAGTCACTGCAGGGTGAGACCTCTAAAGGTGTTAAGCACCTTACCCGCAGGTAGAGGTTTGGGACTGTCAGTCAACTTAGGCTGCTAATGCTCTCTGCTTTCATTCAGTGCAGTGATCTGAAGGTTCATGGGATTTGACTGATGCTTTCAAAATGCCCGCTGGTGTCCCATCTGCATTTCTAATCGCTCCACTTGTTCTCTTTGGAAATCCCCTCCTGCTCCTCCCTGAGCTTTGGTGAAAGGATGCGCATTGTACAAGTCCTTCCCTGCCTTCCCCTGCGTACCAGAGCCGGTGTGGTGTGCGCGCTTAGCTCTGGCAGGGAAGGACAAAGGACACCGGACACGTACCGTCGACAGAAGCCGGCTAAGAGCAGCCAAGCAGCTGATAATGAGCTACGTGCACCTTGCAAAGAGTGAGGCATATGAGCAGACATGTGCTGGGCTATTTATTCTTAAACAGATCATTTTGGGCTCAAGCAGAGAACACTGGGAAAAATCACCGAGCTGCTTGGACGCAGATGGGAACTGAGTGTGCCAGAGCAAGCTCTGTGGGAGAAGCAGAGCTCTCACATCTAATAGATGTGAGCTGGTGTGAGGAGGGGATGTATCGTTCCTGTTGCACTTGCTGGGCCCTGGGGACATGCAGAGCAGCTTCATGAGTGCAGGGACTCTGCTGTTGCATTGCAGGTCGGACATAGCAGGGAGGCAGAGCTTGTGGTCTTGTCACCAGCCCTGTGCTCCTCTCCTGCTGACTGCCAGTGCTGGCGATTATTAGACTAGGGGAACACTTTCCAGACCTTCAGGGGTAGGTCCTACAGGAGCAGGATTCGTTTGCTCAAACCCATACAGGTAGTGCAGGCAGCCAGACTCCCTCTGTAACTGGAGGAGAGAAAATAGCCTTTGGTGCGGGGAGACAAACCCTGCCACAGCAGGACCCGCTGCATCCCATGGGCTACAAAGGAAATCCAACAACAAGGTCTGATATGGACGTTGTCAGAGCTATACAAGACAAAATCCATCCAAGACAACCTCATTCCATATTTTTCTTCTGGTTTTGTCCCCTATCCTATAATTCCCTGGTAAGTATTTCCTAAGACATAAGTTATATAAGCCTGGAATCCTGCAAGGTGTAAGGGAAGACCCATTTGGAGTTGATTTACTGCGTAAATACCTACAGGGCAAAGCCAAGATGGTGCTGTAGAGTAATTCCCAAGCAGGGACACTGTTAGAGGAGAAGACTATGTAAGAGAGAGGCGGGCCAAAAGAGATCATAACGTAATTACCATGCCTGGGCCCAGAGGATGAGAATTACAAGGTAATTGGGCAGCAACTCATTGCTGTGTAAATGCACAGTTATTTCAGTTCTGTAAACCACAATCCAGGTTACATGGTAATTACTTTGAGGTCCATTAAGTGTAATTATACAGTAATCTCCAGGAGCCAGTAATTACCCTCATGCTCCAAAGTATCTACCACTTAAAACTCTGTGAGTTTCATGCAGGTAGGAAGCAGTCGCACGGTTTTCGGACTGCAGTGTCTTGGTCTGTGGGATAGCCAGGCCAGGGTCAAATGTCACCATTTCAGCTGGAACTTCCTTTCAAAGGAGAGCGTTGGGCATGCTAGCGGAGGAGTGCTACACATCTAAAACCCAGCCAGCCTCCATGGGCCCCCTCCAGCCAACAGCAGGATCGGTACCTTCGAAGGGCTGCTCCTCCTGGGCTGCCAGCAGTGCCCCATAGCTCAAATAAATCCTTTTTCAGAGGTGCCAGCCCATCCTTGGAGAACAAATGCAGCCTGCAAGGTTTCATTCAGGCTCAGATTTCTCTTCTGGTTGCCAAGTAATGACAGGTAAACTCTACATTTGTCATTGCAACCAACATATTGTATTTTACTTAATTTATTATACTGCAAATTAAACTTAACACTCAGCAGTGTCAATACCTCTTGCACATCACTTCCACCTATGGCTCACAGTTTCCAATGTGGGGTTGACCGCAACTATCAGAAGACCTAGGCCTTCCCATAGCCCGCTCTCCCCACTGGTCCCAGTCACAGTGTGTCCCAGTGGCAGAGAGCCCTCGCCCCCAGGACAAGCACCAAGGGAAGAGTCCCCTGAGCCCCTCTGCACCACAGAGTGAGGGGGCCCAGGGAGAGCCCTTTCATGGAGCCCAGAAAAACTGGAGCTGCTCTTGTGTTTCTCATCCTTGATAATATCCCATTTTGACCTGATAAGGCAAGAAAAATGACTCACAGCCAAAGCCCCTGGGAGGTGGGGACGGGGCATTCCAGCGATTCGAAGCAGCAGCAGCACCACAGCCTAGTGCTGGGAATGGAGGGACACGGGGAGAAGGAGTCCAGATGGCAGCAGCCATGGCTTGGACTGGCTCTTGCCTGGCAGTGCTCCTAGCAGGGAATATTCCTGCTGCAGGAATGTGTGAGGTTTCGTTTCCAGGCAGTGGCTAGATCAGCACGATAGGAAAAGCCTGTCTCCCATGCTTAACAACCAAGTTTCCATGCCTTCAAAGCACAGATACACTCAGTTGAGTTCCTACAGCCATGTTAATGAGTGTTTTTCGTTCTCTGTCTTTCAGGGACCTAAACTACAATGAGCTGCTGGAATTCCCTGGGGCTATCAGGACGCTGGGCCGACTGCAGGAGCTGTGAGATTTTCTATTTATTCCTTTCCAAAAGCATTCCCAGATGGAGAGCGACCAATAAAGCATCGCGTGTGCTCTGACTTGGGGAGACCGCTTGGTCCAAGCCTTTCTTTTATCTTTCCCAGCCCTCTCTACCATGCACATAAAAGCAGTTTATCCCCTCGATTTCCATCAGCTTTAATCACCTCGCCATCAGCCTCTGCACCATGGCTGGCAGAGTGGAGTTGGAGGTCCCCCGTCAGGCTTGGAGCAGGTTCTTCCTGCAGCTCTCTACATTCTTCTGTGGCGTCTGATGAACTCAAAGTCCATCTGAGCTCCAGCAACTTCTAATGTCCATTCCCCAGCTTGGGACCACAACCATGGAGTTATCCGTGTTGTTGTGAGGCTATGGCTTCTGCAGGCCCTGTGCCACCTCCTCTGACGTGCAGAAAGTGTTTGATTTCCTTAGAACAAATTTATAATAGGGATTACAAAAGTTTATGACCATTCTAGTGGCTAGCTCTCTCTTCTCTAACCGGTCAGCCTGGGAGACACTAAAAATGGGAAACCATCCCACTTAACACCCAGGAAAGTAGAAGCCCCAAGATGGGGTCAAGTCAAGTTGATGTGGATCCACAGTTTCTGTGGACCCTAAAACTGTGTCACACCGGTGACAGTCTGGGGTGGGACAAAAGCAGCTGCTTTGGTGCTTCTGGAAGGCTTGGAGTAAAAACATGACACTACTTTTTTCTTTTACTGGAAGAATATCTTGTCAGGAGATTTCTCAGATCAGACCAGATGTCATCGTTACTCTGACATTCAAAATGAGAATAAGATCCTTAATCCACTTTGAGATCGCTTTTGAAATGCCCGTCACTAAATAAGAGGCAAATTTCAAACAGCCATCCAACTAATCACACAGACTCCTCTGGGATTAAACAACCTGGGCATCACCCAGAGCCTGGTCTTGGTCCTGGGCATGGGATCCCCTGGCTGCTTTTGATGTACAGGATATCAGACGGTGGCCACAGAGCTCTCTGCTGCTGCAAAAGTTTGCTGATAGCAATTTTCTCAAGCTTACCCAAAATTAACACAGCTACATCTACAAATACTTCAGTCACATGGGCCAACTATTCATGGTAGGCTGCACTCTGGGTAGCAGCTGTCGAGCTGTAATGGAGCCCATCCATAAGAACTGTAATTCCTGGAGGGTATAAAATAAGTGTGTTTTGTTTGCTCCTTGTAATCTTGGTGTGTTCGGTGAGTGACCTATGGAGCACCAAGCTATACAGAGTAAATGCAGCAGAATGAGGGGTTTGTCCTGCCAAAGGACAGACCTTGTTCACTTGCTGGGATGATGCTACAGCTGGGACAGGGCCTACATCTCCTATCTGCTGTGTTTTGAAAGCCCTCTGCCTTTAAAAATGTTGAGGAAAGAAGGTGTCCCCAAGCCTTTCTCATCCATTAATATCAAGATATTTGTTTCTCCCAACAGCGGTTTTCATAACAACAACATCAAAGCTATCCCAGAGAACGCATTTGTTGGGAATCCCCTCCTCCAAACAATGTAAGAAAATTAAACAATATTTTCTAAATCCTTATATCTCCCGGAAACGGGCATTTCTGACAGTTGCCAGCATGGCTGCAATCTGACATTTTTTGCATATAGGTCAACACACACTGGAATTAGCTCCTTCTCAGCTACGCCTCAGGTTTTTTTGCCATGGGTTCTCCTTTCCCCACAGCTGAACTTTGCTGCAGTACAGGCTGATAACAACGAATTAACAATATATGGGTGGTCTGCACGGAAATCTTGCTGCGCATAACAGGATTTGCTAAGCCCTGGTTGACATCTGCCTGTGTTTATTCCTTGTGTTTAGAAAAGCTGCTAGCCAGCTACAGCAGTAGCTATATGTGTCGGGGAGCTGAGACACCACATCATTGTGTGTCTACCCCAGACCCATGGACACGAAGCTCTGCAGATAAATACACCCAGTTGTCAGCTCATTTCCCCTCTGGCCCAGACACAGGTAGAGATTTTTGGACAGTTCTTCCCTGAACTACACTGATACTGGAAATCACGGCAAGTGACAAAAGCTCTGCTTGGCCGGTCTGGGAATTAAGTTATAGAAATACCAATGTCTGGAAAGCCATGGTGACACTGGGTGAAAACAGCCACTGCTCCAGTCAAAACAAACCAGCCTCATCCCCATCTTCCTTGGGCCCCATCCTTGGAGTGACATGGGGGTGGGACACATCCAGAGCACTCACGTCCCTATTGGATCTGCGCATATAAAGCCTTTCACAGTCAGGGAGGGGAAAGGGCTTCTTGTAGGAGATGAGTCAACTGACTGTGACAAGTCGGAAAGATGCTGGTGCTGTGGATATGTAAGATCAGAGGAGGTGTCATCAAGCATAAAGTCTTTCCCAGCAGGGTAACAGCACTATAGCAGGGTTGAAGGAGGGCTTTGCATCTTTCTAGCCTGCCTGGTTCAGGAGGACCCTAAAGGGCCCTTCCAAAGCAGCAGAAGACCTCAATTGTACCAATGTTCAGCCAAAACAGGCTAGTGGGAGAGCCTGGGGTTATCTGGAAAACAGTACCATCTTCTCTTCATGCACAGCAGAATCTGACCAGCTACTCATTTCTTTTGCAGACATTTTTATGACAATCCCATCCAGTTTGTTGGACAGTCTGCTTTCCAGTACTTGCCAAAGCTTCACACTCTGTAAGTTCACCAAGCGCATCCTCAGACAGGTGACACATCCAAGCTCCAAGCCCTGAGAGCTGGACAACTTAGTGGCCTTCTCCATTCCTCTTTTCTAGAGCCCCTGTGCCTACAGGGGACCATAAGGCCACTCCTCTGGCCAGCCCCAACTGCAGTGAGCCAAGGTGTAGTCACTGCAGGTGTTTTCTGCTGAGGAAGAATAATTTTAAGAAGGGCATTTTTGAGGGAGCAATTCATTTCTCCTGCCCACCTAGCTGACAGGCACTGGAGTCTTCTCGGATCTTTTACTGGGCAGCCAATGGTGGCAGCGCTTCCTTCACATGTCTGGCCCTAAGCCTGCTCCAGGGCCACCACCAAGTGGTGGGCACCATCTGGACCAGAACGCCTGCTTCACACTGGCTGGCCTGGACTGGCTGGCTTTTCAGCTAACCTGTTGTGGCACAGCACTAAATATTGCGGCAGAAGCAATCTCAGAATCTCTATTTATAAGCCTCACCCAGCCTCTCGCTGCAGGAACACACACTCAGGCAAAAAAAAATATAAATCCTTCAAATACCCATGCATTCTTTAGCTCCAAATGCATAGACTCTGGGAGGCTTGGGTGGGATGCCCTGCTTACATTCCCCATAGTAATTGTTTGGGGGTTTTATTTATTTTGGGTAGGGATCATGCCAAGAATGTCAGTGGTTGGGGGAGGGTCTGAGCTTGCCAAGCCTCCTTGCATAGAAATGCCCAGCTCTGGCTCGCAGTATCTGCGCTGCGTGAGACGCCTGCATCACCACCCGGCTGGCAGCGGCATGCTGATGAGAGGGGCACCTTTGGAGCCGGGCCTCTGATCACCACGTTGGGCTGTGAGGAAACAAATTTGCCACCATGGCAGATGGGTCTGGGACCTGGGCGGCTGCACTTGCTTCTGGGTCCTCTGTCCACCTCATTTCACCCTCATTTCTCTGCAGGTCCCTCAATGGTGCAACAGACATCAGAGAATTCCCAGACCTTAAAGGCACCACCAGCCTAGAAGTTTTGTGAGTGGCAACTCTCTCCCTTTACCCTGCTATTTGTGCTCTTCCTCCTTCAAGGCGGCCCAGGCTGTTTCAGCGAGGACAACTTTGCAGCTGGTTGTCTTCAGCTCTGCCTCTCCCTGGTCACTCACCTCTCTGCTTCGTTTCACCCCTGTGGCTCCTGAAAGCAGCTTTCCTCTCCGTGAGTTGCTCTCGGTACTGTTGAGTGTGCTCCAATCTTTTTAATTATTATTATTTTTTTCTTCCTTCCTTTCTGCGTCTGTGAAGGAACTTCGGGTGCAGCGCTTCAGCATGGTCTGCTGAGAGCCAGTGTGTGCCCATCCTGGGACCAGCGCTGGCAGCGCAGTGCAGTGCAGGAAGCCTCTGCCACCAGGCTGGGAGCTCCTGGAGCTGACCTGGTCCCATCTCACACCACCAGACCCAGGAGAGCAGGAGCTTGGAGGGCATGCCGTCTCTGGCCACACACAGTTCTCCCCTCTAGGGCACTGGTCCACATGCTATGCCCAAACTGGGAGCAGAGCTGAGTGTCTCAGCCCAGGAATGTGACCCGGCCATGCCTTGCCTCAGGGACACAAGGACACGCCATCTGTCCCCACACACAGGTTTCTGAGGCAGCCATGACTCCAGGCAGATCCCCAGTGGGGGTCTGGGGTGGCAGAGCATGCCACGGAGGGCGCTGCCACCTGCCCTCAACAGGGCCAAGGTCAGCAGTGAATTCAGTACTCAGCAGCATCCCAGAATTCCTTACAGGCAGATTCACCTTTACCAAGTCCATCAGCAGTGTCCATTTCCAAGTCAGTTTTTGTTTCTGTCCAGGTATTTCGTTATCCCATTGATATTGTCTCTCCTGACACCATCTGGGACCAGTAGCTGGGCTTGTGGGTCACAGAGCCTGTGCGCTGGATCTCAGTTACACCATTTTTTCTCTCTCTGCCTCTCCTCTAGGACCTTGACCCGAGCAGGCATCCATTTACTCCCCGGAGGGATGTGCCAGCAGCTGCCCAGCCTCCGAGTCCTGTGAGTAATAAGTTTCTCTGTCCTGCCTGGTCTTTAGAGATGTACCATCAGAAACCAGGCTTTCTTCTTGTCTAGCTCAGGGAGGGGACCAGCTGTGGAAGACCATCCTGTGCTTCTTGTTCCCATTATCTTTTCCTCTTTTCCATGCAGAAAACACCACCTTCTTAGGCACTGCCTTGAGCTCTGCATGTTCTTGAACTTGCTTGCTTCATCCCAGTGTGATGCTCTGGACTCAGGGCTGCAAGTGATAAGGCACATCCACGTTTGCCCCTCCTTGCTCTGCACCAGTGGGACTGTCTGCCCCATGCAAGGAGCGTAGAGAGGGTGCAAACGATGGTGGGTAAGAACGGCAGAAGCATTTCAGGGCTCCTAGCTATACAGAGCACAAAAACCAGGGGCAAATCACGTTCACACAACGCTCTGCCCCAACATTGGCTTACTGCAGTTGGCGCTCCAGCAAGTGCCATCATCTGAGGGAAGGATCCTGTTCACTTCCTGGGGGGGACAGGCCTGACCTGACAGAGACCAGCAAGGCCACATGGACATGGCCCCTCCTGTGGTGCAGCAGTGGCAGATCAGGGGTTTGCTCAGTCTCTAAGTTGCTTTGGCTTTACCTGCTTGGCAAGGCACTGAATGATGCTGCATGGGGGGATGTGCCTTCTTCTTTAACTTGGTACATGATGAAATCAGCATCTCAGAAAGACTCCTGTGTCTTGTCGGGAATCACACCCCTTGTTCCTGAGATCCTCGGCTTTGTCTGCAGTCGAAGACATCCTCAGGAAATGAGTCATGAGCCAGATTTATACAAGTTTGCAGCCTTAGGGCAAGCAGGAGGCTTGCCTCTCATCAGTCTTTATACAAGCAAGCTGAAAATGAAAACAAGTCTGTTCCAGGAAAGCAACAGGAGTGAATTCTTGATCACAGAAATTGGAAACAAGAGAAAAACATAAAAATAAAAGAACACAATTTGTAACTTAGCAGATCACAGCATTTTGGCTCCAGCTGTCCCTGTAGGGAAGGTCTCTCATCATTAGACATCTGGACCAATTCAGTGGACATCTTGCCACCAAAGTGTAGCCCTTGGAATGGCCCGGGCTGTAGGGTCCCAAATGCTCTGTTTATGTTTGCAAGTTATCAGACTGTAAACCTTCACAGCAGAGCCTGGTCTTCATCCCTGCCCCCTCCCTGTGGGAGAGTTTTATTGGGACACCCCAGCTTGTTCCTTGTTCCTTGTCCCTCTTTCCTAGTTAATTTTACCGACATTAATTGCATTGCTTTCAGAGTTTGGAGAAAGAGTATGTGGGCCAATATTTGTGCATGTTGACATCTCTCTTGCCTTTGAAATATGTTGGCCTTCTGCACCTGCAGAGCTAGTGGTTGTTCTCACTGCTTTCGCCCACTTTGCCAACCCCTCGGCAGTTCATCAGGTTGACGTTATGACTGTGACACATCTGAACACAGATGATACAGTTAACGGCGCCTTTCTGGCCTCCTACTGCTGACGCCACGAGCCACCACAGGGGCGTGAGGCTCACAGCCACGCTGCGACGCCAGTCTGTGCATGGGCACTGAGCCCAGCACACCCAGGCAAGGCAGCCTTGCCCAGCTTGAGCTTGGCATCAACCTGACATTGTCCTGCTGCTTTTGTCCAGGCTTCTGCTTAGGGCACAGATTTGTCTTTCCTCTCAAGCAGAAATAACTGAAACTTCCCTGAGCAGAGCTAAAGTCCCTCGAAGCCACTGGTACCTTCATCCTGCTGTGTCCACAACGCAGTGTCAGTGACTGAGGCTGCTCTGCTGGTAGATACTGGGCTGCATCTGGTTACCCTTGTTCCGGAGGAACCAGAAATAACTGCTGGGGCTGCATTCTCCCTCCATCACTGTCTAGCTAAGCTAGTGCCTTGTCAAGCCCAGTGGATTGCCACAGGGACCAGGAAAGATGCTATAGCTCTCTCTCCATACTGGGTGACAGTCTCCAGAGCCAAGCACAGAACTTATGCTTGCTTTTCCCTCCCTCCTCTTCCAACCATGGAAAACTGGTGGAGAGAGGGTTGGCAAAAAAATAAGTCATTGAAATGTTTTAGCAGCAACTTATTGGCAGAAAGATGGAAACTGAGTTTGGAAAGTCAGCGGAGAGGCCACATACAAAACTTTACCCTGGGGCAAATTTCCCTTGAACAACCACAACCAGCCTCTGCTGGTGGGGGAAAGAGCTGCCTTTAAGCACTACTCCTTACCCAGCCCATTTCAGTTTTAATAAATTCAGCTTAAGCTGTGCCAGGATAGGTTTTCATCTGACTACCAAGTCATTGAACCCTGGACGCTGACACGACACTGGGCCATGAAGCAGTGGGAACAGGAGTTTCCTGAGAACTGCATTCAAGAGACAGCACTTGAAAGAATGAGGAGCAGAGGTTTTCAGAGTCTGTAATGTCCTGTACCAAATCTCTGCCAGTGCTACAGCCCCTTCCCTAACCCTGGGGAGAAGCCAGGAAAGGCTGAGGGGAGAGCAGGCGATGGGCAGCTGAGTTTGCTGTGCCAGGAAGGAAGCAAGGCAGCTGGCTGGCTGCTCTGCTGGCCAAAACCTCCCCGGGCTCTGCAAGCACATCTGCAGCTTTTATGAGCTCCCCCATCCACAACAGCAGGACGGGAGCTCTGGCACAAACACCTCTCTGCTTTGCCCACAGGAAAGCAAGGCTAGGCATGGCAGAGGCTGGCCCGGATGCATTTCACAGCTGACTTGGGCTGGGGAGGAAAAACCCACCGCAGCTGGAAAAGCAGCTCCGTCAGTCCACAGCTTGTGCTGGAGGGAGCTGGGCTGGGGTTGGATGAGTAGGTAAACCACCAAGCATCCTTGCCTTGCACAAAGGTGCTCAGAGCAAGCGTCAGGTGTGTGCAGAGTGGATGGAGACCCCCCTCGCGTGGGGTTACTGCTCTCTGCAGCTCAGTGCAAAATGGAAGTCAGGTCATCCCCCTCTCCAGCAATATCTGCTTTCCAAGGGTGGGCTCAGGGGCACTCGCTTTTGATGTCCTAACATTACTGTACTGATTCTTCCCCTGCAGAGAACTGTCACACAACCAAATCGAAGATCTGCCCAGTTTCCACCGGTGTCAGCGGCTGGAGGAGCTGTGAGTAAAGAGATGCCCTCGCTTGCACCTCTGGGGGAAAACGGCTGCTTCGGGGAGAGAGGCAGTTCCCACACAAAACTAAACCTTCACCAAGCACTGGGAAAGCTGGGTGTTATAACTCACTATTTGGACTGCAAATGGACCAGAACTCTGGTCTCTGCCCCTGTGCAAATACAGAATAAAAATACATCCCCTGTGCACAGGAGCTCAATTCAATCAGGTCTTTTCAGAGGTCCCAGCCGCAAGAAACAGAAGTAAGATATGACAGCACTGAATTTTACTTCACTAACTCAAGTCCCAGTATGAGTACATTCAGGAATGATGTTTATCTATACCATAAATATCTTCTGCTTCAAGAAGGGGTCTCGATCCATGGGCCCAAAGCAGCTCTTACCCACACTGCTCTGTAGCCCCTCTGTAGAGAAGGCTGATGTTTTCCTCATGTGTAACACTTGAACTGGGTCTCCTCTGGGCACTTCTGTTGCTCTGAGACAGTTATTCATGTTCAGTTCAAAGTGTCTGGAGATCTGGCCATGCACTTCGAATGTAACAGAGGTTCTTGCAAACAGCCTGGGTTGTGCCAGTCGCTCTGCTGTAACTGCCAATGTGCAGGTTTTTAGCTGCAACGCACAGGTGGTCCCATGCAGCTAAAATCCTTGAATTATTTTTCACTAGCTTGCTCCAATACCCCTGCTTCCCCAGCTCCACCTCTGCCACTCAGTTTGATGCCTAAATTTGTGCAGAGGGTCCCATGGTCCCCACTTGAAACCTTAGCCAGAAGCAGGAGCCATGCCGTCTTGGCTACATGGGGCATTGAGAAACCAGCAGTAGAGCAAAGAGAGCCTCAAGTCCCTGTCTCTGAAACACGAATGTGTGGCCAGACACCAGCTGAGACATTACAGCCACCATGTGCAGGTCCTTGTGTGAGATGAGGCAAGATCATTTCAGAGTCTAAAGGCAGGTTAGCTACCCAACAAACACCCTGGGCAGTTGGGTAGAGCACTAGGCAGTGGCTGTCTCCCCTTGCAAAGGTCACACACTAAGGATACCACTTCCGCCGGTCTGGGAATTCATGATGAGCATTTTTCAGGAATTTTAAAAAATATTCACCATTGTTCCACTCTAGGGAAAAGAAAACTGAAAAATTTGTAATGATTCCCACAAAGTGGATGTTTGGATCAGTTCAGGATGTCTCTCAAGGGGCGTGGGGAGCGTATAGGTCAGTCAGCAAACACCATGTCAGCTCTTGCCCTGCTCCCTGCCCTGCCCCGGGGGGTGCACGACGCTGCTGGAGGGCAGGTGTGGGGGGGCTGAGGCGCTTTATGAAAATACACATACAGGATGTGGATGGTGGGTTCAGCAAGAAACCAGCCTTCAGCCCTCAAACCCCCTTCATCATCACCAAGGCAAAGGGCAGCACTGTATAGTCCTTCCTGAAGGGTCACACAGAGCTGTTTGCTGACTTGGTCCAAGCTCTCCTCTTTTGCTCTGGACTAAGCATTTGCAGGCTCATGGTGGAGCAGAGCGGGAAATCAGTGTAGCTTTGGCGATAATGGGACATCTTCACCACTGCACATCAGCAGCACTTTACTGTGCCATGATGGCATCAAAAGGAGGGGCTGCCTGGGCCCTGGAGCTGCCCATAGGAGAGAATGGCTTTGAGGTGTTTTGTTCTTCGTCCTGTTTACCCCTTGAAATAAGAGTAGGTCTCTCAAGCTTGAATGACAACTTCCACTGTGACAGTTTGCTGCCATGGGACAAAGATCCCTACAAAGTATGAATGCTGCCTTCAGCTATTTTCTCAAACCAGTTTCTGTTTCTTCAGAGGTCTCCAGCACAACAGGATCCACGAAATCAGAGCAGACACCTTTGTGCAGCTGATGGCCTTGCGCTCCATGTAAGTCTTGTCTGGCAGAGGGAATGACAGGGCTTTTTGCTGGGGAAAGGGGAACCATGAGCACCCAGCCAGGCTGATATGGGGTTTCCCAGCCCCACGCCCTCTGCCTCTGCTGGAAGGCTTTGCTGTCCAGTCCCTCTTCCACTTCCCCTTACAAAAGAACATGGCACAGACCTTCTCCCTGGCTTCCCTTCTGCATGCAGACACACCCTGGAAATGAATTCATTACCTGCCAGGCGTCGGGACACCCCATACCACATGCTCTAACCACATGCTGCAACTTGTATGTGGCACAGCACACGTTACAGACACCTGCCTCCTAAATGCCCATGCAGACGTGGACTTGTGGCAGGGATTTACCACGGTGTGCATGAGTTGCAGCTCCCCCTTCCTTACACGTGCTCCTGGTCCATGCACTCCTGGAATACCCATGCAGAACACCCCATTTGACTTGGGACCGCCTCCCACCTCAAACGCACGAGTTAGACATGTTAAGTGCACACAAGCGTGCACATATCATAGACACAGTGACCTTGCAGTAGCCCACTTAAGTGCTCGGCACCTTTGAGAAGCTGGCAAGGCTCCGCAGGGCATGATTCTCCCTGTGGCATGTGGGAAGAGCCCTCCAAGTGCTGACAGTCTGTATTTACTGTTCTGTTAGGAAGTGAACTGAATCACACAAGAGCTTTTTCCGATGGTGCAGCAATTTGAGCGTCATTTAATAGGCCAGCATTCCTAGAGATGAGTGTCACGTACACCATGTTTATAACTGCACAGGAACACTCACATATTACGTGTAACACGACAGACAAGCATGCAAATACAAGCATGCTGCTGCCACACTACAGTCAGACAAATGTACAGCTGAGCGTGTAAGCTCTAGCATTTGCCTTTGGGTATGTTCTGGATCCTTGTGGGAAGGATTCAACCCACCTAACTTTAGCCTTCTGCAGTGAGACACACACACCCGGGCAGGCACCCCTGGATACCTTCAGAGCCACATACATCTCTCCAGATGTATATATATGTAGGAGATTGCTCACATTGTCAGCCTTAGGAGAAGAAATGCTTCCCGATATGCAGGTTCCTCTCTGCTGATGACAGAGGGAGATGAGCCCTCTAGCTCAGAGGGAAGCAGAGCTTATTGAGGAGCTTCAGGGAATCCTCCCCAAAACCAAGCCACTGTACATGACAGGAGACACTCTAAGATGACCTTGGTTCATCTTCCACACAGCTCCTGACCCTATTTGCCCTTGCCTGTGTGCCCAGCAGTGTGACCATATCAGGGATGCTCTGGCACTAAAGCCTAACCCATCTAATGCTCTGAGGTTTAGCATGTTAGCATTAAAGCTCCAAAGTTGCAGAAATGAACCCAAAATGGAACTCAGTAGAGGACCTCTTGCAAGGCAAACTCGTGCCCTCTGTTAGAAACCACCCATGTATAGACCCAAGTGTGTTTGTCCCCAGGGAGCTGCAATGAGACAGAACTTGCTGCCAACCGAGGGGCTACAGATCCCACATTTGCTCACATTGAACCCCTGACCAGGCCGGTGGCAGCAGCTTCACTGTCCTGCCCTGCACCCCTCTTACCGGCATGTCCTTGCCTTGCAGAGACCTGAGCTGGAATTACATCCAGTTTATTCACCCCGAAGCCTTTGTGACCCTGCACTCCCTCACCAAACTGTAAGTTGCAATGATATTTCTTTCACAGTGGGCCACGGACAGCAGGTGTCTGAGGAGCTCAGACTGACTCCCCAGGCTACAGGGACACGGGGCATTTAGACATCAGAAGGGTGCAGTGCTGAGGCGCATGTCTCAGTGCTGACATGGGCAGACCAAATCCCAACGTTTCCTATCAGTATTAGGGGGTTGATCAGAGTGCAGAAGGGACCATCTTCAAGATGTTTTCACCTTGAATACTTAAGCCAGTACCTCCACTTTCTGATGCTTTCATACCTGCCTTCAATACCTTTATGAAAGACCAGCATAATAGGCCATTTCAGCAAGAGTCATCGCAGACCACCTTTGCTGGCTCCGGAGTGGTCCCCAGTCCTCACCCCCTCACTAAGATGCTTGGGTGTCTTGAGCTGGGAGCTGCAATCGTACCTGCCCTATTATGGGGGAAGAGATGCATGGGGGAGATATGTGCACAGGGAGGTAGATACCACCCAGAGCTTTAAGCGTAGGCATTAACCCCTGCCCCTCATTGCCCCCGGGGACTGCAGTATCAATCCATTTATCACCAGGGGATCCTGGTCCCCATGCAGCACCCAGCCCCATTTCAGCATCACATTTGAAGGAGCAATTAAGGCAGGCAGCATGGCTCTCCAAGCCTCTGCTTGGCTGAGCTTCCATGAGCAGCAAAACCCTGACCACAGTCTCCCTCTCTGCTTTTCCTTCATCAGGGACTTGAGTGATAACCGGCTGGTCACACTGCCTCTGGATGGTTTGGGTGGACTGACCCATCTGAAGCTCCAAGGCAACCCGGCTCTCTCCGAGCCCTTCACCAAGGAGAGCTTCCCCAAAATGAGGTACTGGTGGTGTTGGCTCTTTCACTTCTGGCACTCAGCACAGCCGGTATTTGCTTATAGCAATCAGCCTCCTGCTTCCCTTGTTTATCTCATGCTTTCCTCCATCCTTTCAGGCCAATAGGTTGACGAAGCTTCATCTGCTACTAACACGCCTCGTCTTTTAAAGACTTCCATGGGAGAGGGGTGATGCACTCCCTGGGCCCACCGCCCCCACCCCAAACATGCACTCAAGTGGAAAGCATGGAGCAGGCCCAGCTCAGGGCTCCTTTCAGTGGAAAACATTCCCAGAAGCCAGTCTCAGCTAATGACATCCAGCTTTCCTTCAGTAAACTCTGTTTGTGTGGCCATGTCTTGTCTGCTATGGATTAATGAGGAGCCTAAAGGGGTCAAACTGAGCAAGACGAGGCTGCAAAAGGCTCGGCACGCAGTGCCACACTACAGGCTCTGGCTCTCCTGACCCACCTTAGCGGTGGGTCACCAGCAGAGCACCTGCCCTCAGGCTGTGGGACCCATGGTCCAGGTGACCCAAATTCCCCTGAGGTAAAGCCTTCTTTTGCTTGGGTCTCCCAGATAGTTCCCTTGGAGCCAAGGATGCATGAGCTGATGCTCCCACTCATCCAGAATAGGTTCCCAAGGCGGGAGCTTCTCAAATTTAGACACCCACTGCTGGGGTCACAGGCCACTGCACCAACACTGGGCTTAATAGCTCAGGTCCAATGAAAAGTGTGGAGCTCTCACTTCAGTCTGCCTCAGCAGTGGTGTCTGCAGGGCTTTCTCTTCTGACTTTTTTGACTCATCATAGCTGGGATCTGCTGCATGTCTAGTTTCCAAATGGCAGGGGACCCCAGAACCTTCTGGAGAGTTCTCCACACCCAAGATGGCAGTCCCTTGTGCACAGCAGGTCAAGTTCAGCACTTCCAGGGTTGCTCCTCCTCTAAACTCATTCCATTGATGTCTGTGGCACTGGTTTGGATTTGTACCAGAGAGACCGAGTCTGCAGGAGTGGTTCATTGAACCACGCCAGATAACGGACCCATTAACATTTCCTAAATGTTGGGGTACTGCCATTAAGTAGTCTTATTCTTGGGGCATATGTCACAGGAATCATCTGAGAACAGTTCTTAGCCATTCTGGGAGGATCTGTACCTCCCTACCACCTTTCAACAATAGGATTGAATTTGGAGCTTCTAGCAGGAAGCAAGCTTGTATACAGTTTCTATAGCCTCCCGGGGCTCAGCCAGAAATGTTTGGGAACTTAAAACAAAAGCATATTTTTGGAATATAGAGTTTCACCATATTTACTGATCTTGTCAGAAGACCTTAATTGTCTGGAAAACCTGAGGTTCCTTTGCCTTCATCAGCAGTCTTCCTGACTTCCAGCAAAGAAGCAGGAGTTTGCTGCCTTTGAAGAAAATGCAGCTGCTGACTGATAGCCTGGTATTTCATCCAGATGATGTTCAGCTGCTGTTTAATTAACCTTGTAATACATGCTATAATTAACAACTAACAATTCTACTTTCAAGTAGAAATCAGGCATATTAAAATAACTTGCTACACTTGAGGAACCTGAGATTTCCCTTCCTAGGCTGGCAGGCATGAGCCATGCTCATGGAATCGGAGTTTGGAGGTGCCTCTTTAGGAATTATCCAGGAACTTTAGTGCAGGTTCCAAACCTGGTGTTTGACAAGATCCTATCGACAGACAGTGTCTTAACCGCCAAAGGTGGGGCACTGCAGAGTCACCGTGGGGTGACCTGGGTCCACACTGTCCTACACAGAGTCTTTCACCAGAGCAAAGTCCTGCTCCATCCTGCTCCAAAGCCCTGATGTAACCATCACCTGATAGACTGGCTTTTGTCACATATGGAAATTAAGCAAAAAGTAGAAAGCAATGGAGAGTCAGGTCATGGAGGTGATGCACCTAAAAGTTCTGCTTTCCCCCTTTGCAGAGTCCTTGAGGTACCTTATGCCTACCAGTGCTGCGCCTATGGAAGCTGCAGCAGCTTCTTCAAGATGTCCAACCAATGGGAGGCAGAAGACATGAGCCCTGAGGAGGAGGATCCCCACAAGAGGACAATGGAATTGTTTCCAGGTCATGCTGATAATCACTGTAAGTAAACTGGGCTGACTGGCGATCAATCCATGGGCAGGGCTGCAAGCTAGGATGTGATCCTGCACTTGCAGGAGTGGGCCCGCTGCCTGCCACAGAGTTACATCTGCCTCAGGGAAGGCAGACTGATCCTTCTCCAGCTCTGCGGCCAGTTGCTGTGACTGGGCTTCAGTTAGTGTCACTGCATTGGAGAAAGAGCTGAGCTGGTGCATCCAGACCTTCACAATCTAACAGAAAGGTCTGGCAGTCCTCAACAGCATGGACACGTTTGCTAATTTGGCCTTGCTGACTATAGAGACAGGCTACCCAAGCCACTGAAAGGTGGCCGAGGTTACATGGGACAGCTTCTGGGCTTGGTCATTAGATTTCTGGGCAGAACATTGGTCTTTGTTGCTACAACATACAGAGGATGGACCCTAGGATTAATCTGAGGAGAACGAACTCAGAGAACTGGAACGTGCAGCTGGCTGGAGGCAGAGACCTGAGTCTGTGCTACTTCTGTGCACTTAGCCTGATGCTACAGCGAAGGTCAGGGCTAACAAGGTCAGGTATGATCAAAAGGACTCGTTTGGGGAATATGATGAGCTCAGCACAAAAGCTAGCCTATGCAGGGCAGAGGTGTCTCCACAGTTCAAGATGAGCAGCACTTTTTGTTCAAGAGTCAATTTATTCTGTGCTCCCAAATGCACTTTTGCACAGACCTCCATGCAATCTGTTGCGCGAGGCCAGCACAGGAGCGTGCAAAGCACACCTCCTGTACCCACAGTCTCACAGCACAACAGCAGCTCCAGGAAAGCTGGTGTGATCCCTTTGCAAGGGAATCTCAGAATAATGTGAAAAAAAGCATGAGCCCTTTTGCTTCATCTGTAACTGCTGGGGAGTGGAAATAGCATTTCAGGACACAGCTTGGATGCTGCATTTGTTTACATGTTTGTGTAAATAGAGGCCACATGCACTTCCGAGGTCTGAAACGCCCTGTAGACAAAACCACAACATGCTGTGTGCCTGTAGGAGATGGGGAGAGGGCTGAGTCCCTGGGGAGCGCTTGGCTCACCGGCTCCTGGGATCACCATGCAGCCAGCTATGACCACGAGCTCTGCAGAATCTCCTCCTGCATCCTAAGCAGGCAGGACTAGATCTGAAGGCAGGTATCGACCCAGAGCAGTTGGATTCTCTGGGTTACAGCAGTGGTGGGAGGCAGGATGACACAGCCAGGGAGTGAGTCATGAGCCCTGCGTCCCTGCTCCTGCCATCCGCCCTGCCCTCCTCCTGCACAGGCTAAGAATACATTTAGCAATGTAAAAAGTCCAGCCAGAGGCTAGCGAGCGTGATTGCTACCAGCATCATGTGGCTCCTGGAAGCATGGTAGAGTTGGTGGTTACACTGGGCAGACATCACAGAGGAGCCATATGTTACAGTCATTGATGCAGGAATTTGTTCTCATCTGGGTCAGTTTTTCCATCATTAATGCAGCCCATACACTAACAGTCCTTCTGCATACAGTTGGGGTGTTTGCCCAGCAAATTACAGCATCTGTGAAAAGACCTGGTTTGTGACCAGAGCTCATAGTACCGCTTACAGACCTGCTCTTGCTGGGCACCAAAACATTTGATGCCTCAAAGGATAGTCTCTCCTGGCCCTGTCAGCAGACCGATACCTGCCGCAGACTCCCAGGCCTCCAAGTCTCACCCTCATGGATTATGTGTGTGTTCATGAGATATTAGGACAAGAGGGGAATGCTGACTGATTCTGAGGTGTGCCAGATGAGACTATAAGCAGCTCATAAAGGCTCACATTTTCAGATATTAAAGCACTGGGTTTGTCTTGAAATATCAAACCACAGAGGCGCAAACATGAAATGCACAAGAATATCCTTCCTTACTGTGTACAGCTCTTGCAGATGACTCTCATTACCATTCAGCAATGCATGGTCTACTCTTGACGATGTGGGTTTTGTGATATTGCTATTTTATTCATTAATTGTTGCTTTATTTCTGTTCCCAGTGCTTCCTTTCTGATGGCCACCAGTGGTATTCAGCTGTGTTATATGAATCCTGTAATACTTCCTCATTAAAGAGGGAAAAAAGCTCCCAAACATTCCTTCCATGCAAGAGATAAAGTGGTCTCTTTAAGAGAAAATAACTCGGGGCTCTGTCCCTGCAGTGTACAGCCAGGCTTGTCAGGGCACTTGGATGCTGTGGGAGAACTTGTGAGAGGGATGGGCCATGTTCCCAGATAGCCGTGTCCTCTCAGCCTTGCACAGTGCTTCCAGCAAGGGACTGAGGAGCCCTTTACAACATCTGCAGAACCTCACGACAGGGTGGTGAAAGGCAACTTGTCCCAGGCAGCCATGTAGGGGTGAGAAATAGATCCCCCGTGGCACAGCCCTGCTCCAGCATCCAGGCAATGCTGCCTCCCACAGCTTGTCCTGCTGCCGTACCCAGCACCTATCCCTCAGCCGAGCCCAGCACCCAAGGGACCATTTGAGTCCAGCCACAGAGTGCACATGGTGCCATGGACCCCTGGGCCAGCTCAGCTCCCCCCCAGCCTCCCAGGGCCCTGGATGCCCAGGAACCCCCTGGACACCACCCAGCTGTGGCCATTCACATCTGAGTAACAGCCACCCAAGGCCCAAAGGACTGCGGTTACTGCATGTCTCATCACTCTGTCACCTTGTCACAACAGATATTAAAGGTCCTGTTTCCAAAATTTTTGCTGCTTGGGATATGCCTCTCTGGATTATAATCGGTGGCGTTTAGCGGCTACCCCCTGCCCCAAGCCTGTCGCGTGTGGCTGGGGAGCAGCCCAGAGGTGACATGGGGCTCATCACACAGGACACCCACACAGCTCTCCCCGGCAGCTTGCTCCTGCCGTCCTCCCAAAATTGGCTGCAGAGGGAGGACAGGCAAAGTGCAAGTACTACCATTGCCACGGGGCACTTCCATCACAGTCCCAGCACCCCCCTCAGGACCACTGGTTTGAGGATAGAAAGGGATGTATTTAGTTACAAGCATATGTTTGCAATAATGGAACAAAGCTATAGAAAGCGAGAAGAAAACACACTTGTATGGTTATCCTTGACAATAGGACACTGCTTTACCCAGTCCAGCACCTCCATTAGCTTGTAAAGCTGACTAATTAACTTTTGCATCCATCCAGCAAACACTGGAGAGTCCTTAGAGCTACACTTTTCCTGCTTCTGTCGTTCAAGAAGGCTACTCGAGTCCCCCAAAAACCACCGGCCCAGGCCCCTTGCAGCCACCCGTGCCCTAACACTGAGGCAGAGCGCAATTATATGCAAACCCCACGCAGGGACTGCCCTGGCTAAGGCAGCCAACACCAAAGGGGAAGAAGCATCCAGCCCAATCTTTTTTGTTCTACCCCTTTTCCAGCAATTCTTCTCCTCTTCCTCCCACTCTGGTGTTGGTACAACTGGCCGGGAACCATTTTCCATGGAAAGGGCACTACTAGCAAAGTGGGGTTTTTCCATAAGACCTCAGAAAGTGGAAGTGCTTTAGTAAAATTAAAATAAATAAGGGCTACTTCAAAAACAATGCAGTCTGGCTTGCTAGAACACAACAGCCATTTTCTTTTCTCTACAGTTCCCAGGCTGGGAGAAGTACTGATTTCCAGCAGAGAGAGGTACATTTTCTGCTTTGAATCCCGCTGTGTTGGCCAAGGATTGCTTTGCAATTCACAGCTAGCTCAGTAGTGCAGGCAAAACAAAAGATCACTCCTTCACTTCATGCAAATGTTTAACCTATGCTTAAAACCAGCCTTTGTGCATTCCAGCCCTTTGAAGAGAAAAGGGATGGGGGCACATTAGGCTTTACCATTACTATGGGTTGGGTAGCAGGGGGGCACAGAAGGTGAAAGTCTCTGCATCGATTTGAGTATCATGACTGCACATCACAGCCTCCACACTGTGGATGGAAAAGACACTGGAGATTTATAAGACTATAAAATACAAAGAGGAAATATTTTTCCATCCCACTGTGAGTGTCTTCACGCCAAACTCCAAAGCAGCAGTAATATTTCAACTCTTATACAGACATTTTTAAAAATGACATTTTTTTTCCCAAAGCTCACTGAAGCTGAGAAAGCCACAATGCCTGTCAGGAGGCACTAAAGATAACATGTAATTTGTCATCATTCTTTAATCAAATAACCCCAGCTGTATTTTCAAACACAGGCAGGGAGCAGACCTCATGAGAGGCACCATCTCTAAGCAGATTAGGCAACTAAATCCCACTTAGGTTAACCATATCTTCAGAACTGTGGAAACTCACTTTCCTGGCCAGTCTCAGCTGCCAGGTGCACACCTGGGCACCAGCATCACTCCATGTCATCCAAGGGGGAGCCACAGATCCAGCTCCCTGGCTACCCGGCTTTGGCAAGCACAAAACACGTCCTTTGCCTTTCCTCCCGCCTGCAGAAAACCCTCTGGGGACCTCGGCTGGGAGCAGAGGCCGTGCTGGTGCCATGGGTGGGGATGGTGCAGGGGGACAGCAGCTGTCCTCGCTGTGTCCCAGCGCTGTGAATCAGGGGGGGCTTGAGAAGAGGAACAGGGAACAAAGCAGAAAAGCATGTCTTAGATTAGATTAAGAGGATGCCGTTCTCCTACACCTACAGGCCATCAAAAACACAGCTGTGGTCTCAGCCCCATTCTCTTACAGCAGCTTCTCCTTCAGCCAGGGAGTCTCTGCCTGACCTTCAGAGAGCCCGAGCCTGGCTCAGCGTGCAGCTGCCAGCATGATGGAGATGCTGGGCCAGCAGGCTGGGCTCCTAGGGCAGAGCAGTCTGGTTGCATAAATCCCACGGATCCAAAGTCTGCAGGCACGGGCAATCAGTCTGCCTTTAAGCAAATCCAGGATTGGGAGCCTCCAGGGTTAAAAACAAGGCACCACAGTCCCAAGAAATCATAGGACATAAAATAAAGCAATAAATGTTGGGTTCTCTTGTCTTTTCGCTTCTGAGCTCTTCCGTCGTGGTGGTGGTGGTGGTTGCTGATGGATTTGTGCTGCAAGTAGAGGGTAACGGCTCTCTTTGAACAAGGCTCCAAAGTCCTTGTTGATGAACTAACGTTGGACAAGGCCTGCCCAGAAAGCTTCTGTTTAGAAACTGCATTTGAAGGCTTTGTTTTCTGTAACCACATAGGGTAGAGTATTTATTTTTAATACAGCATGCTGGGAGGAGGGATCTGCAGTCACACAACTTTGGGATCTGGTGCTCTTACACATCAAATGTTGGCAGTAGCCTAAAAACAGAGAGGTTGGCCACATTGCAACCCACCAACGTCTACAAGGCCTTCTCCCTCTACATCACTGACTGCAGGGGTCAAACTGGACACCAGCAGCTACTTTGAACCTGTGGGCTGGGAACTGCTGGGAAGGTGTGTGTTGAGGACAGGCTGTGGGAAAAGCTTCTGGCCCAGCTAGCCCTATGGCCCTGCTCGTTCTTCTCTGAGCATCGTTTCTTGTTTTCTCCCCAGATGACCTAGATGCAGATGACCTCCAGCTGGACCTTGAGGAATCAAAGCTGCACCCCACTATTCAGTGCACGCCAAGCCCCGGTGAGGAGCCAGGGAAACCCTTTGAACACAGCTGGGATCCTCCGAGCTTCTCTAAATCCCCAGAAGGCCATGAACCTTCCTGCAGCGTCTCACAGACGTGCAGATCAGAAGCTGAATGGCTGGGCTTTGCCCAAACTGGGGACAAGTGAGGGGCTTCCTTCCCCCAAATGGGATGTAGCTGCCCTCTTATGAGGAGAGGACAAGGTCATGGTATCCCTGACCAGGGGTGCCAGGTATCACCAGCTCCTCCATCCACCAACCTGCCCGCAGTCAGACTCTGGCTCTCAAGAAGTTCCTGTTCCCTTGCAAGACTTAGACTTTGCTTTGTCCCAGCCAGCCCAAAATATTGCATGCCAGGACCTAGTCCTTGATCTCCTGATCATACTTGCAGCACTGCAAACAGCAGGAGTACTTTACTCTGTTTGTTGAGAAAGGCAGAGAATGGAGGTGCTGGACTGCACCCAGCCACTTTCTCCTTACTTCCACTGAATACATGCCAGTGGGCACAGGCTGGCTGGGACACGAGGAAGCTGCCTTCTGATTTTTTCCCCGTTCACAGCTCAGTGGTGTCCTACACAAGCACAGCTGGAGGCTGGAGAGGCCTGGTTCCATCCAGGCAGCTGCGGGACACTGGCAGGGAGGGAGTTTTCACCACTTTTCCCACTGATTTTGCTGCAAAAGAGACAAGAAGTAACAAGATTTTAGCAGAGGGCATGCCCTGCTGCCTGGGTACAGAGGTGCTGGCTCTCTGAGGACAGCCAGCCAAAGACCTCCACCCACTTTGAGCTGAACAAGATTTCTCAGTTTACTCTAATTTCTTTTGCCCTCTACTGCCTAAGACTTGGCCCGTCCTGTTTCTGTCTTTGCTGAGCTCCCGCCCTGAGCCCCCCAGAGTAACATCTGAATCCCTCCCAGAGGCAGCTCTCTCTCATCTCTCCCCACTCTCTTCTTTTTCCTTTGGCAAACAGCATCCACCACCAGCCCCCTTCTTACCCCTCCATTACCTTCCCTTCTCACTCCCCCTTCTCCCCACATCCATCCTCCTCCGTTCTTTCTCCTGACATCCTCCCACGCTCTCTTGCCCAGGCCCCTCCGTCTCTTCCCTGTCACCCCAGCTCCCTCCCTCTCTTCCTCCCCACCTGCTGTCTCTCCCTCCTGCTCTAACACTTATCTCGCCTTGGCCACCCCCTCCATGCAGAGGTCATTCATGCATGGGGGGGCAATGCCAGGCCACAACCTTTTTCTATTTTGGGGGCTCGGATAAGTTTGCCGTTTCTCACATTTCACATAAGACCTCTCCCTGCACCTCATTTCTGCCCTGGACAGTGTCCAAGAGGAGGTCCTGGCACCTGGCTGCTGCTCCAAGCAGCACCACTAGAGCAGAGACTGGGTTTAACTTTGGGTTTTGTTTTCTTCCAGGTCCCTTCAAGCCTTGTGATCACTTGTTTGAGAGCTGGATCATCCGCCTGGGAGTCTGGGTCATCGTTCTGGTCTCAGTGCTCTGCAACGGGCTGGTCATCCTGGCTGTCTTTGCCTCTCCCAGCTACCTCTCTCCAGTTAAGTTCATCGTCGGCTCCATAGCTGGAGCCAACATGCTGACCGGCATTTACTGCAGCATGCTGGCTCTCGTCGACGCCCTGACCTACAGCCAGTTTGCCAAATACGGCGCTAGATGGGAGACCGGCGCAGGCTGCAGGGTGACGGGGTTCCTGTCGGTGTTTGCCTCCGAGGCTGCCATCTTTCTGCTCACGTTGGCTGCTGTGCAGTGCAGCATTTCAGTCTCCTGTGTGCGGGCCTATGGAAAGTCACCCTCCTTAGGCAAGGTCAAGGCTGCTGCCTTTTGCTGCCTGTTGCTGTCCTCTGTGGCTGCCGTTCTGCCTCTCTTCTCCATTGGGGAATATGGAGCATCCCCCCTCTGCCTCCCATACCCCATCCCAGATGGGAAACCCACCACCCTGGGCTTCACTGTGGCCTTGGTGATGACAAATATGCTCTGCTTCTTGACTATCACGGGCACCTACATCCGACTCTACTGCAACCTGCTGAAGGGGGAGTTCAGTGCTGTCTGGGACTGTGCCATGGTCAAGCATGTGGCCTGGCTGATCTTCACCAACTGCCTCCTCTACTGCCCAGTGGCCTTCCTCACCTTCTCCTCCACACTCAACCTCTTCCTCATCACACCAGAGGTCATCAAATCCGTCCTCCTTGTGGTCCTGCCCCTGCCTGCCTGCCTGAACCCCTTGCTCTACCTGCTCTTCAACCCCCACTTCAGAGATGACCTCCGCCTCCTGAGGCAGAAGGGCCAGGACAAGGGGAGCTACCCCCAGTCCTGCAGGGTTGATGACATTGAGAAAAGCTCCTATGACTCCACCCAGGCTCTGGTGAGCTTCTCCGACATTGACCACATATTCGAGACACCTGATTCCCTGGGAGTGCACCCCATCCTCGACAGCTACAGCTTCCCCTCCATGACGCTTGTCCCCTGCAATAAAAGGGTGGGCACTAGGGGGAAGGAGAGGGGCTTCTCTGAGCATTGTCCCTGCCTCAATGACAATGAGGTGCTGATCACTTCAGAGAGTCAAGATCCAGCCAGCAGCAGCCTCCGGATAGCCTTCTTCCCCTCCCCACCCACACCAGCCTACACGTCTCACTTATAAACCTCCTCTGAGTAGCCGTGCCGAACAGCCTCACACCATACACTGAGGGCCAGCCCCAGTGCCGGGTGGCCAGCAAGGTGACAGCAGGCTGCTCCATGTAAAGCACCAGTACAACCCATCTACCCTCACCCCCCCATCATATCTGCCTGGGCAACTGGCACCGCTCCGCCAGCTGCCACTCGCCTGGAAGGGCTCTGACTGAGCTCCAGATACTCAGGGCTGGCCATGGGAGGAGATAAACCCCCTGCGCGAGTGTTTCCCCTGCTAGGGACTGCCTGGGAGAGAGCCCTACCAGCTCAGGAGGTGGGTCAGGGAAACCCTCCTCCTCGTCATCCTACAGCATCGCAAGCTGGGAGGAGCCTGCAGCAAAGCCAAGGATGTCTTCTCAAGGCAGAGACATCTTAGCAAGCAAAAGCCATTGCTCTGTGGCAGAAACACATGGAAATGGCTGACTGCAATGACGTGGCCACCCACAGGGATCTCAGGCCTTGTCCTCCAGGGTCCTCTACAGGTCCCACAGACCCCTGGAAATGGGCTTGTGTCCACCCCACACCATCAACTAGAAGAGCAGAGGAAGTGGGTTAAAAGCAGTGTATCCATGTGTGCACTGGAGGTTTGGCCCGCCTCTGTTTTGGGAGGCTCCATTTTATCCACTGGGATCCTCCTGGGTTGGGCAGGACTCCCACCTTCAGATAACAGCAGGAGCTGGGGATGCTCAGCCCCTCTTTCAATCTGGCTCACAGTGTCTAAGGGGTCTCTGAACCCTGAGGCAGCCAAATCCAAACACCTCCCTGGAGAAATGTACGTGCTTTCCCTGAGGTCACTCGGCAGCACCTGGCCAGGGCACCCAAGGGAATACTGGGCTCCCTCCACCTTCATTGCTTCCTCCACCTTCGCACGCTGCAGCACACCCAAGGCACTCCTGCCCACAGCCACCTGGCCTCTGGTCCGGTGCACTGGAAATGGGGTCTGGCTCCCTCACTGCCCCCAAACCTCACTCCTGGAAGAGGCTGTTGGTTCCTGGGTACGTGTCCTCCATGCAGAATAGCCATCTGGGGGGCTGCATTTGCCCTCCCCTATTTTAAGGGCAGCTTGTGTAGAAGGAGGGAACAGAAATAAGCCTTGTGGGATGATGGCATCAGGAGGACACAGGCCACTAGGAACAGTCTCAAATTCACTCCCTGCAGCTCAGGGATCTCCCAAATCCATCCTCTCCATCACAAACCCTCCCACTGCCGCCCAACGCAGCAGGGAGCCCACAGTCAGAGCTCAGGTCCTGGGCAAAGCTTTGGTTCTGCTGACATTACTGCAGCTGTATAAGTCGTTCATTCTTGTGAGATAATAAATGAGCCCCATTGCTGATCACTGGCTGGGTTCTGTCCTCTTGCATGTGAAAAGCACCTTGTTGGTTCATTCAGTGGCTGCCTCTCTCAGCCAAGCAAGGCTGCTGGTGCTTGGATGTTGTCTGTACTCCCTGAGCGAGGACTGGAAAGTTGTATTGTGTCCACATGTAAATCATAGCATGCTTTGGGTCGGAAGGGACCTTTAGAGGCCATCCAGTCCAGCCCCCTGCCCTGAGCAGGGACATCTTTAACCAGACCAGGTTGCTCAGAGCCCCGTCCAGCCTGGCCTGGAATGTTCCCAGGGATGGGGCATCGACCACCTCTCGGGGCAACCTGGGCCAGAGTTTCACCACCCTCACTGTAAAAAATTTCTTCCTTATATCCAGCCTAAGTCTCCCCTCCTTTAGTTTAAAACCACCACCCCTTGTCCTGTCACAACAGGCCTTGCTAAAGAGGTCACCCCCATCCTTCCTATAGTCCCCCTTTAAGCACTGGAAGGCCGCAATAAGGTCTCCCCACAGCCTTCTCATCCCCAGGCTGAACACCCCCAGCTCTCCCAGCCCGGCCTCGCAGCAGGGGGGCTCCAGCCCTCGGATCATGGGTGCCAGCCCCCATGAGCTGGCACTATCCTCCCCACCCCTCTTCTTCAGAGGGAAGAGCCAAACCGCCTGCCCTTATGCAGCAGAATTACCTCACTAGTGTCCCTCTGCAGACTCTGTGGACCAGACCCACCTGGATGCACCCCTGATCTGCTGCTCGGCTGCATCTAGTGTCTGTGTTCATGAGCAGGACAGAGTCTGCTGCATAAAAGTTTAGGGACATCATATAACAGGGGCTCCCACACAAAGACAGACTCCCAGCCAGAGCCTAGCTCTGCTTCTCTTCTCTTCACGTGAGCCCTGTAATCTTATCTCAAGAAGAAAAACTTGAGGTATCTGCTAGAAATCGGAGGAAAGAGATCAAAGAGTAGAGAAGAGGATGGGAACCCCAAATTTAGTGACAAAATCCAAAGCTCCTCCATGCAGTCTGGTGGGAACTATGAAAAAGCAAGCCCTGTTGTAGTACTTAAATCCTGGTCCAGACTTCTGATATCCTACAGATGCTCAGAATCAATTCTCATGCTTGGCTCATTAAATACACTGAGCCATTTTGGGTTTTTTTAGGGCTGCTCATGTGCACGTGACTAGGAAAGGCTCATATCTAGTTAGATTTGCAGAAATAAAATGCTCCTTCAGGAGTGGGGTTATACCTCCCCAGCATAAATTCAAATTCCCCAGCATGTATCCTAACTCCTTAAGGAAATCTGTAATTATAAGACATCCCAAAATAAGCCCCACTGATATTGACACAATGAGCATCACTACAAATCACAGACCAACTGCAACACTCGCTTGCCTGAAATCCCCTGCAAATGCACTGCTGCCAGGAGTATTTGTGCCAGGCTTGCAGGCATTAAGGTACCCAAACAAACACTTGCCAGGCAGCTGTCCCCAATGGACAGCACACGTGAGCTTTCCACGGGCACTGGGCCATCAGGGGACGGTCACACAACATCATGGTAGCAGGAGCTGAGCAGTACTTGGAATCTCAAAAGCAGGATGCTGCATGGTCAGTGTACCCGAAATTGAGTCCCCAGTTGTCGCAGCTGGTAGATAGGGTTCCCAAAACGTATGGATGCTATGCACACTTCCTGCACACACATCAGTGTGTGGGCAGGCTGCCACGGCTGGAGAGACTGTGGCGCAGAGCCAACAGCTTCCTCTTGGGATTACATGAATTACTGCCCTCATCCAGCCTGCCTGTCCCTTATACAGTCTCGGCCTAGCTGGTCACACCCTGCTGTGATGTTGTCATACGTGTCTCAGGTGGTGACCACCACAGGGTAGACCAACTAGCAAACAGCATACAGCCATCCTTCACGGTACTGAACACAGAGGAACAGGTGAGTCTGTCTTCAAGACTGGTAGGAGTCTGGCACAGCCAGCTTCCCAGGGCTCGTGCTCATCACCTCTGGAACTGGCTGAAGAGGAGGACGAGCATCTGAGAGTGCCCAGCCCAGGAAGAGCCTGAAATAATGATAGGGCTGATGCAGACACAGGCATTGTCCTTCCCAAAAGCAATAACAATTCCCCAAGAAGCTGTGGAAAAGTTCACTGCAGGGCAGGGTAAAGCCCTTCAGAGCATGCTGGCCCCTAGTAGTCAATGTGGGACTTCCTACCCTGCCTCTCACAGATGAAGCAATGGCCAGCAGCCCTGCTGGTCTTGTCTGTGCTAAAGCACAGCGCAGCGCAGCGCAGTCCAGCTGAGTCCTAGAGAACCTCACTCCATCCCTCAGGGCATCCACAGGAGATGCTGCCCATGTACATCCTGACCATTACCCTCTGCTCAGCCATAACCCCTGCTTCACCTTGTCTTCTACCTCACTTGTGTCTTCAGGCACACGCCTGGAGGGTGTCCCCTGTGAGAGGGACGTTGCCTACGCCAATGAAGGCTGCAGGGCACCTCCGGGGCAGGAGGGACAGAGAGAGCACCAGGCCACCCCAGAGGGCTCTGAGCCCAGAAAGCAGACACGCAGCAAAGCACAGCAGCACTTCATTGCTGTTCAGTGTGGAACCACTTCCCATCAAGGGTCCGTAGGCTGCCTCCAGGGAAGCTGGGGTAAAACAGTTTCCCCTCAAAGACAGTTCCCACCTCATGGCACCTCAGCTGGTGGTCCTGGGTCCCCCTGCTATACCAGAGGTTTCCAGGAGGTGACGGTGGCACACTTTGCAGGTGCTGCCTGCAACCGCCTGAGTGAGCAAGAGGGCACAGAAGTGGTGAGACATGCTGAAAAGGAGGAGAACAAGGCCACGCTGCCTTGTGGGTTACATTTTGGCTGATGTGGCATATTCCAGGCAGAGACCCTCTGGGCAGCTGGATGACATGAGGAGCTGCTCTGGAAGCCATTGTCAGGGCTGGGTACCTTTGAGGTTTCCCCTGCACGTCAGCAAGGCACTCTCAGGACACCCTGAAGGGGAGAGACAGCATGTTTTAGGGAGGATTTTGGCCCTGAGGGACCCGGAAGCATTGTCTAACAGGACAATGTAGGGACAGTTTGTAGGCGCTCTCAGATGTCAATTTTTCACTTGTCCAGCCCTCACGGCTGCAGATGTGCAACTCCTCTGAAACAAAGCCCATGAAGCAAGCACCCTATGGTATTATTTTTTCAATCTCATTGTTTTTTCCACCAACATTGAGATTTCTGGAAGCCTGGGCCATAATTCAGAATGCTTGGGATGGCAGCACTGCCGCAGCCATGGGAATGCAAATGATGAGAAGCGAGTTCTGCATGGGTTTGCAGGATCTGGTACTAGACTCCTTGGAGGCCAAAGAAAAACAGAGAACGCAAGTCCGTCTTTGAGACCGAGATACACCACGTGTCAGGTCTGGCAGCTGACCTCAGCAGTTTCAGGTTATACCCTGAGCTACCAAAGGGTTAATGCCTTTTCCCTACTCTCCAGTGACACAAAACCATACTCATATATTCAGACAAACACTTCCAAACACGCCCCAAGAACCATTACTCTTCAAGACCTGATTTGGAACTTCCAGGCTATCTCATTCACTCAAAGTTTGCTGGTTTGAGCTCCTGGAAGCAAAACTGAGGCATTTAATCTCAAATTATTTTAGCTGTAATTCCTGCTGGCATTCTTCCCCTGCCATCCAGACCCAATATTTCTCCATATGGACACTGTGGTCCCAGCCCTGAATCCCCATGCACATCCTCCTTCCTTCACAGACCCCAGGAAGGGGATGATGGCTGGGGGAGACACAGGCAGTCCAGAGCAGGAGCATCAAGAGGACCAAACATACTGGCTTTCGTTCTCAAAGTGAAAGACATCGTGATCTTCAGTCTCCATTGGCCATGTGTGGGTTTCCCTTGCGCCTGCTGCATTCTATGGTCTCTGTCAGGATTTCAGGATGGAGCAGTCAAAGATGGGCCAACTGGCACAGAAAAAGGTAAGATCTGATGGATGACTTCACAGAGGACTCTCAGCTACAGCAGACACTGGGTGTGACCCCAAATGGAGCAGGGAACCAGGGCAGAGCATGGAGCATCTGCCTTGTGGCATCCTGTGCTGCCAAGGAAATGGCATAGCACATTTCACTCCTTCTCTGCTGGGTAAAGGCCACACCGCTTTCGTGCAGCGGAGGGCTGGCTGTCCTACCCACTTAGAGACTTCAGGCATGAGTCTCGTAACTGGATGTTCCCAGGAATGCAGTCAAAGCCACAGATCTGTCTGAAATCTACCTTGCTTCCAGCTGTATGCTTCCCATACCCAGAGGAGGGAGAGGCGCCACTTTGAAAGGTGATAGGCAGGAACATGGAGCAGAGGAGCAGAGGAGGCAAGCTTGCAAGGGGTTGAAGAGTTAACAGCTTGTTTTGATCCCTCTGGCCAGTACACTCACCCACTACTACGCTGGGAATTATTCTGCTAGGAAGCAGAAGTATTCTGGGAAGTATTCTGCTAGAAGATTTCTTAAACCTTGGATGAAAGCAAAGTATGTGCAAAATCTCTCCAGGTATGTTTCAAGGTATACCAGCAAACTCAAGGCCTTTACTCACTGTCTTCTCTTCAGATGTATCTAGGATGTCATTGTACCAACAACTAAATCACTGGAAAATCCGAGTTCACAATGTGAAAAGCCAACCTGGAAAAAAAGAAAAAAGCTTCAGCTTCCTGAATGCCTCAAAACTGAAGTAACTTCCTTGCAATTAGTGACAAAGCAGAATCCCACCCAAATACTGGGCAGTTATAAAGTGAGTCGAACACCTTGACCATTTCTGTGGCACCTCTTCCAAGACCCCCAGGGCTTAAAGAAATGAGACTTGGCTGGGGCAGAGGGTTGTTAAGCAATGGTCACTATCTCCTATCCTAAAGTGCTCCCAGGGGACAGATATTAACAATGCACAGGTGCTTGAAGATGCAGAAGGACTTGTTTTCTGAAGCACTTTGGTATTTACTTACAATTGGAAACAAACATCTAGGATTTGTATGACTGTTAGTAGGGCCTCAGTGTCGAATGAATGATGGAGCAACTGGCTCTTTTCTTTCCCTGGTAGTCACTGGGATATGCCCTTTCTGCAGCTCCACAGGGAATCAAGCAGCAGTCCCCACTGAGGGCTGAGGTTCCTTTTGTCCACTCAGGACAGTAGGTGTGTATGTAAGAATGCAGGCAGCGCCCTAACACCAGAACTACTCCAGTAGGGCACTCTGCCCTTTAAATACTGGATGCAGGTGGACACGGAGGTGCACACTCTGGACACGGAGCAAGTAGTATGTCCCTCCACATGGGCTAGCCATGTCAGAGTCACAGAGCTCTTGAACTGCCCTTGAAACACTGGTCAATTGATGGGAGTTAGGGGTAAGCACATCTCTGGGAGTTCCCACACCTCAGCCTTCATCTGGTTCTTAGGCACAGCAAGGATGCGGAGTGCGTTGCCTTAGCTACCTGGGGCAAGTATTGCTCAGAAGCAGCAGACAATGTCTCATTCCCTCCAGAATTGATGAACAGCAGTTCAGGTGCTTCCTTAAACAGCCTGCAGGGAAGAGCAAAGCACCAGTCTCTTGACTGGGCCCATCAAGAGCCAAGACTGTATGCTGTGATGAACCACAAGCTAGGGGAACAGTTTTATTCTCCGTTCTCAGCTTCCAGTGCCATAAACTATTTGCAACAGTAAATCTATCTGAGTGAGATTAATTGCACGTCTTACACTTGTCCTCCATTCCATCCCACCAAAAGATGGTATCTGTATTCAAACCCACCTAGAATTTTTTGTATTAATTTGACTTTTTTGGCAAGTACTTCTAAATCATAATCTCCTCTCCCTCTTTAGGTAAGCTTCTTCTACTTGTTCAAAGGCTACCTGTAATTTCTCTTCTCCTAAATACTAACAACACCACTATTAAATACACTTTATTATATTAGTTGTTCTAGTGGTGGGTAAGAACCTATAGGCATAGTCTGCTTTTAAAGACACAGTATTTATAACACTCTTATCACTTATTCTTAAGAATAATTTTATGCTATTCCAAATCTACATCAACAATAATCACAAAATCACAGAACTGGAATCACTGAAGTTGGAAGGGACGTCTCAAGATCGCCTAGTCCAGCCTGCCTGTTCAAGCAGGGTCAGCTACAGCATGTTGCCAGGACTGCATCCAGTCAGATTTTTAATAATTCCATGGATGGAGACTCAACAAACCCTTTGGACAACCTATTCCAGCGTTTGACCACCCTCCTAGTAAAAGCATTTTTTATGTTCAGATGGCATTTTCTGTGCCCGTCACCTCTTGTTCTGTCACTGGGCACCACTGAGAAGAGTCTGACTCTCTCTTCTTCATCCCCTCCCATCAGGTATTTATACATATTGACAAGATCCCTCTTAGCCTTCTTTTCTCCAGGCTAAACATCCCAGCTCGCTAGGCTTGTTTTCATATGAGAGACACTCCAGGCCTTTAATAATTTTTGTGGCCTTTCACCAGAATCTCTCCAGTAAGTTCATGCCTTTCTTGTACTGGGGAGTCCAGAAATGGACACAATACACCAGGCGCGGCCTCACCAGTGCTGAGCAGAGGGGAAGGAACACCTCCCTCCATCTGCTGGCAAGGCTCTTCCGAATGCAGCCCAGGATGGTAGTGGCTTTCCTTGCCACAAGGGTGCATTGCTGGCTCATGCCAGCTTGTTGTCCACCCAGACCCCCAGGTCCTTCTCTGCAGAGCTGCTTCCCAGCCAGTCAGCCTCCAGCTTCTACTGATGTGTGGCATTATTTCTGTTCCTATGTAAGCCTATGCATGGTCATGAAAAGACTCTTCATGGGCTGCTCTGTCTTTCTACACTCTGCAAATACTATTGGATGTGTATTTAGCTTCAGGCAAGTGCATGAATACACACATACAAATACCCAGTAACCATGAATATGTGCATATTATTCACTTATTTCTATACAAAAACACCTTAGCTTATCCCAAAGTCCTGCAAGTGCCATCCTAAACTGCCTCGTGCATCATCCTGAGAAAGGAAGAAAATTATTCTCTTCTGCAGTGTGTAGAGCTAGGCTTATTCACAGCCTTAGTGCAGAGCAGTAAACAAGCTTTCTCAGCAGAGAACGATGGGATCAGGGATTTCCCTACAGCACCCACACTGTCTGTTGGAGAGACGACACAAAACTGTATTAGTGTGGCAATCTTATCTCTCTTATCTTTCCAGAGCTATGGTTCTCACCTCCCAAGTCAACCCATGGTATGTGTCTTTCTTTGGCAAAATGTTGGGCTTTTTCTGGCACCCACAGCAGCTCAACAAGCACAGTTCTACTTGCCATGACTGGTGTCTCAGCACCGTGAAGTATCAAAATCCAGTGATGGCAATATCTCATTTACAAGTATGCATTCATATGTAAAGGGAGCTATGCTGGTGGAACTTCAATGTTAGGAAACCATAAGAGACAGGAATAGAATGGCTTGCTTTCGTAGAATCATAGAATCATTAAGGTTGGAAAAGACCTCTGGAATCATCAAGTCCAACCATCAGCCCAACACCCCCAGGCCTCCTAAACCATGTCCCAAAGTGCCACATCTGCACGTTGTTTGAACCCCCCCAGGGACGGTGACTCCCCCTCCTCTCTGGGCAGCCTGTGCCGGGGCCTGACCGCTCTGGCAGGGAAGACATTTTCCCTCATCTCCAACCTAAACCTCCCCTGACGCAGCTTGAGGCCGTTCCCTCTTGCCCTGTCACTGGTGACCTGGGAGCAGAGACCAGCCCCCCCCTCACTCCAGCCCCTCTCAGGCAGCTGCAGAGAGCGAGAAGGGCTCCCCTCAGCCCCCTCTTCTCCAGGCTAAACCCCCTCAGCCGCCCCCCAGCACACTTGTGCTCCACACCCTGCCCCAGCCCCGCTGCCCTTCTCTGGACACGCTCCAGCCCCTCAAGGCCCTTCTTGTCCCGAGGGGCCCAAACCTGAGCCCAGCACTCGAGGTGGGGCCTCCCCAGGGCCGAGCACAGGGGCCCCATCCCTGCCCGGCTCCTGCTGGCCACCCCAGTGCTGGCACAAGCCCGGGGGCTGGTGGCCCCCTTGGCCACCTGGGCACTGCTGGCTCATGCCCAGCCGGCTGTCAGCCAGCACCCCCAGGGCCTTCTCCGCCGGGCACTTCCCAGCCCCTCTGCCCCAGGCCTGGGGCGCTGCCTGGGGCTGTTGTGGCCCAGCTGCAGGACCTGACACTTGGCCTTGTTAAACCTCAGTTGACCTCAGCCCATCAATCCAGCCTGTCCAGATCCCTTACGCATCAGTACTCCCTTCCTCCATGTTTCCTTGGAAAATCCTGTTTGCGTATCCATTTGGAGCTATCATGGGACCAGTATGCAGGCAGCCTCTCCTTCTATGTTCTTCTGGAACTTAATAACAATTAAAACACTTGCTCAGCATTTTGAAATAATCTTCTTTGGCTTTACAACTTTGTTGTTGGTTGCACAGTGTGGCAACGGCTGGGTGAAGGCTGGGACACAGCAGTGCTCTTCATGTATATCATGCAGTGAATGTTACCTACGTTGAACTACTGTTAATGTCACAGAATGTCTAAACTCCAAGAAAGGAAACAAGGCATTCTCTAGACAGGCATATTGGTGTACAAACATGGAGAGTAAAGGGACATCTTCTCCCCATAAAAAGTCAGACATGCTCTTTCACTACTTATCGCCATTTCTGTCACCCAAAAATAAAAGGGCGGAAATGTCAGACTGCCAAAGTACTTCCTTTGACAGTATTAAGCAACTGCTCATTCACTTATGACTATAATCACAAATGGACTGTGGCAATCGGGACAATCAGAATCCTTTTTTTTATTTAGTCCCATTCAAAGCATTCTGAAATAAAATAAAATATAAAATAAAAAGCAACACCCACCAGGGGACATGGAAGACAGGTTCTTCACAAGGAATAAAGCACCGTATTTGAAGGTAATGACTAACACCGCATCAGAGACAACGACCGAGAAGCAGAAGGGAATGGCCAACCAGTCTGCATCACACATAAACATTATAAGATCTATCTCTTTAAACTGATTAGCTGATTTACCGAAGTGTAAATCAACATGACAGCAAAGCCATCTACAAACTAAACACGCATTTTCCCCTCTTCTTGATGACAGCATTTTCTTTGCTTGGGGAGAGACTGAATTCTTTGAGGTATTGTCTCCCTGCCTTATCCAGCAGCCGGGGATGCCCTTAGAGACAAAGAAAACTTCTAGCCTGTAGGACACGACCCATAGTCTTGATTCTCCCATTGTCCAGCTCAGGGACCTCCTTACACACCACAGCACGCTCCCAGCCTGCGTGCCCAGGTTTTTCTACCACATTGCAGAGGGATAGGAGGGAAGCAGGGGGAGATGCAGAGTTGGTCTCATCCTAACATACCACTCAACCAGGAACACTAGCAGGCCTGTTGTTTGCATATAACCAGACATTCTTGTTAAAACTTATTCCTATAACTTTCCCAGCCAAGACATAGGAGAGAGCAAAAGGCCAGGAACTTTGTGAGTAGAGGCAAAAACTAGCTCCTCCTCTCAAAAACATCATCCTACACCCGTGTTTACACCACGGTGTGTGGGAAGAACTGATCCTGAATTGCTTCCAGTCTAGGGATAAAATCCAGCAGCTGCTCCACACCACGTAGGAACTATTTGAGGTTAATTCTGAACAACAACAAAAAAGGTTAGTTGCATTACGGATTATTTCCTGAAGCAGGAGAAGAGAGGAGGATGGAGCCAGATGAGTTGTTTTGGCGGCAATGCTAACTTTTCCCAACATCAGCTGTTCAGGAAACTACAGCCTTCAGCAACATGGCTAAAGTGACCCTAATCCTCAAGGAAAAAGCAGATGCAAAGTTGGGTCCAAACTGCCCATTGAGGTTAAAGGGGTGCCCAAAAGGAGTCCTTGCTCCTACACAGTGCTTCACAGCCAGGCTCTTCCTCTCCTTTTCTTTGCTGCCCCACAATAACAGAGCCATTTAACAAACAAAAACAATTGCACCAAAAATTCTGCAGTTGTTTTAGCTCCAAGCCTTCAGGAAAACAGCTTTTTATGCTTTTAATTTTTTGTTTTTCTCCTGCATTTTTTGCCAATTGAATCAAACAATTAAAATAACTGGATTATTTTCCTCTCCCACTTCCTTCAACCCACCTCTTCTCTTCCTTTTTCTCCCACTCTCACATTTAGATCTTTAGTTTTTCCTCTAATTTTTTTTTAAACTTCTGGTTTGGAGAAGTTACACAGTCAGAGTTTCACATTTCCTTTTGCCACCACATTTGAGGAATACAGTGAAGTGAATTTTACACTGCACACACACATGTTCGGTTACATTAGGGGCAAAGGGAAGAAAGACAAGGCAAAGCAGTTTCCAGTCCAGTTTCTATAGCTTGGCTGGCCTTTCTCTGCCTTGCTGTGCCTGGCTGGTTGTTCAAATCCTTCACCCACCCCCATCTCTCCATCTCTACTTCACTGCACCACTTCTTCTCTTCCTGTTTCATCTCAACCTTGTTAACCAATCCCTGCTACATACAATTCTTCACCACCTCATGCAAAATAAAATCAATTATAAGAAAACAGAAACAAAACTGTCCTGGATCTGAAGCTGTCAGCTGTAAGTCTAGTGAGCAAAGCTTAGTAGAGTCCAATACTCTCTTTTGACAAATGCTGGTGAATAAAGAATATAAGGAATATCCCAGAGCCCCTGAGGCTTGCAGGGGACAAGATCTTGATCTGACAGCGAGGTCTGTCCTGCCAGAGCCTGTCTGAGACAGAAGCGTTAGTGGAAGAGGCTGAGGAGATCCGTGCCAAAAGGGCAAAAAGGCTGAGGCCTTGCATGCTTTGCAGAGAGCATCAGCAATGACAGGGAAATGCTGACGAAGCTGGATCTTGACCAACCTGAAGAGAATCTGTGGTTCCCAGGGGAGCACGTGCCTGTCAGAGGCTGATATGGTCCCGTCACTAGCAGTGCTGACTGTTCCTGTGACTGAAGTGGAGCAATGGCCCCTTGGCTTTTACTCCCATCACATGATGGACAGCAGGAGCCCTCATCGGTCCTCCAGACCTCCGCTGAACCAGTGCATTGAGCTGCAGAGCCCCTTCTTCCTCAGGTTTATCTGAAAATCCCAGTCTTAAAAGAACAGTGAAACACAAAGGCAAGAAGCCATAGTCGGACATCAGCACATGCTGCACCACTGCTTTCTTCATACATGCACGTGAGCAAGAAACAGTAGAAAGATTTTGCATCAGAAAAGTTGTACTGCACAGACAGTTGGTAATTCAGTATCTCCTAGTCTCCCTTACCTGCAGGCAGCCTACAGATATCTTTAGCAGTCAGTATCAGAAGAGGGGGGGCAGAGAGCAAAGCCACGGAAGTCTGGAGAGGCACCTCGTAGGAAGAGGTGTCTGAGAAGCAGACCTCATGAGGTCTGTGTTCCAGATCACAAGTAATGGATTTTAAATCTGCCCCGGTTCACTCACAGAATCTTACCTCCCTCTACACAGCAGCTCTGGCAGGAGATATTTCCATCTCTAACTTAACTGAAGCCACTGACTTACCTCCCCCAGATGCCTGCAGTTGGCTTCTGAGATTTCACATCATCAGACATCTTTTTGTGAGTACTTAGCATCAGCTTCCTCTGCCTGAAATATCTGGTATGCCATTGTCTCAGCTGTGATCGGGAGTCCCTCAGAGTCCCTCTTCCTCCTTCATAGCAGTCCTTAATGACTGCTGTTAACAAAGCCTTGGGGAATTTATAGTGAAGTGAATTGTATCAACCAAGTGAAAAAGAGGAAAAAATCAGCATATAAAGTTCTTCATCCTAAATGGTTTGTGTTCCAAACACTGTGTCCAGGGAAGCAACCCTCACCTCTTAATGCCTCCCACATGCTTAAAAGGAAGGCAGAAATTACAGCTGTCTCACCATGTGCATACCATAGGGCGAGATGCAATTCACCTTCCAGAAACAAATCCTTCCAAGCTGAAAATGCCCTTTTTCACACGACATTTTTGCTCCAGTGAAAATTTCTTAAAGGGAAAAAAAAAAATAGATCTTGACAGAGGTTAGAGCTCAGTCTGAAACAGAGAAAGAAGAGGTTAAATAACGGCTGCTGAGCTGGATGAGATTCATCTTACAAGACTTAGTGAGTCTGGGCCACTTCAGTGTGGGCTGGAGAGTTTCCAGATTTGAAAGGGAAATTAAAAAAATTGGACCTCAGCTAACTCAAGGCACACAGGTAGCTCCTGCCGGGTGCAAACATTCTTCCCAGCAAGCTTGGTGCATCTTCTCTCTGTCCTCTCCAGTGTTGTTCTGCCTCTTCTCAACGAGAAAACCCTCAAATTGCACCACAGGCCCACTGCTAGTCGAGTCCTGTGCCCCAGACTGACCATCCCACCAGCAGAAATATTTCATAGAATCATCAAATCATTAAGGTTGGAGAAGACCTCTGGAATCATCAAGTCCAACCACCAACCCAACACCCCCAGGCCTCCTGAACCATGCCCCCAAGTGCCATGTCTAGACATTGTTTGAACCCCCCGAGGGATGGTGACTCCCCCACCTCTCTGGGCAGCCTGTGCCAGGGCCTGACCACTTGTGCAGTGAAGACATTTTCCCTCATATCCAATCTAAACCTCCCCTGACGCAGCTTGGGGCCGTTTCCTCTCACCCTATCACTAGTGATGGGAGAAGAGACCAACACCTACAACTCCCTACACAAAGCAGAACTAACCCCAAAGCAAGGTCAGGTTGCTGAGCACCTTGTCCAGTTAAGTCCTGAAACCCATCAAGGATGAGGATCCCACCAGCTCCCTGGTACCTGTCCCAGGGCTGCACCACTCAAAGGGGGAAAAAATTTGCAGCAGAATCTCCCTTGCTGAAATTTGTGTCCATGACCTTTTGCCTTTTCAGTGTGCACCTCTGACATGGCCACGCATTAGGTAGTTGCAGACAGCAAGGTCTCCCCTTCACCTTCTCCAAGCTGAAACCCAGCTCTGTCAGCCTCTCCTCATATTACCTGTGCTTCAGGCTCCAACAACCTCATCTGGGCCCTCCAGTATGTCTATGTCTTCCTTATGCTGGGGGACCCCAAAGTGGACACCACAGTACTCCAGGTGTGGCCTCCTAAGTACCAAATATAAATGAAGAAACACTTCCCTCCATATGCTAGCTGCACTTTCACTAATGGAGCCCAGTGTGCAGTTGACCTTCACTGCAGCAGCATCTCTACGAGTATGTCTGGGAAACAGTGTCAGAAACCTTGCAACAGCCAGGGGAAACAGCACCCACTGATCCTCCATCCATACAGCCAGTCATCTCACTGTGGAAGGTAATTGGGAAGGTTTACCTTTCGTAAAGCCACACTGACTGTTCCCAGTTACCTTCTTGTCCTTTGTGTGCCTTCACATCCTTGGACATGGTTTTGAGGAAGGTCTGCTCCAAAACTTTCCTAGGGACTGAGGTGAGGCTGATTGGCCTGTCATTTCATGGGTCTTCCTTCTTGCCCTTTTTGAAGGTGGGTGTGACACTTGGCTTTTTCATGGCAGTCATCAGGATCCTTCCCCAGCTGCCAAGAGTTTTCAAAGATGGTGTAGAATGGCCTTGCAATGACATCAGCCAGCTCCCTCAGTGCCTTCAGGTACATCCTGTCCGGTCTCACAGGGTCGTGTGTGTCCAGTTCCCTTCAATGACCTATAGTTTTCTCTTCTTCTAATGTACCTCTCTCCCCCGAACTCTGCCACTAGGCATGGAGACCAGGGAGGCCATGCTAGTGAAGCCTGGGGCCTTTCCTCTGCCCTTTGTCAATAGGACACCCAACACATTCAGCAGTGGGCCATCATTTCCCAGCTCCACCCCTGCACATTCAAGCGATGTTTCTATGTTCCTTCTGGGCAGCATAACCCTGCTTTCACTTTCTGTGCACTTCATTATTTTTACTTGAGCTTAGTCATGAGTTCCCTGTTCATCCATGCTGGCCGCCAGCCATGCTTGCTTGACCTCCTGCAGATCATGTTGGGCCTTTCTTCTGTTTGGGGAGGTCATCCTTGAAAATTTAGGAGCTTTCCCAGGTGGCTTTGGCCTCTGAGGGCAGCCTCTGCTGCAATCTCACCTAACCCCTGAATGTGCCAAAGTCTGATTTCCTGGTGTCAGAGCTGTTACTCTGCTGCTTGCCCTCCTCACTTCTCTTAAACCCACCAAGTTGTGATTCCAGCAGCAAAAGCTGCCATCAGCCATGACATCCCCAAACAGTTCTTCCTTGTGCATAACCAGGAGATCCGTCACCTCCCACAGATGGCCAGCCCAGCAGTTTCATTGAAAATGAAACAAACATGAGACCTCATGGTGAGACTCTTTCTGCTTTCCTCCCACCCCGCCCCCCATCTTCTGGCCTATGAAATCCCTGCCCGAAGCCTCACAAAATCATGGGACCTCTGCATCAACTGCACTGGGGCCCTCATTACACTGGCTAACCCCAGTACCAGAAGAGCAAAACTTAGTTGTAGGGGAAGTGGGGCAAAATGCTCCCCAGAACTGCAGGATCTAATTCTTTTCTCTGTTTCCTCCCATCTGGGGACAGAGACCTCCTGGGCAGCATGCACCAGACCCCTCCAAGGAGTGCTGGGCAAGCTGAGGATGTTCTGTGCACTACCCCCACTCTGGTCCTCTTGTTTTAGCCTTTTAGGAACACTCTCTTCACTACTTGTGCCATGTAATCACCTGGACTCCTGAGTGGCACTCCAACCTTCCCCACCAGCAAGAGGTAAAGACTGAAGGCTGTGTGTGAAACCAAAGGTTTTGATTTTGGTCAAAACCCACTCTATAAAGACGAAGGCAAGACAGAGGCAGAGATGGGTTGGGTCCCACATTCACTTCCTCACAAGCCATCAAGGGCATGCTCTCCACTCAGTGCCCAACCACCAGTAGTGCAGGTGTGAGTATAAGTCCCCTAAGGTACAATTACATGTCCACTGGGAGCAAAGTCAGGTAAAATGGGTCAGGAAATGGGAACAGGGGTTAAATGTGTGGCAGAAGGTGAAGAGAGACCAGTCCCAGTGGCAGCAACTCCAGTGCATGCTATGACAGCCAGCAGGGGAGCTCCTCGGTGAGCAACAAGAGCACCATGTCGAGCCCGAGGCACGGGAACAGTTTCCAGATGCTGTGCCCACAAGTACTGCTTGGTGCCGTTAGGGATCGCCACTCCCTTGCGATGCGCAGACATTTTAGCGCTGACACCTGGGGATTCAACCTAGGGGAACAGGTCAGGGGTGCAGGACTCCCACAGCACACCCTGCCATACCGCAGAGGGGACGTGCCTCCACAGGCACCCCACTCAGTTGATGGGATAGCCTGTGTGCCGTATATGCTTCCATGTACAAACATCAAACCGGTGACACTTCCTTTGGCGTTTCACGTCCAGGCTGGATAAAGTGCTGAGTAACCTTGTACTGGACACAGCGTGACAATACTCGGATGTTGCCCTGCCTGGGTGGCTGGCAAGCTAAGAGGCACCATGAGCTCCTGCTTCCCAAGAGATACCAGGGGTCTTTCCAGCCACTGTCACATACATACACACACGTGCACGGAGTTTATATAGTTCTTACAACACTGATGCTGGGAAGATCCTTGATTTGTAGAGCTGCTAGAGCAGACTTGGAGCTACTCTGCCCTCGCGTGGTTTGTGGACATTTCTGCAGTAACACATCTCGCTGCAGCTTTATGGCTATCACTATATCACATCCTTATAAATTATCACTGTATCATCCTTACCAATGTCTGTAGAAGATGCTGTACTCATTTGCACGTGGGCTCACGAACCATTCTGAAAGTACCTGACAGACGACATCCAACAAACATCTAAACCACACCCCAGAGACACGTGCCATTTTGGAGATGAGCCTAAGTTGTCATCGGATGTTTTTTAAAGCACTTCTCAGATCACACTCATGAGACATTTCTTACAATATTCCTGAAGACATTCCCCGGTGCTGGAACCTTGATATCCAAAAGTCATTTTAAATTGTCTCAAAGATGTCACCTCAGGGACAGAGCCACGAAGCATTTGAAAAATCATCCAAAGCCCCAGACCAGGAACCATTCTGTGACTCCTCTGAAAACTGGAAAAAATTCTGAACTATAGATCCAGAACACCAGAAACCACAGCCAAAAGCAATTTTGAAAATACCTATATCTAAGGCTCCACCAAAGCAATTTATCAACTGTCTCAGTGATCCCATGGAAGGGACATTTAGAAAATGGCCATAGGGCATTACTGATGAAATAACTGTGAAAATTGTCAAGGCAGTTGTGAAGCTGCCCTAGAGTCAAACCATATGGATTTACTGTGAGCATCTTGGTGATTCTAAAATTGCCCCAAATAACACCAAATAGAAGCCACTTTGGAACTGATCTGTAATGTCAAAGCATAGCCATAAACACCCCATTAAAAGGACCATAAAAAAAAAAGCCAAACAAAATATTCCACAAAGCATCCAGTATTAAAAATCTCTCGTGTGATTTTTGGAAGCATTCTCATGGGGGCCTTTTGAAGGGATTTATACAATGATCCCTCAATTTTTTATGGTCCTATTTACGATGGCTCCTTTGTGGGGATTTGGGCTTACTCTTGATAGCTCCTTGGCAGTATTTTTGGTCTCTTCAGTGTGTTTTCACAATAGCTCCATGATGGAGGTGGGGTATTTTTACAAGAGGCATTTCATAGATTTTTTGAGTCAGTTTACATAATGGTTATGTAATGGTGTCTTGGGGGAGGATCAGAGATTTGATTTAAACTGTCTGAACGATGTTGGATTTGCGAGTATTTTCCCTGTTAAGTCTGCATTCATTGGACCACAGCCCCCATTTTATGCCATGAAGAGCAAAGAGAAGACAATCATAATCACAGGTTTTCCACTACTGACTCCAGTAGCAGGGGAAGGGCTAGAACAGCCATATCGCAGGCAGCAGAAGGTAACACCGCCCTGCAGCTCACAGAGGAAAAAAATTGGATCTGCTGTGAATCTTTCCATATTAGACTGCAACAATCCCAAACTGATCATCTGTCATGGTCCATTAGTGGGCCAGACCAACGTTGACTCCCTGCCAGCTACCAGTCCCCTACAGGAAAAAATGTCAGCGAAGGAAGGTAGGTGGGGTAGCCCTGGAAGAAAGACAGCCATGATGGGTCAGGTGCAGCTTCTCTCGGAGGTGCACCTGCTCACGACCCAGCAAAGGGTCAGGCCAAGGCCCTGTGTGATGCATCTTGTTGCTAAACTGAAACTCTAGCCAGTCTTGCACACGGTTGCTTCTTCTAAAAGGAGAAGTGTCCCCAACAAAAGCCTTGCCCAGAATTGTTCCTCCTCTGACCAGAGAAGGCAAAGCTCTGAGATGACAGTGCAGCAATCTCTGCTCAGTCAGGACACGTGCATCCTTCTGACTCCTTCCCTGGGCTGCACATAGTGACCACCACCCCCAAGAGTGTATCTGCCCTAGACTGAGTCATGTGTCCTTGCCCTCTGCCCTCCCTGTTCATGCTATTAGTGCCCACACACACACGACCACTCCTCCCAGACCTGAGCATGTCCTTATGGATGTTTGAAAAGTTCAGATCATGGAAATCATCTCAGCCTTGACATGTCTAGCTAGGAGGAGGGCTCCTGTTTGACTCCCAGGTCTAAAGCACCAATGACTTCTAAGGCCCCTACCTGAGGTTCTTCCTTCCCCCCCCCCTCTATGTCTGTCCTGGCTCTACATTTATGAAATATCACCAGAGACTCAGTGCAAGTCTCCCTTCCACAGATTTCACATATCAGTCATGAAAAGAGATGCTGCTCTAGAAGTACAGTTGCAGCCTTGTTACTCAGAGAAAGGCTTCTCTGAGTACTTACTCAGTACTTAGTCTGTAGACTAAGTTTGTAAAAGACACTTGTTTGTAAAAACAAGACTTACAGAAAAGTAACCTTTCTGAGTTGTTTTTTAATTATTATTATTATTTCTATTTACATTGTCCTCAGGTGTATCCAGCCTGGCCATTATCCTGGGAAGGGACCTTGTGCCACTGTACTCATACGTTACCAGCCAGATGGCTCCCAGCTCTCTTCACAGCTCCAGCAAGACTCTTCCAGACATGAGAAACAGCAACAAAACTGCTTTCCCTGCAAAGAAAATCAGAGGGGGGTTGTCATGTTTTCTTCACGGACTTTTGTAGAGGGATATTGAAACAGAGAGAGAATAAAAGGAAGAGTGGAAGGTATTGTGGAATATTTTGGGAGAGCTACGGGTGTACATGGACCACAACAGTAGTAGCCACAACCCTGCTACCTCTTGAGGACGGAGCCCAGCCTGGTTCCCTTTTCCACCACTCCCCTGACAGCAAGCATAAGTTTCTCACCCAGAGATCCAGTTGCTTTGCTCCACAGAAAAGCCAGACTGTAAATCAACATGTAAGAAGTGGAGGATCAAAGAGTCTGGGTTCTTCCATGATCACAGCCACAATAATCCTGCCCATCCCAAACTGGTAAACCACTGCTGAAGAAGAATCTGGAGTGGCCTGCTTCTGCTCCAGGCTTGAAGGAGAGCCTGAGTGCCCAAACACTGGCCTGTTTTTCCAGGAATGTCAATTGCTCTGATATAAGAAATCACCTCTTCCTGCAAACCTTGCCTTGTTTTCATCTGAAGAACATCCATCAGGCAGCTGGACTGGAAAAGATAAAAGACATTTCTTAACCCGGGGCTTGTAACAAGACCTGAAATGCAGTCAGTGACTTTTTCTCCTAGAAACTGCAGCACAAGAATTGAAAACAGACTCACATGTCCTCAGATGAGCAGCTCAGTGCGATGTCTAGTGGAAGCCAGTAGGCACTTTGAGTGCTGTAGCCTTTGAGGGCCTCTAGTTGGTAGAGGATTATTATTAGATGTTCCCAAATCTGGTGGTGGCTTTTGCCAGTTTTGACCTAAGTGACTCAGTCAACCCAGTTCCAACCTGTCGTCTTCTGCCTTCCCCAAACCATTCCTCCTTCCATACAACAAAACAATTCTGTGTGCCCAGCAAACACGAAGAATTTGTCCAGCGTGAGACCAAAGTTATGAGAGTCCAGAAAAAAATGGAAGCTCTTAAGAACAAAAATGCTGCATTTGAGGTTCTATCTTTTCTTTTTTTCAAGATCTGGTATGCAAAACTGGAGAGGGTGTGGGGAATCAAAAGAATGTTTAACATAAAATATTTCCTCTGAGAAAAAACAATGAAAGACATCATAGTACATTAGCTCTGTTGCCTCCTAAAGACTTTTTCTAACTTAAGAAGTATTTCAAATAAGATCAGTTTGTTCACAAATCAAAACTGGTTTGTAATGTTTTTGCCTGTACTTAGGCTACAGCTTTTATTGATCTATCCTGGGCACCACATCTATTTTGTCGTTCTAGAGTTCTTACACATCTTTACTCCCCTGGCACCACAGACTAGTGCCTGCGACTCACCCTGACACTGTGAGCTCTTGGGGTACATGAAGGCGGATTAGTCTGGCATGGCTCTGTCCTACCTGTCTTCCATGCACTCTCAGCTCTTCCAAAATCCATTTATTTCTTCCCTGAAATCCTTGTGCCTCCCGCCTCTCAGCCACATCAGTCGTTTTCCCAAAACACACAGCCAATTGTGGAAGTGTTGCTTTTCTCAAATTACTCTGATGGCCAATGACAGCTCTGAAAACCTTTATCACTGTGATGCACATGACCGTAAGAAAAGGATAGGAGAGATTTCAACCATGATCCACAAGAAACAGTAAATGCAAAGTGTCTTAGGCTGGGAATTTGGGCTCTGCACTGTTGGCCCCAAGTAAAACAGCCTGAGTTGCCTTTCTAAGGAGAAAGACTGAGTACGTTGAGAGAAGGGCCGGAGTACAGCCTGAGGTGTTGGGCTTCATGGGGACCTCATCTCAGTGTACTCAGCCTATGTGACCTGGAGACACAGTCTTTGTATATTAATTCTGGGACAAACTAGATTTGATGTGCAGCATGAGTGGCAGCATAACAGCAGCTTTCACAGCACGGCTGGTGCAGGAGATACTGAGCTAGGACACATTGCAGCTCTGGTGAGACGTACCAGTGCATCTGCTGGGTAATTGCTTCCCTGATGTCCTAGCGCAGGGATGGGAGAACACCTCCATCACCATGACTGCTGAGTTTCAGTCAGGCCATTCTGCAGGGTAGTCTGGGGGACACAAGGAGCCAGGCCCTGGCTGGCCTGAACAGCTCTGCCGCACAAGAGATTCGGTACCATCTACCCCAAAAGTCATGCCACAGAGCCCACCAATGCTACTTCAGTGTCAGGCCCCATCCCAGCACGTCCCAACTGCCACTTCCAATATACCACAACACAGACGTCTCCTCCCACTTACTGGGCTCACACTGTCCCAGCAGCAAGAGGTCTCTAAGTTTGAGCCAGCCTGAAGGAGCAACACAAAAGCAAGCCTATGGATAAGGTTCTCCAAAGTTTCTTCACCATACTGTACTAGCTGGGATCTTTTTATGCAATCCCAGAGGACACTCCAAGGATAAGACAAGTCCTGTCAAGTCAAGTCAAGGAATTTAGCTCTGTGGACATTAACATACACTCAAAGCAAAATTTAGATCAGAGGTCTAGAGACCTCTGGAGGGCCCTTGTCCCACCCCACTCAAAGCAGAGGCAACACCAGCATTCCATTAGGTTGCTCAGGGCCTTGTCCAGTCACATTGTGGGTATCTTTGAGAGCACGGTGCATTCTTACAGCATGCTCTAGATAGCATCAGCATTGTGTGATGGAACCACATTCTCACACATGGAGATGACAGGTCCCTGTCCTTCTTGAACTGGGGGCCCAGGACTGGACGCAGCACTCCATATGTGGCTTCACTTGGGCAGAGCAGAGCGGGAGGATAGCCTCCCTCGCCCTGCTGGCCACACTCCTTTTGATGCAGCTCAGGACACCGTTGGCCTTCTTGGCCCCAAGGGCATGGGGCTGGCTCAGGGTTACTTCCTGCCTACCAGCACTCTGAGGTGGACAGAGCCACTTTGCAGTAGTTGAGCCCCCAACCTGTACCGGTGCATGGGGTTGTTCCTTCCCAGAGGTAGGACCTTGCACTTGCTTTTGTTGTATTTTATAAGGTTCCCCTCGGCCCAGCTCTCCAGCCTGTCCAGGTCCCGTTGGATGGCAGCACAGCCTGCTGGTGTATCAGCCACTCCTCCCAGCGGTGGAGCTGCTGAGGTTACAGTCTGTCCCTTTGCCGAGGCCATTAAGGAATATGTTCAACAGGATATTCCTTGAATATTCTTTGACTATTCTGTTTGTTAGTATAAGGTCCAGTAGCACATCTCACCTCATTGGCTCCTCCACTCCCTGTGTCAAAAAGTTATCCTCGGTGCTCTGCGGGAACCTCCTGGATTGCGCACACCTCACTGTGTTGCTTTTCCAGAAAATATTGGAGTGGTTGAAGTCCCCCACGAGAACCAGGGCCTGTGATGTGAGGCTACTTCCAGCCGCCTGTAGAAAGGCCTCATCGACTTCCTCTTCCTGACTGGGTGGCCTGTGCAAACAGCCAACAACAGTGTCACCCATATTTGCCTGTCCCTTAATTTTTAGCCATAAGCTCTCGACTCGTTCCTCCTCCACCCCTCAGCAGAGCTCAATGCATTCCAGTTGCTCCCTCACATAAAGAGCAACTCCCCCACCTGGCCTTGCTGGTCTGTCTTTCCTAAAAAGCCTGTAGGCATCCACGACCACATTCCAGTCAAGCGAGCTATCCCACCATGTCTCTGCGATTGCCATGAGATCATGGCCCTGCGACCGCACACAGATCGCTAGTTTCTCCTGCTTATTCCCCACGCAGTGTGCGTTGGTGTACAGGCATTTCAGAGAGGTACTCAAGTGCGCAGGTTTCCCTGGAGGGGTGCGCGAGGACCCCCTGTAGCCATGCACACCCTCGAGGTGGCTGTCTTCTGATTGTCGTCTCACGAGGCAGCTAAGGCAGCTCTGTAGCTCCTCTGGTTGACCTGGCTTATTCCCGCCTTGGATGTGATGCCACTTTGGCCCCTGACTCCAAGTCCTTCAGTTTAAAGCCCGCCCCTCCAGGCTGGCCAACCTGCTGTCAAAGATTCCCTTGCCCCTTCTAGACAGGGAGATTCCATCCCTCCCTGACAGGCCGTGGCTTCTGGGGAAAGGCCCATTGTCATAAAAGCCAAGACCCTTGCGACGGCTCCAGCCATGTATCCAAGAGCTGATTTGCATTATTCATCTGTTATTGGCCACCCGTTTTTCTCCAACTGGTAAAACAGAGGAGAACATGACTTGGGCACCAATTATTTTTCACTTGCTCCCCCAGGGAGATATATATTTCACAGATATCCTTGGAAAAACCAACACGAGGTGGATGCAAAGACTGATTTGATGTGTCTGTTGGGAAATGAGGATCACGTAGCGTGAAGGCAAGCACTGGGCAGGCATATGCTGACTTTTTATCTCCATTACTCCAGGCTGCATCTCTCACGGACTGACAGTCTGTTCTGACACCCTGGTCGAACATCTCTCTTGATTTTAAGCTCCAAGAGTATGACGATGTAGTCTGACACAAAGTTTCACTTACTGGTACCTGCCTCCAGCACAATTCCTGCTTGAACTGGATCTAGAGAAAGAGGCGCTGCACGCTGATTTAAAGATCCTACTTGGCAGAGCACCCACCAGCTCTGAAGGCAGTGGTTAACTGCCCTCCTGACTAAACACTGATTCCTCATCTCCAGCTGCTGGATCTTGCCAATCCTTTGCTTGCTAGATTAGCATGACTAAGGTCTAAGAAATCCTCTGAAGTCTGGTTCTGCATGCAGCCTCAAAACAGACTGATCCTACCTCTCTGAAGAGGAAGTTTACGAACTAATGACCAGCCTCCAGGCCAGGATAATATCTTAACCTCCGTGTACAGATTTCTTAATCAGAATTTGTTCTACATTTAGCCAAGAATTTATCTCAGGTCACTAACAATGGCTCTATACCGACTACCGGACTATATGTATAGCTGCAGGTTTTAAAATGCATCCCCAGCCCCCTGGCAGGATGGAAACAAGCTTGAGGGCAGGGGGAGAGCGGAGGCGGCAGCCACCGCGAGCTCAGGGTTGTCAGCTGGAGGCGATCTGCCGGAGATGTTGAGTTCTGTGTGTGGGAAGAGCTCAAAAATAGCACTCGTTTAAAAATCTTGGGATTTTAAAGCAGCCTTCTGGGGCCTCATGCCTGGTTTGGCTCCAGCATGCCGGGAGGGCCAACCCCAGGACTCTCACCCTGGAGGGGGGACAAAGCGGGAAGGCAGAGCGTGGCCGTGGCTGGCGCTTTGTGAGGGACCTGCCCAGGCCTCCGGGCCCGTCCCCGCCAAGCCAACGGCCCGTTCGGCTGACAGTTCACCGGAGCTCCCCCCGCGCCGAGCACGGCCCAGCCGCTCCTGCCGCTGCGGGCCCGGGCACCCGCCCCGCCGGGGCCACGCTCGGCGCTGCCTCCTCCCGAACCCAGAGTCCCGGGCACCGATCGCCCAGCCCCAGCCCCCGGGCCCCGGCGGGGGAGGCGGGGCGGGGCGGGCGGCATTGCACGGGGGCTGCGGGGCGGGTGGGGATGGAGGCGGTGGTGCGGAGGGGTGGGCGGCGCTGCGGGGAGGGCGGCAATGCAGGGGGGGCGATGCGGGGAGGAAGGCGGGCGGGCGGTACGGGGCGGCAGTGCGGGGGGCCGGTGCGGGAGGGGCCGGCGGTGCGGGGAGGAAGACGGGGGGTGGTGCGGGAGGGGGCGGCAGTGCAGGGGGGGCGGTGCGGGAAGGACGCGGGGCCCGGCCGGGCCGGGGCGGCTGCAGGAGCCCGTTGCCCGGCAACCGCGAGGCAGCCCGATGGGCGGGGTAGCGGCGGCACCTCGGCGCGCCGCAATGACGCCATCAGAGCGCGCCGCGCGGGGAGAGGGAAGGGAGGGGGGGAGGCGAGGCGTCCTGGCCGGGACCTCTCCCCGCAGCGGTGAGTGCGGCCGGGCCGCCCCGCACCGGGCGGGAGGGCGGCGCGGTTTCGGAGGGCAGGCCGCGCCGCGGGGCTGCGGGCGGCTCGTGGCCGGCGGGACGGGGGCGACCCGGGCGGGGCAGGGAGGGGGAGAGGGAGGGGCGGCGCGGCGGGGCGGGGCGGGGCGGGCGCCCCCTGGCGGCGCGGCGGGCGGGCCGTGACATGTGGCCGTGCTGGCTGTGCCCGCAGGTGCCGGGCGCCATGGCCCCCCCCAAGGACATCATGACCAACTCCCACGCCAAGTCCATCCTCAACGCCATGAACGCCCTGCGGAAGAGCAACACGCTCTGCGACGTCACCCTCCGCGTGGAGCACAAGGACTTCCCGGCCCACCGCATCGTCCTGGCCGCCTGCAGCGACTACTTCTGCGCCATGTTCACCAGCGAGGTCGGTGCGCCCCGAGGCTGCGGGCTGCCGCCGGCCCTGCGCGCTCCGCGGCTGGAGGAGGCAGGGGCGCCCGATGCTCGGGCTGCTCTCTGCCAAGCTGCTCAGCAGCTGGGCCTGGATCCCCCTCGTGGTGGCCCAGGATCCCCTCGTGGTGGCCCTGGATGCCCTCACGATGGCTCTAGATTCCTCCCGTGGTGGCACTGGGTCTCCCTGGAGCCCCTCCTGGTGGCCCAGGACCCCCTCACGGTGTGCCTGGAGCCCTCTGGACCCTCTCCTGGTGGCCCAGGACCCCCTCACGGTGTGCCTGGAGCCCTCTGGACCCTCTCCTGGTGGCCCAGGACCCCCTCACGGTGTGCCTGGAGCCCTCTGGACCCTCTCCTGGTGGCCCAGGACCCCCTCACGGTGTGCCTGGAGCCTCTGGACCCTCTCCTGGTGGCCCAGGACCCCCTCACGGTGTGCCTGGAGCCTCTGGACCCTCTCCTGGTTGCCCAGGATCCCCTCGCGGTGATTCTGGGTCTCCTCAGGGTGGTCCCAGAGCCCTCTGTCATGGCATGGCAGGAGTTGGAGGCTGCAGTTGGGACTGTGGTCCTGAATCATTGTCTCCTGCATGATCAACCTGTGCGCCAGAGAGCTGCCAGGCTGAGCTGGCAAACGAGAAGGCTCTGATGCATTTACTGATTTTTTTAAGTGGTGGTTTATGGTCTTCAAGCATCTGGGCATCTTTCTTGCCAAGGGTGCCAGCCCAAGATAAAAGCTGTGTGAGCCATGGGGTGCATCTTGGACCAGGTGGTGAATTACGGCAGCCCTTTAAAACTGAAATGGAGGGTATTTAGCTCATGTTCTGGTCTCCGTTTTGCACTGGCTGATCAGCTGGTGCGGGCTCGGTTGTGCTGTTGCTGTGGTGAAGAGGGTGTAAGCTCTGGCACTAGGGTTGGGGGGGGCACTATAAGCCCCTGTTGCTGTCCTCACAAATCTCACTTGTGAGGACCTTTTCTCTCACAGTGCTCACTGTATTGCCTTTCACTACCTGCATGCTGTTGTTCTGGATCACTGAAAGGTAATACTTGAGCTAAAGCTGGCACTCGTTCATATTGTTAAATATGAGATGCCTTGCCTGGTTTTGTCTTTTATAAGTTTGAATCAATCTTTGTGGCTTTTCCTTACAGTAGATGCTTTCCTTACCCTAGCAACTTCCCCATTAGCAGGGAGAAAAATTACTAAGTAGCTCAAAGGTCCTAAATAGCTCCCTGCTTGCTGAGGAGAATTATTTTCTTCTTTGTTTTATCCAGCAATGAATGCTGTTGGCAGAGCTGTTTGCGTGCCCACTTGTTTCAGTGCTGTGTTGGCTGATCTTAATTTTTATAGTGGTGTGCAAAGCAACCAAAAAAGACATAGGTGGACTGACCACATACCAATGTATTTTCTGTCCATGTCTTCATGAAATTTCTAAATTTGTCAGGTTTATGGTCTTTCTCTGCATAAAGGAAATGTAATTTTAAAAGAATACACAAAGCAAATTCAGTCCCTGGAGGCTGAAGTTCTCTGTTTACCAATAGCTTCAAGGTGCACAGCAGTATAACAGACTGCCTCTTCTTCTTTGTGTTTGCCTCTCGTTCCTGTCAATGATGTTGACTTCCTGGATTTTATCTAGGCAGCCTACAGAGATCCGATCGCCCTGTGTGCTGCAGGATGTTCTTTGTGGCTGCTAACAAAGGCTGAGGATTGGTATACTTGGGATCTAGGCTGAGATAGTCTCTCCTTCCTTCTTCCTACTCCTTTTAACTGTAACATTGTAGTGACCTGTATTCATAGATGTAATTCTTCCTAGAAAAATAAGTGCATCCAGTGCCCAGTGGGCATGATTGCTCCATCTCTCATGCTCCCAAACTGCTGCTGCTTTAGGGGCTTTACTTCTTTTGCTTAGTTTGTATTTCTTCCAAATTTGCTTTTCCTATGGAAACCCCAAAATGACAAACCTGCCAAGTGACACACGCAATTACTGAGTGTTTGTGGGAGAGCGTTCTTTCCAGGAAATGACAGCTTGGTAAGCCTCAAAGTGGACCTGCTTCCTATGTGTGTCAACAACAAGTATGTTGGTGAGTGTAAAGGGACAGCGTTTGGTTGCTCTCCAAACACTTGTGGGTACAGAGTGTTTTGGCCGTGGCTGTAACTTGAGGGAACTCAAAATGCTAGACTGCATAATGGACTGACAGTCTCTGCGAGGGCTTCCTTTGCGTTTCATCGCCCACCTCCTGCAAATCTGGGGGCTATTTGGCTAGCTGTCATGTGTGGCTTTTGACAGAGTTGGGCTACACAAGGCTTTGTTTGGAACTGATCCCTGGGTTATGCCCGCTGTCGTGATGGTGCAACTGTGTGTGGCCAGTGTAGCACTGAGACTGTCATCAGAGATTACCATCATAGAGAACTGCGTTTGCCAGTCCCTGTGTCTCTAGTTTACTTCCTTCTCTCACTTCTGACTGTAACGTTTACTTCAAAAAGTTCTCAATCTTTCTTCCCATTTTCTGTTCCCATTTTTCAGAATGAAGTCCCCGATCACCTGTTGAACCCCTGGCTTTTGACAACAGTTTTCACTGCCCTGTGCTGAGTAGTATGGGAAAACTGAAATGCCCATCAGTTTTACCTGCAGGGTTTTTCCTTGCAGTGAAAATTGAAGAGCAGTTTTAGCAAATGCTTCCCTGGATCCTAGTTTTGCACTGTCATTTCTGTCTTTGTTTGGACAAGTTAGCCTAAGTCGGGATGTTTTAAGAGCTGATCAGCGGCTCCACCTCAGAAAGAAACTCATCTGTCTTCTCTTAGAGGGTATGTTCTGGAAATTGAAGGGGTTTTTTTCCCTTAGAACATGGAGAAATATTCTTCTGATTTGAAAATAAACAACTCCTGTTTCCAGGTTCTTACATGGTTATCCTCACTGTACTGTGAACCCCTTCCAGAATGCAGTGAGCCACATATTAGCACTGTGATGCCAGCATTTCTTTTCCACTATATGTGAGGAGAAATTGGAGGGGCTTATTACAATATACGTCAGTGTATCTGCATTAGTGAAGGCAAAAACAATAAGTGGCCTTGGACAAGGAAGTGGTTCCAAAATTTTAGGCCCGTTCTCCTGCAGAGTGGGATGCATGATTTATGGAAGGAGTGGGAGGCAGCCACATTATGTTTCACAACAGAGCTATGACCTGCAACCCCCGCCTTAAGGCTTTCAGCAACTTTGGCATCCTGGGGTAAAACTCCTGATGTCTCCAAGTGACTCTCCTTAACATGGGAATGTGTTTTCCTGGGTGCTGCAGTTGATTTCTGGATCTGTACTGCTACATGCTTTTTATGACGTGTTAGAAATGTGCTTGTATCAGGGAGTATCAATCCCTTCTTGCTTTTCTTCCTGCTTTCCTGCAGAAGTCTGATATTAAACAACAAAGAGGAAAAAATAACCTGAAATTCTAACAGCAGAGCTGCAGAGATCTGTCTCGTACCGCTAAACACCTGTGAAAGGAAAGCTGCTTTTACTGTGTTTTGATTAGCATCATATGACCATAATTTTGCATTGCTCCTGAGTCCAAATGTGTGGATGTACGGATAAAAGAGGGGCGCTCTCTGTCCCAACAGCACAGCCCTAAGCACTGTGTGCGGTTCTCTAGCGCTGCATCTGCACTCTGCAGCTACAGCTCGGAGTCTTAACAGGATGTTCAGAACCAAGTTGCCTCCACTCAGAGGTCCTTCTTTAAGGCATGATGCTAGCACCCCAAGTTATTCTGCATCACATACATTGTGTGAAGTTTTCTGAAATGTTTTCTTCCTTCCAAACAATCTTAGCACGCGAGTAAACTGTGAGCCAAATAACAAGCAGGTAGCGGAGTGTAGCAGAAGTACAAGAGACACGGGAGGTGATCGGCTCTGCAGTATTAGTGTTGTCCCCATGGTTTGTGTTTTGGTCAGCAAACAGAGTATGTGCATGGCTGATTATTGAATATTGGTTGTGGGGACAGGAGCTTCTTTACCAGCTCCAGGCCTACCTGTGAAGAGCAGATGTCTACAGCATCTCCCTGCTGCAGTGGAACACTTTACCAGGAGGTCTGGTGCCCTTGTAACCTCCTCTCAGTAGATATTTGTAACTTTTTATCCTCTTTCTTCTAAGTATGTATGGTCTACAACTCCATTTGCCTGTCGGAATCATAGGAACATCTTGTCTGACCAGTTCTGACCCTTGGTGACACCCGTGTCCTATATCTGTTGTACCGAACAGCTCAGTCTTGTTTCGGGAACGTTTTGTCTAGCCCTAGTCAGGAACTAAAGGCTTTTAAATGCAATGCATGGCTTGTCATACAGCGGGTCAGACAAGGTAATTTGCTGCTCCTTTCGGACTCTGAATGCCATAAAGTTTGTTCACTGTGTCAACGGGCTTGAAAGGCCTCTTCCCTCAGATTGCTTCAAGTATCACCATTACCTCCTGTGTTTCTCTTCTCTACTGTGAAGTGTATCTCTCTGCATCACAGAAATGGCTCAGTCTCAGCTGAGACGCTTCTTCCCTTCTGCGGCTGTGTCATCGAATGCCTCTGCGGGAATGTCCTTGACTGCTCTTATTTTCTCTGCTTCTCTGTTACCTCCTTTTTCCCCAACTGTGGCTGATTCTGAGCCAAGTGATCATGCTTTGTTCATGCCTTCAGTTCACTGGGTCTCTGCTCAATCTGTCTGTAACCATCTTCAGGCTCTTTCTTGACCAGAAAAGTCATGGGCTTTCATCTGAATCGTGCTTGCACTGATACAGACTATTTCTTAAGAAATCATGGGGGAAAAAGGTTGGTTTTGCAGCGTGCATGGAGATATCCTTCTGCTGAGGTCCATTCACGCTGACAAGCTTGCAGCTATGTGCAGGGTGTGATTAGTGAGTCCACCTGCTAGCCCATTGTTCATGAATCATCAGATGCTGTGCCAGCAGATTCGTGATGGATGATGCATTGAACCACAAAGCTGGTGCTTTGTGAAATATAATCTCAGTTTTGTACCTACAGAGGTGCAAATTTGGATTCGCAGAATGTACTGTTCCCAAAGATTGAGTGCTGAGAGGGTGGCATTCCTTGGAAAAAGTAATTATTCCAAAATTATGTATCTTAGAGGTGGTAAAATGGTCAGGGGGCAAAGTCACGATTGTGTAAGTGCTATCACTGTATGTACCATCATTTTACTTTCAAATGTTTAAGCTAAGCCTACATTTAACCTTTAACTCTGAACTTTCTGGCCTATAGTCATTCTTTTTAGGAACCTTCACCATAAGCTTGCAGAATGGATCAGGAATTGAACACAGGAAAGATTTTTATTTGGTTTGGTTTTAGAGGGAAGCCGTGAGGTGGGGACTCTGTGTAAACTGCAGCGTGTCATACACATCCAGCCCAGGTTGGGATCCTTGTAGGAAGGCTTGGAGTTACTCCATGGAGGAGAGAGTTTAGTTGTCTTGCACAAATGAGGCATGTAATTTCTCCTATCTCTAATCTCAGCTTGCTCATTTTACAGTGCAGTTTGACTGTCGGCCCGATCCATAATGAACTTTGGCTCTTTTACTCACCCTGTAAGTGAATTCCGTAGGGAAATTCCCTCCTTCCCCTTATTCTTTCACTGAGCACAAGAATGGAAAGCACAAATCTCTGTTGAAACCTCTCTCACAGATCATATTCTACAAAACCGCTGAGTGTTGTTGGCTTTTTGATCACATTACTGAAAAATAAACCTTTGTCTCCCTTCTGATTTACAGCTCTCAGAGAAAGATAAACCCTATGTAGATATCCAGGGACTGACAGCCTCCACCATGGAAATCCTGCTAGACTTTGTATATACAGAAACTGTTCATGTGACAGTAGAAAACGTCCAAGAATTGCTCCCAGCGGCATGTCTGCTTCAGCTGAAAGGTAATTGCCAAGTATCAGCACAAATTGCACAATTGCTGCTGTTCAGATATTCGGTTTGTCTGACCTTCTGTAAATGGAAGTCAGATTGTGAGAGGCGTGATATCTATAAGTACTTCTGTCAAAGTTCTGTTGTCTTGTGCGCTGGGATCTCATTGGTAGAGAAACTGCCTTGGGTGCAAAAAAACGATGATAAACCAGGTTATTGTTCCATGCTTTGGGCTACTGGATATCTGCGTGAGAATTCCCAGGAGGAATTGTGGGCTGTGTAGCACATAAATGTTCCAGCTCAGCCAACTTGTAATAATAAGTGAATACTTGATGTCATTTGACCTGCTATCATAGTATGTCTGGGTCATAACAAACTGGCTGATGTCATTGCAGGTGCACCTACGGAGCTATCCCAGGCAATTGTCCCAAATCCCAGGCAACTCTCAAAAAGGCATTGCAGAAAACCTAGAAATCTGGTATCCGTATCCACTAGCATATACATTTTTCATTTATAATCCGTGAAGCTGAGTGTAACTCACATTTGAGTCTTTTCCTAGTACCAGATTTATTTAATTTTTGCATTTGAATAGAATAGCCAGGGATCAAAACAGCCCAAACACGTGGTCTGCTGCTTAGTGTTTTCATGTCCCTCCAAAGAAATATTTGCATGTGTGTTTCTGTAGTATTTTTAAACCTGTTATTTGAGTTGGGTTTTCATAATTGTTTAGAACTTTCTTTTCTGAAGCCCTTTCCAAAGCAGTGGATTGATAGTAAGCATGCAGTGCTCATTCACCCCTCCGATTTTCCGTAGGTGTGAAACAAGCTTGCTGTGAGTTTCTAGAAAGCCAGCTGGATCCTTCAAATTGTTTGGGCATTCGGGATTTTGCTGAGACACACAATTGTGTGGATCTAATGCAAGCTGCAGAGGTCTTCAGCCAGAAACATTTTCCAGAGGTGGTTCAGCATGAAGAGTTTATCCTCTTAAATCAAGAAGAGGTTGAAAAGCTCATCAAGTGTGATGAAATTCAGGTAAAACCTGAAAAGTATCATTACTGTGCAAAGCATTAAAGTAAAACATTGAAAGCAGTCAGATATTAGTCCATATTCCTAGGGTGGGCTTCTCACACAGTTCCTGAATTTGAAATTTAATTTCCAAGAAGCTTCTTCTAATTTTTTAGCCATGCAATCTAAAATTGATCAGTAACATGTAGCTTCTGTGTAAGAATTTGTTGTCACACAAGTGTTTCTTGCAAGTAAGGCAACCACAGTTAGTTACCTCTGCAGAGTTCTTGTTCCCTTTCCCTTGTCCCCTCCTGTCCTGGTTTCAGCTGGGATAGAGTTCGTTTTCCTCCTAGTAGCTGGTGCAGTGCTGTGGTTTGGATTTAGGATGAGAATAAGGTTGATAACACACTGAAGTTTTAGTTGCTGCTAAGTAGTGCTTACCCTAGTCAAGGACTTTTCAGCTTCTCAGGCCCTGCCAGCAAGCGGCTGGGAGGCGGCACAGCCGGGACAGCTGACCCCGGCTGGCCAAAGGCATATTCCGTACCGTACGTTAAGTGGGGGGAGCTGGCCGGGGACCGCGACTGCTGCTCTGGAGCTGGCTGGGCGTCGGTCGGCAGGTGGTGAGCAACGGCATTGTGCATCACTCGCTTTTTGTTTTTTATTACTGCTACTACTAGTATTAATATTATCATCATCATCCCTACCTTTTCTGTCCTATTCAAGTGTCTTTATCTCAACCCACAAATTTTACGGGTTTTTTCCCAATTCTCCCCCCATCCCACTGTCGGGCAGGGAGAGAGCGGCCAGCTGTGTGGTGTTTCGCTGCCTGCTGGGTTAAATCACAGCAGGCCTTTCCCTGGAGGAGCTTTCAGAGGTTAGAAAGACAAGTTGTCTCAATGCCTACATTTTAGAAATACCCCCAAGACTTTAACTTCTATTTGTAGACCTTTGCATGCTACTCAGCAGCTCAAGGAATGCGTGTGTCATCCCAGGCATTTGGGTGTCCTTTGCTTTTACAAGCAGCAGAATGCACGACGGTGCAGGGTAGCCTGACTCTTCAGCGAGTTATGTGCAGATTTTGTTCCCTTAAGGTTGGTTTCTGGAGGATTTACTATTTGGCTGCAACCTGTCAAATACTTTTTTCCAAATTTTCTATGAATATATATGATCTTGAGAATTGAAATAATTTGAACATTCATTAATAATGGGGAGGGGACTTGGGTTTTTTTTATTGAGATGGACTTTGTCGAGACTTGCTGTTTGCTTCTGTTCTAAAAGAAGTGATTGAAGCAATCACTACTCAGAGTTCACAGTAACCTGAACTCTTAGAAGCAAACCAAAGTGATCTCTAGTGCAATTCCTGAAAAGCCAAGACAGGGGTAGCAGGAGGAGAATTCTTGATGTCTTGATGTATGCCTTGAAAGTCTGCTCTGAAAGTGGCGGAAGGCCAAGCTGACGTCCTCTGGTGAATAAGCCTGCTTGACAAAGAGCATGCAAGATAGCAGGGAAAGACCCTGGCACGGGCTGAGATCTGCAGTGGAGAAAGGCTGAGGGTGTTTGGTGTTTAACAAGCTGCAGCCTTAATGCTGTGAGGGTTTGGGGGCTGTGGCGAGTACTGACATAACACTTCTGGACAGGGAAGAGGAAATAATGAGGAACTTGAGAACGACCCAGCCAAACCAATCAGATGATCCACACAGGCAAAGTAAAATTCATTGTGGATTGGAAGGACTGATTCAGGCCTTGCAGACACCCAGTAAGGTGTGCGTTCGCTGTGGTACCTTAAAAAGGTGAATGAAGCAGATCTAGCTGTTGCTGTGCCAGTGCAGAGGTGGTGTGCTGTATCAGAGGGTTCCGAGCAACCGCCCTCGGAAAATCTCCTGCTGTTCAAGAAGTGTAACGGCAGGTCCTCCCTGTGGTGCTGTGTTTAGTTTTACCCATCGTTTGTCAGAAAACAGAAGTGATTTCACAAACAACAAAACTGTGAAATATGTCAGAGGACAGCCTGTTTGGGAGGGGATAAAATGATGTGGGTCTATTGCATTTGAGGAGGAGGTGGGCAAAATGGGAAACACTAAAGTAGTCTGCTCTCCTTTTGTGAGTTCTAATTGTCCTTTCCCTGTAACTCAAATAGAAAGAGGCCATTTCAAATTACACTGTAACAAAGATAAATCAATGGCTTGGAAGAATTGCCTTACGTAATTAACCTCTGTGGCTCCCTGCTTCGGAACATTCTGCAACAGACAGCTTCAGACTGAACTTCAAAGTGTACCAGTCGTATCTTGGTGGGAAGGCTCGATCCTCTGATTACAGTATCTCCTTTTATCTTCATATTTCATAACAGTTAACAGACCTCATGATAATAAATTCATGTCTAATTTGCTTTTACGTCGGATGATCTGAAGGTGTGCAAAAAGAAAACCAAGCCTAAATAATACATTATAGAGATTTTTACAATTCTTTCGCTTTTGGTAATCATAGATGACCAAAGCACCTGAGGTTCTCTAAAAGTATCAAATCTAGATGGTTTAGTCAGAGTAAGCTCTGGAAGTGGTGTAAGCAGCAGCACATGCTGGTCCTAAATGGAGAGAGGAATAAACTGGTCAGAACGGTAGCATTCACATCCTGGGGTTCTCCACTCTGAAATCCAGTTGTTTATAGCTTCTTAAATGTGGATTGAAATAAAATAAACCCTTCAATGTACCTAGTATGGCTTGGGTGTTAAAGGGGCAGTGCGTGGGCACGGGGCTGCGGGGCGGGTAAGTGAGACACTGCTCTGTAAAAAGAAAACATGATGCTGCTCTTCTTTATGATGGTGCTCTGCATTTTGCAGGACCGTGACTCCCGCTCCGCTGCGAAGTCAGGGGAGCTGCCTTCGAGTTACAGCCTGTCACTGGGCTCTCTCGAAAGCGGTGGCTCCCAGCTTCTGGCCCTGCTGTGTACCGTAAAGCTTACTTTTCTGGCACTCGTACTGCCGGTTGTTGATCTCAGCTGTGAGGGAGAAAACAAATGCAGTTTTAAGGAAAAGAAAATGAAGGAATTTCATAGTGCTTGTAAATAACAGCCCATGGGAATTTCCATAACAAACTTGCTCGAAATGTCCTGCTCTCTTGCTAGCTGTGAAGCACTGTCAACAGCCTGGAAGCTGTCTGTTCCACAGCAGTTGCTGAAACGTTATCCTGATCAGTGGGTGTCTCCTCTTTCCAGGTGGACTCTGAAGAGCCGGTTTTTGAGGCAGTTATAAACTGGGTGAAGCACTCGAAAAAAGAACGGGAAGCATCGCTGCCAGAGCTGCTGCAGTACGTGCGCATGCCGCTCCTGACCCCCCGCTACATCACAGACGTCATTGACACCGAGGTATCGGCAGCCGGGGCCGCGGACACAGAACGCCTGGGAGCCGGTATCTGTGTGCAGTTGCCGTGTTCCCTGGTTAGGCCTCTGCTGTCCTGACAAAACGTGTTAAGCTGCTTTCTCTGCTGATGCTTTTTTGATGCTGGCGCTGCGGAGTTGTCCCTGTTCAGCTGGAGTGCCCGCTGTTTCGCTCAGAAGTAGCTTGCTGTGCCAGCAGTTGCTACTTTTCAGCTGGGAGGGCGTCCCATCCAGAGCAATTAGTCAGTTGTCTCCTGATATATCTAACAAGTGCTCGCTGCCTTTCATTCGCAAGCGCTCGCAGGTCTCCTTCTCTAGGCTGGAGGCTGCTGGCGTGCAATCCTAGGCAGGAAATGGCTCCTCAGAAATAGTTTCAGGTGCAGATGGCAAGCAGGTACCTTTGAATGAGAAGGACAGCAGCTGAGTAGGTCCAGGGCCCGCACACAAGTCAGAGCCATGTCTAATACTGCTGCTTTGTGCAGCTGGGGTGTTGCAGAGGCAAACCGAAATGGGGATGATGATGAGAGATAATTAAGCTTCTGCAATGGAAGTTTAATTCCAAACAGGAAGAGAAGCTGACGCCACGCAAGGTTTGACAGGAAGGCACAGAGAAGTTCAAACCAGAATTCTGGTTTGCTGTCGGTGTGAGGTGATCAGTGGTTACTAGCCCTTGTCAGCTGATGGATGCTGAATGTTGAATGACAGACTTCTCTACATAAAGAAATGGCTGATTTAGCAACATTCATCTCTAATGTGGTATAGCTGTCTCCTTTTATGGATGTTCTTAAATAAGGGCAGCTAACAGGCGGTTAAGTTGCCCCAGAGCTAAAATGTGTGTACCGAGATTGCTGTGGTCCACTTTAAACTGAAGTTGAAGGTAACGTGAGAGGGACTGGTACCAAAACAATTAGATCTGTTCCAAAACCAGCCTAAGGCAGTGTGTATACAGGGCCTCAGCTTTCTTACTGCACAGGATGGCCTCTCCAGACTGGAGGTGACAAACACTGGTGGGATATCATCATCTTGGGACAGCATGGAGTGTTGGCCCTGCGTGGCATCATCTGCTCTGAACAGCCTGGCCTTCTTGCACAAGCACCAAGAACTTGTAAAACTAAATCTTAACTTATTGCAGCAGCATATAGCACCAAACACCTGGAGGGAACTGAACGCCGAGCATTCAGGGGAGGTTGGCCCAGGCCCTCAGCCAGGGAGGGTTATGCAGGGAGGAGGTGAGACTGTCCTTGGGCTGCAGTGTCCCCCCTTCTTTTAAAGAAGACCTTACTGCTTCTTTAGGCTTTTCATAGCTCCGTGTCCCATGTGCACAGGGATCAGGCTAACAGACGCAGCAGAACTGCTTTGTCGTGCTGTGCTCCTTGTTTCTTCTCTGATGGCAGGTACATGCTGAGAGTTGATTATGTGGGGCAAACCCAGCCAAACTGAATACGAGTTTCACTGCCAGTCTCCCTTCTCGGACATACCTCTGCTGGCCTAAATGTAGCAGAAGTAGCTTTTCCTTAGCTGTCCAATATAGCTGTTTTCATTACGGAACCTGCAGTGCCAGACGTTGTGTGAGAACTGAGCCGTCTTTTCAGCTGCAGCCCAGCCTTAAGCTGTCTTTGCATTTCCTTGCGTGCAATATTTGCACCATGACACCACTAGCCACAGCCTGCACGCGAGTCGTTTCAGTGCTGTCTGAACTGATGAGAGTTGGCTTTAGGACAGTTCTTATGAGGGATCTTAAAATACATCGCATGTACCAGTGACTCATGTTTTTCCTCAGCCTTTTATACGCTGCAGTCTGCAGTGCAGAGACCTTGTAGATGAAGCTAAGAAATTTCATCTTCGGCCCGAGCTCCGGAGTCAGATGCAAGGACCCAGGACAAGAGCACGTCTAGGTGAGCAGCAAGGGAAAGGACACCGAGGTCTGGGGCATTGGAAGGTATTATATTGTACACCATGTCTAGTGCCGGGTAATTCCACTGAAGCGCTTCACAGCAGTAACTTGTCAATCCACAGTCCCCAGTGGCACGGAAAGGGGACTGGAGCAAAGGACAGAGGTTTGTTTTTTTTCAGAGCACAATTGCTTAGTGGCAAGGTAGGGACTAGATGGTTACCTTTAATCCTGGACCTCTGTTGTAACCATAAAACCAGTTTTCTGTGTTGTTGGTGCCTCCAGATATGTTTGTCTCAGCATGCAGCTGTCCAAGAGGTGTGGGAAGGGTTTGTTCCTGTCTAAAAAGGTAGATAGCAGTGTCAGAAACAAAAAGCTGTGAGGTGAGAGACAGCTGTGTTACAGTGAAGATTAGTTTTCAGCAGGGAATCTCAGAGGGGGAGGCACAAGGAGGGAGATGGAGAGGTCCCTCTTTCCTTTCAGAGGTACTTTTGGGGTTTTTTTTCCCCCCTAGTCCTGTTAAGGCAAATAAATGATGATTTCTTCCTGTATTTCAGTAACTCCTACCAAGCACAGTCACTGAGTTGTTGGGAAAATGCTTGGCTTAGGACTGTAAGTACTTGACAGCACATGAACAGCAGGAATGACCTGCAGAAGAAGGAAGAGTATTTCACTGACTTCTTCATGACTGTGGCCATTCCCCACCTGAGGGCACTTCTTTTATCTTCGGACTCTCTGGCCTGTCTCTGCCATGCCCTTATCGCGGGCGCACTCGCAGGCACTGCCATCGGTGCCAGCAGGGACCGCCCTTCCCGCAGGCAAACCTCCCTGCGTGTTCTCCAGCGCTGCTGCGCGCGTGGTGGGGAGGCACCCTGCAAAACCCTCATGGCCATTTCCTGTTATTAACACTGTTTTACGGGACAGAAAGCAGTTTATCCACTAAAGGAGGGCAAATTAGGTTTGTCAGAGAGACATTGATTAGATTCTTTTGGCCTGAAGACAATGTTGCTGACGTCCAGCATAGTCCAGGCCACAGCATGTCTCCTGTTTTTCTGGGAATATCCTATGCCAGTTTCGGTGACACGCAGTTCAGCTCAAGCTGTCATTTCAGAACAACGTTTCGTTTTGTTCTTAGTTAAAAAGCTCCACCTGGTAAAGGAGACATCACAAAACTGTTTTATTGTTTAGTTCTACAAGCAAAAACTCTGCACCTTATTGCTAGGGTTCATCTTCTGGATTCAGCCCTACCTTTTTTAATTGATTCAATACCATCAGCTGTCAGCAATGCTCTTGTCACGTGTCACCTACAAACTGTGATCAAGTTGTGTATTAACTTTCTGTGGGGTAAACTGAAACAATTGCACTTTCAGCTGTCATGCTGTCCAGGAGGCTTCCCAAGTTGTCAGCGCTCTTTTGTGACTCAGGGACAGTCTTGGAGAAAAGAAAGTAGGGGAAAGGCAACTTTGAAATAAAATACATAAGACTTGAGACAATTCCTCTGAAAATATTTAATTAATTTTCCAGGCTTCAGTCAGCTTGACTTGTTTCTCAGTGAAATGGTGAACAAAGGTGCCATCTGGTCTGGATGTTGTTTGCAAACGAGGGGAGAAGGCCCTGTTTTGTGAGGAGGCTGCAGGGAAGCAGCCGTCCTCCTTCAGCTTTTATGGGGTGGTAAGAGGTTTGAAAAAAAAAACCAAACTGAAAAAAAAGATACTTTTGAGCCAACTTGTCTTCTCAGAGTCCCTCTGACATGAGGAGGAACAGCCCTCCAGCAGACAGCTCCGAACACCTGAGTTAGTCTTACTGCCACGCACCCTGGAAGAGCGTCTCTCTCTTCCTCCCTGCTGAGGCTAGAGGGAGTCCAGGTGGCCGTACCCAGGTCAGGTGCCAGCTTCGTAGTGATAAAAGCAGGGATTTAGAGGTGACTTGTTGCACCAAGGAAGGCTCAGAGGTTCTCCAGGTGATTCCCTTGAGGTGACCTTTTGGTTGTGAAGAGATTGACTTGGCTTTGCTCTCTCTCTTTGCTCTAGGAGCTAATGAAGTCCTGCTTGTGATCGGCGGCTTTGGTAGCCAGCAGTCACCCATTGATGTTGTGGAGAAATATGACCCGAAGACTCAGGAGTGGAGTTTCTTGCCAGTAAGGGACCATTTTTGACCACCACTGGGTTGAACAGGCTGTGATCAGACACTGATCCTGTAGCATCAGCTTTATAACATTCCTCTTTGGGCTATCCTTTGTGTTCTGCTTAGAATTCCTGCCATAAACTCTTCAGAGTTGCTGGGGTTTACACAGCAAATGCTGAAACCACGTTTGCAGATTTGCTAAGTAAGCTTTGTGTAAGAGGTGGTTGTCAAATTTCTGATCAGATGAGCCTACAGAGACCCACATCTTTGTTGTGGGAGTGAGAGCTATCATGTTTCATATTGAAGGGGTGTTGAGCTTTAAGGTTAGTGATGGTAACTGAAATGTCAGTAGGAACAGTGAAGTCAGTCCTGCTTTCAGGCAGGCTGCGTGATCTCTCTGGTTTCATTGTTTCTGAGCATAACGGGAGATAGTAAGGATGAGAGAATTCCCGCACCGAGGGCTGTTTCTACCCAAATTTAAAATCACCTTTATCTGTGTGAAATGGTGGAGAACTGTCCCTTCTTTAATATCGCTAGTCACAGAAGATCCTGTATCACCTGGTGTCCCAAAATCCTGTTCTTTTTTGGAAGCTAAAAGCTTCAGGTATTTTCATCAACTATTCTGAGTCTCCACGTTTTCCCAGTAGCAGTCTCTGCAGGGAGCCAGTGGGAGGACACAAACCCCCGAGATGCATCAAAGAGTCAGCAGCGGCGTAAGATAAATGACATTTAATGCAAAATACTTTAGTGCAAAGAGGCCTGGCCATGAGAAGAGAGCGTGGCAGAGAGAGAGAGAGTCCAGGCAGAGGAAGGCAGATGCAGTCAAGTATTTCAGACAGGGCCGTACCCTTTAAACCCAGAGTGCTGTTTCTCTCTGTGGTAGTGGGCTTTTTTCCAAAAGAGCAGCGAAAGAGGATGGAAGAACAGTGGTTGGTCTCCGTGCATTGGTGTTATTTCCTCCTCTAGACCTTTTTATTCTTTTGACTGTTTTAGAGCATCACCCGTAAGAGGCGCTACGTTGCTACGGTGTCCCTGCATGATCGGATCTATGTGATCGGCGGCTATGACGGTCGGTCTCGTCTCAGCTCGGTGGAGTGCTTGGATTATACATCAGATGAGGATGGCATCTGGTACTCCGTGGCTCCGATGAACGTACGGCGAGGCCTGGCGGGAGCCACGACCCTTGGAGGTATGTCCTGGTCACCGTCCTGGCAGGGCGGTTCAGCCTGTTCAGTTCTCGTCCTGAAATGCCCTGAGCTGGCATGTGCGGAGTGGGATGGCTCCGAGGGAGGAGGTGAGTCTGAAATTGTGGCTTCTCGTCATTTGGATGTAGGAATGGAAAATTTGCCCACATATCCTGAGAGGAGCTCTGCCTCTGCGTCATTCTTACGGCGTGTGCCTGTGCGTTGAGGGAAAGGAGCTCTGTGGGGGGTTATGGAGCGGGAAGCTCTCGGGGTGGTGGCAGTGTTGCATGAGCGCGGGACAGCAAGTGCGGCAATAACCGACCGGCACTGGAGCTTGTGCAGGGGAGGCTTCTTGGGACAGACTTGGAAGAAGAAAACTAGTGAGCAAACCAGAGCGCTTGAGCTTGCTTATGCTGGCAAAGCAAAGGCCAAGAGGGAATATGATTGTTCTCTATGAGTGTACCTTGGCATGAGAAGGAAATGGGCAATGTGAGAATTGAATAGGAGCAAATGGTTATAAACAGGCCAGGGAAGAGCTGGTTTGGAAATGAGAGGAAGTTTTCTAGCCATTAAAATAGCAGTTACTCTAATGAATATTCTGTGCTTTAATGTGTATATTGGAATATCTTCTTAATAATTAATTAATTTAGATTGTTAGTAATATATTCTAATGAAAATTCTCCTAAAAATGCAGCTGCCTTGACGATGGCTGATTTGTGAAAGTGTTCCGTGAATTAAGTTATCCAGCATAAGGGGCTGATCTTGACGATCCAGGCTTGTCTTTTGGATCTTCTTTCCTTTTGCTACCTGTGCGTTTACTACCTTGTACGCATTTGGGGAGGTGCTGACCGGACGCTAGTGATTGGCAGGGTTTGGGCATGGCAGTGTTTCAGTAGGTTCTGCAGCATGAAAAAAATAACTGGGGTGTGTGTGTTCTCTTCAGTCCGTCAGCAAAAAGCACATTGAAGAGCCAGGTGAGTTTCACGTTTGTTTATTTTGTTGGGTCTGTGAGCAGGCTAATGCAGTGAGCTAGGGTGAGGAGGCTGGGCTTGTCTTAGCTTTGAATGTGCCGAGATCTGTAGTTGTTCCTGTATTTTGCAGTCCATGTTGTAGGCTTGCTTCTTCTGAGCGGCTTCTTGCTCCGCGTGCGTGCTTGATGCTTGACTTGCTGAGTCCAACCTCTGTCTAATGTTGCAGACATGATCTATGTTTCCGGTGGGTTTGATGGAAGCCGACGTCACACCAGTATGGAACGATACGACCCGAACATTGATCAGTGGAGTATGCTGGGAGACATGCAGACAGCACGGGAAGGAGCAGGGCTTGTTGTAGCTAATGGAGTGATCTACTGCCTCGGTAGGTACCCTTAGGACCTCTAGGCATTGTGCAAATACGTCCTTTTTGCAGAAATAACAGTGCAGATGCTGTCTGTGGGGAGCACCGGTTATGTCATGTCCAGGTTAGAAGAGAAGATTTAACGTCACTGCACTGGGCGCCGCACAGCTCTGTCAGCGAACGCAGCCTGTTCTCACCTGTCACAATGGCTTAGGCTGGAGCTGACATATAACTACAGTAAATGCTGTCAGAAGCAAACTGGACACTGTCAGCCTACATTTGAGGGATGGATGAAGCGCAGGGGAAGCACCAGGGGAAGCTAGCAGTGCCAGCTGAGGTTTGCAGGGACTAGGAAGTGGCTAAGATGCCCTAGAGATGCCACAGGACGGAGGGCGCATCTGCTCTACACAAAGCAATGTTGGCTGCAGTGCTCCAGAAATGTATGCCGAGCTGTATGTGTTCCAGCTCCTTTCTGTAGCACTCATTTCATTTTCAGACACCCACGCCTGCTGTGAATAGTGAGAGCGCTAGAGGGCAAATCACCCCTGAGACTTCAGTAAGCTTGTTCTGTAGATAGGCCTTCTGGGCCCCAGAAGAGGCAGGCCCAGCGCTGTACCCACATTTGTTAACAGTCCTGTTCCTGGGAAGTCACAGATATCGGACACTGGTTTATGGGTTTCACTTCCCTCTCCCAGATTCCTCTTCCTCACGCTGTCCCCGGAGGCAGATGCCAGCACACTGCTCCTTTGCTGAAGCTGCACAATGAGATTTCTTGGTATCCTCTTGTGAAACAGCTCTTTGAGACATCCCAGCCTACACTGGGTAGCCTCAGGGCATCAGCTGACAGCTGCAGCACACAGACCCTGAGCCAGCACCAGGTCTGGGAGCTGTACATGCGCTTTAGCAGGACGGCATCAGGATTGGCATCAGCATGCTCAGGGGCAGCTCTGGGCAGTGCGGTGCTAACCTGGTTGTACTGGTTTGGAGAGGTGATGCTCTCTCCCAGCACGACCCTGTGCAGCGCAGGGGCAGAGCTTGCTCCAAGCTGGCTCCAGTCCGGCATTGCAAGCTGCAGAGATCCTCTTTGTTCTGCCAGCTCTGCACGTTGTGCTGATTGCAGTGCAGCACTGCACTAAGGATGAACCAGGCATGTTATTGCTCTTTACACAGAAAACGTTTTCCAGAAGCCAGACCCATGGTTCGCTCCTGTATTTTGTTTCAGGTGGCTATGACGGGCTGAACATACTGAATTCTGTAGAGAGGTATGATCCCCACACTGGACACTGGACAAATGTCACCCCAATGGCCACTAAGCGCTCAGGTAAGAGCCCACGGTGCCTTGAGGTCAAAATGTTTTGTGCTGCACTGAGGAAGCAGCCACTGCTGGCTCGTCCGGCTGCCCTGGAGGATGTTGGCTGACCCCAGTGGGTGGTTTGGCTTTGAGAAGGGATGATTTTAGGACATGCTGACCTAACTCCCCCCAAGAAAAGATTAATTTTCACATGCCTCATGTCTCCATCCCATGCTAACATGTATAGAGGAATGTGTGTCTGGGATTATAGGTTACAGGGAAGGAGAGGAAGTCTTGTGTGACTTCCATAACTAGGAACAGTGCACGGCTTGGAGAAAACCTAGCCAGGAACAAGCTGCAGAGCTCTGGCAGGCTGCTCCTTCACCTGCACGCCGCTTTGTGAAATGCTGGGCCTCAGCTCCTGGGGCAGCACTAACGCAGAGAGCAGCGCTGCCAGAGCAGAGTCACGCTGCAACAGTCTTACGCTAGTGACGTGAAACATGGTGCACTCACACATCAGTTATCCCCCACCAACTCTTAGTTTGTCTTCCCTGTTTGGCGCCCTGTCTGAGCTTTAAGTTTGACAGCTGTAGCTACGAGAAAAATACAGTTTAAATCCTACTTTTGGAGTAACTTTCTGTCTCAGCTCTCCTTCATTTCTCGAAGAAGCTCCTCTGGGGCTTGCGCAGCTCCTGCGTGCTCGAGTGTTGGCCCTCTGCTATTGCACTGTGCCTCGGGCCACCTGCTCCAGACCTTCATGGCCGTGCTAGTGAGCAGCCGTGGCTCTGCTCAGCTGTGTGTGGATGGGCAGGATGCTCAGTGTCTCCACAGCTTTGTGGTTTTGCCGTGCTTACTGGCCCTCTTTCAAAACCCTTTTCTCTAGTTCTCTCAATAAATATCCTTTACAGTTAGCCTAGGCAGCTTTGTTTCTCTCTGTTCTCTGCTGCAGTGTTCTTGTTTAGGGACAAGGGCTGGTTACTCAATTAAAACTGGTCTCTGTTCTAAAAACATTTAAGCTTTCTTGTGCCTGCAGTGGCATTCACCAAAACCCCAAGCTTTAAATATTTACTCCTGTGACAGGCCTATTCCTGTTAAGTGTGGGTTGGAAAGTATTTCCCATATGCCAAGGATGGATTTCATTTAGAAGTTGGTTGCTTTCCACATCCAGGAAGACCCCATGTACAAACACATGATAAAATCTGTGTTTTCCTACATCAGAGGCAGCATGTGAGACCTCTCCATGGATCCCTAGAAAGCTTAAGGATGAGACGGCTTTCCCCGAGGGGTCTGTTGTGTGCACCACAGAAGATGGCTTCTGGCAAGACCAAAAGCAGAGAGTTCAAGGGGAAAGTCTGTGATAAGAAGTGTTTCCAAGGTCCATGCTAGCTTCCCGCAAGGCTCAGAGGCTTTTGGTAGCTGTGTCTTGGCCCACAGAGCAAGCTCCTCAGTGCCACAAGCGAGCGGGAAGATTGTGAGGCTCTTGGCCCTGGCACTGGCTCAGCCAGGTTCCTTCCTCAGTGCTGTGACCTGGAGCACCGAGGTCTGAAATGGGGGTGTGCCCAAGGACATTCTTTGGCCCAGGTTTTTGTGCTGCCGCTCTGTGGTACTAACACCCTGAACTACTAGTAGCTTAGACACCAGCTGCACTTGCCACCTGCGTCCTGGTATCAGTCCAGCCCATCCATCCTGGTGCACCCTGTAGGACTTCTTTTGCCCTAAGGCTTTGATACTCTTTCTAGAGCTGTCTCCTTGCAGGTCTTTGAATTCCAAGGCAGTCCGGGACTAAAAGTAATCTGGCCTTTATTCACGGAGATTGTCTCCTCCTTGTTTCTCTCCATATCTTAGGACAGATGCTGGAGGTAGGCCACCCCTTAGAAACCGTGGCCATGTCGGATGCTAAACCCAGCCTCCCTGATTAGGCTCTGGTCTGGTCTCTCTTCCAGCCAAAGCCTTCCCCACAGAAGCTATCAGAGGGGCCACTGGGGCAGCCTGGCCGTTCCCAGCTGGTTTGGTGCTCTCAGCACGGACAGACAGTGAAAGTGAGGTTGCATTTAGTAGAACAGAAAGTCTCTCATACCCTGTTTGTAGATGAAACAGATCAGCGCCCAAAAGCTGCAGGGCAGCTGGCTTGTTTCCTTTGCGATATTCATCAGTGCACCGTGTTGATGGTGACAGCCTGACAGGGTCTCGAGCTGCTCTCGAGATGCAGCTCGAAACAGCAGCGGCTGTTGGCGAGAGCACCTAAGGCCGCTAAGTGCATTGTTATCTTACTGTGTTCTGTGGCGCTTTACCCGAAGGCGGCTGCAGATGACGAACAGAAGCTGGCAGAGGTTTATTTTCTGCTATTGTCACAAATTCCCCGTTGGGCCAACTGTATTATTGATTGCTTTTACTGGGGCAGGCGAGAACAGCTGTTCAGACAGGTGCCTCGGCCACTGACGCCTCTGCGACTGTGCAGTGGACACCGGTTTTCATTTCCCTGCCTCCCAGAGGAGCAATGTCAAAGAAATCCCTCCTCCAGCTTCACGTGGAGCAGCAATATTCTGCTTGTAACACCCAGGGGCTGGGTGACACCAGGGAGCAAGAAACACCAGAGGAACCTGTCTCTGGTGACAGAGTCCCAGCCAGCCACCCGCCAGCAGAGCAAGCCTTGTGCTGGACTGTTCAGGGGGTTGCGGCATCTTTCAGCCAAGGTGAACATCTCACGTTCCTACTGCTGCCCTGGCTGCAGCGTTGCTCAGTCCCCCTTACGCCAGAGACTGAGCAGCACCTGGCAGAGTTACAAGTTTTCATGTATCGTACTGGAAACAACAACAGCAGAAGACACTGGGTTATGGCAGCTCTTCTGTGGGAGATAGAAGCATGAGAAAATGTCCTCTGAAGAGGGAGGAACTGACCTAGTTCAGCCTTGTAACGGCGAGCCCCGGGCACGGTGCTGACGGTGTCGCTCATGGGTGTAACTGTGCCGCCTTCTCTCTCTCCAGGGGCTGGAGTGGCTCTGCTGAATGACCATATTTATGTCGTCGGTGGGTTTGATGGGACTGCACATCTCTCCTCCGTGGAAGCCTATAATATTCGCACTGATTCCTGGACAACTGTAACAAGCATGACAACCCCCCGCTGCTATGTGGGGGCCACCGTGCTGCGGGGAAGGCTGTATGCAATCGCGGGGTAAGCAGCTGCCCTGGGCTGGAGAGGGAGATGCCCTGCGTGTCTGTTTGCTGGAACGAGTGAGTTTAGGTGACGCAGCCCGCTGCCCTGTGGCAGGTGGCCTCTCCTCGCATTTACATTTCAAGCTTTATGAGAGGAGACAGCCCGCAGAGTCACCGTGCCGAACCTAAATAGGCAGCATGATGGCCCAGGGCCAAGACAGGCGGGAGAGCAGCCACAGACAGCACCAGGGAGCCCAGTGCGGCGGTTTTATTTCTGGCCGTCCCTGCTGTACGCAGCTGTCCGGCCTCCCAGGAAGGGCTCTGAACGCCTCAGCCTCAGCCTTCAGCAGCATCCCTCACCTGTAACTTTCTGTCCTTGCAGATATGATGGCAACTCACTGCTGAGCAGCATTGAGTGTTATGATCCCATCATTGACAACTGGGAAGTGGTAACCTCCCTGGGGATGCAGCGCTGTGACGCCGGAGTCTGCGTCCTCCGGGAGAAGTGATCTGGAAGGAGCTTACAAAGAAGATCCTAAAAAGTGTCAGCTGGAGGAAGAGTCCCGAGTGATTTGCAGTGACTGTTCCTGAGAGGTGTGGATGCTGTGGAAATAGGCACGAGAACAGCAGCTTTCTGTGCTGCTTTTGACTGGAGCATGTGCATAAATGTGTTATCTCAGCGGTCATTTGAAATCGGGGGCTCTGTGTGAAGCTGGAGAAAGGTGGTGAAGTAGGTCAAGAGAAGCCGCGTTCTCTGCCCTTCCTGTGGCTAAGTCTATTGGCAGAGCAGAGATGCCCCAGCCTTGGCGCCAGCCCAGCCTGGTGAACGCTTCCAAGGACATGTACATACAACTGGGTGGTCTCTTCGGCCACTGCAGGACCACACGGGTCCTCTGGTTGCTCTCAGCCACGTGGATGTGTGAGGGTGAATCCAGCTGCTCTTATGTTCCAGCTTCAAATCATCTTGTATATACTGAATGTTTAAACGTGCTCCTCAAGCGCACATCAGTGCAGAGCCAAATTGAGTGAGCATGTGTAAGGGGTCCTGCCCTGTAGCTGCGTCGGCAGGTTCCTCACAGGTCTGCACACAAAAGGAGTTGCAGATTAAAGCTGTCAACTACTGAGACCCAAAAGCCTGAGGCTGCAGGGGAAAAAGCTCTTTGCCTGGTGCAGAAGCAGGGCTGCAGCATTTGTGCTCTGCTCAGGGGGCTCAGCAAGGTTCATCACATCATATTTCCCTTGAAAAGCTGACAGACCCAGCTGCAAAGCACTGCCTTTTCTGGCAGCAGGAGCCTTGCTGTGGTGCGGCAGTGCCTTTGCTCCCACCCCTGTGGGGGGGTCACCTTGCAGAGGCTGAGGCCCCGAAAGTAGGGCCACAATTGCTGCCATCCAAGTAGATCTTGCTGGTGAGTGACTGGGGTTCGTCCCTGGACAGACCGCTGTCCAGCGCACCCACGTCAGCCTTTCGGTCGAGTTCATTGTGTTGATTTCCTTTTCTCTAGGATTTTTCTGCTTCCAGGGCTGTTTTGGAATGACATCCAGGATTCCAGTTTGCCCTTTGTTCTCAGCTGTTCGTTCCCCTGCCTCTGAACTCCACATTCTCTTACACTAGCTATCCTTCGCTTGCCCCACGAACCCTGAGCGAGAGCTTCACCACTGGCTCACTAGAGCGCTCTCTCCTCAGCATGTCTCCTGCCTTGCTGTGTTTCTGGGAGCACGGGCTCTCCGCCGCCGTCAGCTTAGCCCCTGCAGTGCCTGGGCTCCGTGTAGTGCTGCTCGTTGAGCTTACTGCTGGCTCCTTGCTTGGGCAGGGTGGGATCAGGGACGTGGTAGCATGACTTAATTATGCACTTTCAGCCAATGCTCTGACCTTCTGCGTTTGTTTCTATCACACAAGTGTTCTGTGGTTTTGTTTCCTATGTTTATTTTTTAATGAAAATATAAAGAATAAAATATTTCCTGAGCCAGTGGGAATTTAGCTTCTGTTCTATACCTTCAAGACACTTGTCTAACTACTGTGCGGAGGGTACGTACAAACCCCGTGTGAGACCAGGCAGCCACCTTCAGCTGTGCCTCTGCCCCGCAGCTTCGGTCTGATAGTAAAAAACAACTGCTCCATCTGGTGAGCTCCACAGCACGGAAACCTGTCAGGCCTGGAGGACTTGCTAACTGGGGGTGAACTCGGTGCAAGCTCTGCTTGAGAAGAGCGTGGCAGCAGAGATGAGGAAAAGACTGTGATAATACTGTTATAATAGAGCCTGTGGTTGCAAAAAAAATAACAGCTCCTTTGTCCACCATGGAAATGTGGGATGAATGGAGCCCAGTGTTCATTCGTCTGTCAGTGCTGCGGCTACAAAATACCTCTCCAAAACCTTCTGTTGATTTCAAGGCAAAGCGCAGCGCCGTGCCCCAGCAGCCGTCGACGGCTCTGAATGCGCTCCCTGCCGCCTGGTCCCCTAGTCAGCACCTGACCCGTCGCTCCAGATCTAGGATAGCCTCTCCTGACACATCCCCCCCCAGGATGGACGTCTCTGTCACTCTTTAGCCAGTGAGAAGTGTGTGAGGAACCAAAAGGTACAAGGACCCGCTCGGGAGGGTGCAGCATTCACAAGGCAGCACGCCCTGATTTTGTACGTGGACGTCTTGCGCTGTGCACCTCTGACCCCGCAGGGAGGCGGCATGCGGAGGGTGAGCTTCCAGGCTCCGGTACCAAACCTGCAGTTGTCAGTAGCTCCTCCTTAGCGTCCCGACCAGCCCTGCTCGCCTGCAAAGGCCTCTGGAGGGATTCAGCTCCAGAAGTGACTAGGGCTGAAAAAACACATGCCTGGTGCGTGGTTCTGCTGAAACTCAGCAGACTGAAGCACCAGCACCGGATCTGGGTCACAGCAGGACACAACCCTATAGACGGTGGCCAGCCGATCCCGTCGCTGCCTTTCCAGGACAAGGTGTACTGAAGGATTTGAAGAGGAATTGGCATTTCCAGCTAGATAATGAACAATACAAACCTTCAAAACAGTCTGCGCCTTGCATAGCTGGAGATGAGAAAACTTACAAGCTACTGTTGAAGGTAAAACAAAGGGTCAAAATGTTCTGCTTGGAAAGAAGCTGGTATTGGTTCTGTCAGACCAGGGAGTGAAGCTCTGCTCCATGAATAATCTAGGAGGAAATGCTAAAATGCAGAATTAAGCATAAATTTTCAACACCAGACAGCTCCCACCCAAGAATGTTAAGAATTGGCTAAATATCACTTTGGGTTTGTAGGTTTTTCTTCCTTTCTTGAGAAGTTCCAGAGACTAACAAAGACAAGCCCTGAACAACCTCCCCAGCCCAGCCCAGCCGTGCCCGGCGGCAGCCCTGGGCCGTGGGCTGGGAGGCGGCAGTGCAGTGCCGTGTGCCGCTCAGCAGGGTTTTTCGGGAAGCGGATCTTGCCAAGAAAGCATCATCTCAGGTTGATTTGACTGGCAGGCGGTGTCCACGTAAGTGTGGATACAACACCGTGAGCTGTTGACTTGCAACCTGAATGGACTTCGCGTGGGTCGGGCAGAGGGCTTACTCTCCTCTCCCCCCATCTGACCTGGCTCTCGCTCCCTACTTACCGTGTTACCATCTAAACTAGCGCACACTTAGTACCGTCGGGCTGAAGCCCTACAAACATGTTACTTCGTGGCATGGTACAATCAGATCAGGGAGGCAAGGGCCTTTGCTTCATGCCTCCTCCACTGGAGCCTCCTGCACGCAGCAAAGGTGGGCAGGAGCAGTGCTTCCCTCGGCCGGTCACGGCAGGCAGGAGCAGCGACCCATTGAGAGGCCCTGAAGTTCTGGAGGGGGTAAGTGAAACCAAAGTCTCACAGCTCGGGGGCCTCTGAGGCAGCACGGGCTGTCCGGCTCTCAGGACACGGTGCACTGCCCGAGCAGGGATGGAGCCAGGGCTCCTGGGCACGCTCACCCTGCGTCGCTTTTGTAAAAGTGGTATTTGCACTTACACAAGAAGGAATCACAGAATCGAAGAATAATTGTGGTTGGGAGAAGCAATCTGGTGGTCTCTAATCCTGCTCAGAGAAGATCCAGTTTGGATCGGGTTTCTCCAGACCTTGTTCCATTGAATCCAGAGTATCTCCAAGCAGGGGGATCCTGGGACGTCTCTGACCCCCGAGGTGCTCTGGCTGCAGAGCAGATCTGAAGGCCTGCCACCAGCCGCTGGCAGGCACCGTCTGTTTCTGCAGGGAACTCCTGCGTGGCAGTAGTGGGGAACTGCTGACCTGCAGGAAACCCTCCCTGGTGCCGCAGGCACCAAACCCCGTGGAAGGACACATCTCGGGCGAGGGAGGAGGCAGAAACCTGACAGCACAACCTCCTCTACAGGTAAACCTGCTGCCTGCGCCCAGCGTTTCACAGCGGAAAGCTGAACAAAGTTGCTCAGGGTGGGAGATGGAGACAGCAAAATTGAGGACACGTGGAAAAGTCCTCTTTGCACCCTGCAGCGTCCCAGTGCAGCCCAGCCAAGCCCCCTCTGTCACCGCTCTTCAGGGGAGGCCGCCGTACTGTGGCGAGGACAGGACCAAGCCTCAGCCCTTTCAGCTCACTGGAGCTGTCACGAGTGGCACAGCTGTGCCGCCGCACCTCGGCGGCTCCTCAGTCATGGGAGACACCCCGGCTCCGGCTCAGCCACCAGCCAAATTCAGGCAAACCAAGACCTTTCTGTGGTTGGCTTCCGTGACTGGCTTTAGAGCAGCAGCTCCCCAGGGCTGCTCACGGTGGGTGTTGCTGAGCTTCACACCACCGCTTTTGCATCGGTGCCCCTCTCGGCCCCACAAGCCCCGCTCTGGCTCCCAGGCACACGCCCAGAGATGGCTGAGGAGCTCCAGTGCCCCATACACTGCTTCTGCCCTATAAACACCTGCATGATTCACAGGACTGCAGGGTTTGTGTCTACCAGCTGCACCCACCTTGCGGCTCATGGCAGGGAGCAGAGCTGAGGCTGATGACACAGCATTCAGGACTCTGATTGCCCGGGCTGGAGGCTGAGGTGAGCAACTGGATTCCTGATGAAATCTTTTATTTTTATTTAGTACCTTGAATATCAGTTCCCATTTCTGGCTTCTCCTGGGACTTCTCAGGAGCAGCCAGTGGGGAGACAGGAAGGTAGCAGGAGGATGGTGTATATTTACAATAAATGGTCAGGAAAAAGCAAGAATCAAGGCTCTCCTGGGATCTGTTCTACCCCTAAAGAAGCTGTAGCTGCAATCAACAGGCCTGTTTCAGTCTTTTCAACCATGCTAACAGTGGGCCACGAGCAGCAGGTCCCGAGATCAGCACAAAGCCACAGTGCCTCAGAGACGTTCCGTGAAGAACAAGCCCAGGAGTCACTTGGGCCCCAGGACCTTGCCTTCGGCACTGCTGCCTGTTGCACTGACACAGCCTCCTGCTTTTCCTGGGTTCTTCAGGGTCTGCCTGAGCTCTGGCTTCCTCTCCTGGAAAGCAGGGAGAATGTCAGCCCCCTCTGAATGTCAGCCCTTTGCCCCTTTCCCTGCACTCTTCCCCTCTCCTTCCCCATTTCTGAGCAGGTACCCTCTGTACCAAGCAGCTAGGCGAGCTGCTCTGTGCAGCAGGAAAAGAGCATAGCCCAGGCTCTCAGAAATGCCGATGCAATCACTACACGCAAAATATGTGCAGCAGCTTCACAGGGAGACAATTTCCCTTTGTCCAGCATCAGCTGAGCTCTGCTTTCTCTGACCACTGTAACAGACGCCAAGCATCTCCAGGCCCCCATGCCCAGGAACTGACTGTCCCTGACGGACCCAACTGGCAGGCAGACAGCCGTTTGCTGCCAACTGCTCACTACCAGCTTGTGAAACAGCCCGGTTTCACAAAGGGATCCTCCGCACCGTGCTGCTGCTCAGCCTGCGCTGCCTTCCTGCCCGCAGAGCGGGCACAGGAGGCTCTGTCAGGCCACCCTCGCGTCACCCATTGCCTTACAGAGCCGCCTCCGCAGCGGCTCGGGGCAGGGCTGGCGGCGAGCCTGAGCTGGGGGCACCTCCACGGCCACGGGAGTCACCTCACACACCACGGGCTTGGGAGGAGCTCAGGGCCGTGTCATAGAATCACAGAATGCTTTGGGTCGGAAGGGACCTTTAGAGGCCATCCAGTCCAGCCCCCTGCCCTGAGCAGGGACATCTTCACCCAGACCAGGTTGCTCAGAGCCCCGTCCAGCCTGGCCTGGAATGTTCCCAGGGATGGGGCATCGACCACCTCTCGGGGCAACCTGTTCTAGTGCTTCACCACCCTCACTGTAAAAAATTGCTTCCTTCTATCCAGTCTGAATCTCCCCTCCTCTAGTTTAAAACCATCACCCCTTGTCCTGTCACAGCAGCCCTTGCTAAAGAGGTCACCCCCACCCTTCCCACAGCCCCCTTTAAGCGCTGGGAGGCCGCAATAAGGTCTCCCCACAGCCTTCTCTCCCCCAGCTGCACAACCCCAGCTCTCCCAGCCCGGCCTCGCAGCAGGGGGGCTCCAGCCCCCGGAGCATTTCTGTGCCCCCTCTGGCCCCGCTCCCACAGCCCCGTGTCTGTCCCGCGCTGAGGAGCCCCGAGCTGGAGGCGGCGCCGCGGGGGGGTCTCACAGAGCAAAGCCCCCGCCCTCGGTGCTTCAAACCCCGCCGCTTCCCAGCCCGGCTCCGGCCCCCGGCACCGCCCCTCAGCACCGCGCACGCGCACGGCGCCGCCGGCCGCCCCCTGCCCTGGCCCCGCCCCCGGGCGGTGGCGGCACGAGCGCGGCTGCGCGGCCATGGCGTCGGCCTGCGCCGAGATGGAGCAGCGGGCGGCGCCTCCTCCTTCTCCCCCTCCTCCTCCTCGTCCTCCCGCCGCCGCCGCCGCCGCCGCGCCGGGCTCGGCCGAGCTGGTGTGCGCGCAGGGCCGGAACCTGAAGGCGGTGCTGTGCCAGCGCTGCGGGTCGCGGGTGCTGCTGCCCGGCGCCGCCACCTTCGCCCGCCGTGAGGTACCGGGGGAGGGCGGAGGGAGCGGCGGGAGGGCGGGGCGGGGCGGGGCGGGGCGGGCGCCCCCTGCAGGCGGGGCGGTGACGCTGTGTGTCCCGCAGCTCCTCCTGCCCGCCATGAGGAAGAAGGCGGCGGCGGGAGGCGGCGGCGGCGGCGGCGGCGGCGGGGACCTGGTGCGGGAGCACTGGCTGGTGCGCGACATGTTCTCCTTCGAGAACGTGGGCTTCACCCGCGACGTGGGCAACGTGAAGTTCCTGGTGTGCGCCGACTGCGAGGCGGGGCCCATCGGCTGGCACTGCCTCGACGACAAGGACAGCTTCTACGTGGCGCTGGAGCGCGTGGCTCACGAGTGACACCGGCGCTGCCGCCTGGGCTGGGGACGGGGGCGATGGCCCCTGCCAGGGGAGCCGGGCTCAGCCGGCGGGACCCCTGCCCGCCCCGCGGCCTGCCCGCGACCGGCTGAGCCAAGGCACACGGGCCGACGGCGGCCTGGCCGCCGCGCAGCCTTGCTGATGGCGGCCCCACACCTGACTGACCCACACCTGACTGACCCACAGCGTGGCTGGTCACCCCATAGCCACGGACTGACCGGCACCGGCACAGCCAGCTCCTCGCCCGAGCCCGCGCGGGAAGGACGTCGTTGGCGGGAGGGTGCCCCGCGACCTGCAGGGACGGCTCACCCTGACAATTTTGCCAAATAGCCCGGTCCGCCGCTGTCGCTAGGGGCGGCCCCAGGCCTTCCTGGCTGTTCTCCGTCACTTCTGCGGCTGCTGTTTTTCAAACGTGCTGTCTCTAAGGTCGATGGGTTTGTGGCACAGCCATGTAAATGTGGGTGCTGGCACAAGGGCAAGGGGAGCACTGCTGCACTGAATCATCATGGCAGCTTAAATTGTCTGAACTACAGCCAAAGCAGTTACAGGGTTTAAGGCTGTATCTTCTGTTGATTTTTCAGAAGAAACGTTCCCTGCCCCAAAGCCTAACATTTTGGTTCTCTAAAACCTCATCCTATTTGGCAACTGTAACCTGTACATGGCACCTAAAGTGTTTGTAAGGCATTTTAACTAACACTGTATGCAGTTTTATTAACTGAGTACTTGGAAATAAAATAAGATACAGGTAGAGTTTGCAGACAGCGTAGGCTGATGGAATGGCAAACAAAGAAACCGTGCAAGATCAGAGTATTTCCAGGCAGCAAGAATGAAGAGATCCCAACCTGAAAAGGATTTGAATCATTGGACGAGCAGTGTCCAGTGACCGTGTGTCTCAGTGCTGAAGAATGTCAACACAGCTGTGTGGGTATTAAACAGAGAAGCTGGGGAGGAATTTCTCTTCTGTAAAAGCAGCTGGTAGGAGCAATGTGGGGTGTCGTGTCCAATTTTGGTCTCTGCCTTCTAAAAGATGGGCACAAAGGTGACTGAAAATTGAAGGAGGCTGCAGCAGCCATGGTTCTCACTGTATTTATCTCTTGGTAATTGTGGTCCAGTTTGCATTCCCCAACTGAACCATGCAGCAGCTTTACAGTGGTCGTCTGGGGTCACAGAGGACATGCCTTACTGCAGGGGGTGTATCGGCGTGCTGTGCTAATAAATACATTTTGTACCAATGCAGCTGTGAAGGCACAACTGTCATTGCGCTGGGGTGCTGAAGTTGTATTTGCTACCAAAATCAAGGCCGGTTGTACTTAAAGACGTTGCTGCCACAAGGCCATGGGAGAGACCTTTTCCTTGGTCTGGCAGGAGTCTGTAAGGCAGGCACAGCCTCAGGGAGATTTTCCAGAAAGGCATCCTGACAACAGGCGAGGGAGAAATCCTTTCTTCCAATGCTTGAGCACCTGCACTTTTAAGATTGGAGACTCTGCCTTAATGTAGAACAACCAAGACGTTGGCTGTTTTGGGGCTGCTCCATGAGAAACCTCTGCTGTGGGCAGTCACCACGTATTCACAGGAGGGAGAGAGGCACACACCGCAGTCTGGCGATTAAGGCTCTCATTTGGGCAGGAGGTGAGTCTTGTGCCATATCTTTGCTAAATATGGCACTTCAGATGCACGTTTGACATGAAAATTGTGCTTCTTTCCTCGTGCACCTCTTGTCTTTTAGCCGTAAGCCCAGTAACTGAACAGATTCATCAAGGAAGCATACCTAGAAGGGCAGGAGAGCTTCATTTGGGTTCTGCAATGAAATAGTGGGATCATGTCACTTTCATTTCACACTTCCATTAGACTGTTGTCTATTAGGGAACATGTTTTGACCTGTAACATCTAGGTTACTAAAATATAAAATGTGCTGTGCAATAGTTTCATTTTGAGGATGCCACTGTGCAGAAGAGGCCTGTGGATATCAGTTTGATTAATCCTGAGTAAATGACACTTCTCAAAAAAATGGTACATGTTGATTCCTGATGTTGGGGAGTAGTCGGCGGGTGGCGCAGGGACAGAGCTGGGGTGGTGGCCGCAGCTTTCCCCAGTTGGTAGAACACTTCCTGGAGAGATGGGAGACCTTGGGTCAAAGGCCTCCTTCACATCCGCATTGCAGCAATTTGAATCCCCGTCAGCGTGGCGTTGCTTGGTGATGGTGAGCAATGGCAGCTCCTCCTGCCCGTCGGTCTGAGAGGAGAGATGTGCTGGATGGAAACATCCTCCACAGGATCCAGGTTTGGTCCCTGCTCACTCGTAACTCTGAGGTAGGAACATGCAGATTGTGGAAATGCTAAGAAATATAGTATCTTTTAGCAACTCACGGGAGGGAACTTTTGTATCATGAGATCTTGGGATTTTTCAAGCTCAGGTAAGATCTTGGCTTCCTACAGCTTGGAGAAGCCGTGAGAGGTGCCTCTGAAGTCCAAGTAGCGCAGGCAGGGACGAGGTGCTGGGGAAGGGGCAGCCAGGCCATAGAGCTCCGCAGTCTGACTGCTGGTGCTCGGGAGCCCATCGCCTGGGCTGATGCATATCCCGAGAGCTGAAGTCAGTACTATGAGGAGGGGGAGGGAATTGTGCAGAGGGAGAAGGCAGCATCACTGTGGAATCTGAGCCCAGGCGGTTCCACCGTGATGTTAACTGAATTTTAGAGGAGGAGTGTCTGCAGTCAGCAAACCTTCGGGGGAAGGTCTGCTGTGTTTATGTAACAGACGGCAACGCCAGATCTGGGAGCATCAAATGAAGCACTGAGCAGTTTTTGTGTTAATGAGAGCTAATAAAAATTTGGATAGTCTCACAAATAAACATAATCTTTTCACTGCTTTTTATCTAGCATGTTGAAAAACTGTTTTCCAGTTGCCTGCAGGAACTTCTAGGAAAAGAAGGATAGACAAGAGCCAACCTTCAGGTACGGGAAGGGCCTATCTGCAGCCTATATTTATCATCACAGGACGGAGCAGAACCCTTATTTCCACATGCAGGTCGCTTTTAAATTAATTTGAAGATCACAGAATCCCAGAATGGCGGGAGTTGGAAGGACCCTCTGGAGCTCACCCCGTCCCACCCCTGCTGGAGCAGGCACCCCCAGAGCAGGGGCACAGGGCCGCGTCCAGGCGGGGGGTGAATGTCTCCAGGGAAGGGACCCCACAGCCTCTCTGAGCAGCCTGTGCCCCTGCTCGGGCACCCGCACAGGGAAGGGGTTTTTCATCATATTTAAGATAGGTTCTTCTACATAAAGAGCTGCACAGACTTTACTCGTAAGACCCATTCTGTGTTAACTGTAGCACTGCCAAGAGAGGGAAAGCTACTGAACCTGCTCCCTTGCCCACCTCGCTAGTGGGATTGGCTGGCGCGAGAACTGTGCATGGCAGGACACAAAACCTCCAGCCCTTGGGGTCTTGCCTCAGTCCTGCTTTTGGGTGAGGGCAAATAATCATAATTTTGTCTAATTGCTTCCCAATCTGATTTTAAGGCCTGTTTGTGTTGGTTAAGTGTTTATATACCATAAATATAAATGTATTTAGGATGGGTAAAATCTTGCTTCGCTCTGACTCAGGTATTGAGGTTGGTTCCCAGCCCCAAAACCCTGCTCTGGGCTTAGGCTGGCATTGTCACCTTGTGTAACTTCACCTCTCCCTTGAGCCAGCTGCTGAACCCTTCGCTGAGACTGTTCAGTTTGCTAACTCAGTGTGAAGCTCTGCTTCTTGGCCTGCTGGGTTGAAGCATGGGAGTTTGAGCTCCACAGCCTGCGTGAGATAACTGGGAGGTAATGGCAAGATGCAGGTCTTCCCATTTTTGGCAGCAGGAGGCTGTGAGATCAGCTGAGCTGTCTTGGGAAACTGCCACAAGTCATCACTCGCCAGGAGGTTGCATTCACAGTCTTCCTTCCCTGAGCTGAGTGCATTGCACGGGAATAGGTAAGTGGTGGTCGGAGCAGGGACTGGAATTCAAGGCTCCCTCTTTCCCCAGCTCTGCAAGTCAGCAAAGAGGTCTTGTTTCTGGCCCTGACAACACTCAAGGTCTCTCCATGATTGTTTGTCTCTTAACTGCTCTGCCAAAGATTTCTTCTGTTACAACAATATGGACTTCAAAGTGACAGTTTGGAGGATTTTGCTGTTTGCCTCCCTGCTGTGTTCTAGAGCTCTGCCGTTCTTGCTAGTCCTCACTTAGGCAGCCAGGAGAGCTTAAAGTGGGATCTTCGCAGCACCTGCAGCTCAGTGTGTCTCAGAACCTGCTGCCACCGTGTGTGGAGACGAGGAGCAGAGCTCAGGAAAGAGCTGTGGATTGATAAAAGCAAGGCCAGTTTTGCTAGGAGAGATATTTTTGGCATTACATCTCCTACGTATCTTGCCTTGCTTATTTCCCTAAACCGCCAGCACTACAGAGCAAGACAGTCACACTGTGTGAACAGATACTGCTGTATCAGCATGGGCAGCATCTACAAGGCGTGGGTGTTTGGAAGACGAGGGGTATCTGAAATGTATTATGAATATTCTCTGAAGGTCATTTTACATGCCTGACATTACATTCCCTGGCAGGGACAAGAAAAGCAGGAGGAAAGGAGACAATAGAGAGGAAATAGCTTCAGGGTCCTTCAACAAATAGTGCAGGGAAATGCTTCCCTGCCTCCCGCAAAGCCAGGTTAATAAAGGCCAAACCCTAGAATCAAAGCAACTCTAAACCACCAAGTATTTTGCCTAAAACCACCAAGCATTTTGCAGCTGCTGAGGGACATGGAAAGAAACCACAGCAGATGAGTGGAACTTGCCATAAAAGTGCAAAGAGAAAATGAGGGCTTTGATAAAAGCCAGCTTTACGCTCCTTTTAACCAATAATTTCTGTTATGCATTTCAGCATAAATACTTCTTTCCTGAGTTGCAAGTCAGCCACGTTCTTAAAGCGCAGCTTTCTTACAAGTGCAGCTGGACCTTTTTGTGTCGGTGAGGGTAGAGAGGAGGGAGAAGGTAGCCTAGCAATCCAGATGAGAGTTACTGTGCTGGGGGGCTGCCCCCACCAGGTGAGTGAGAGAAGCTGTGCTGGTTTGGGCTGGGATAGAGTTAACTTTCTTCATAGTAGCTAGTACGGGGCTGTGTTTTGGATTTGTGCTGAAAACAGTGTTGGTAATACAGGGATGTTTGGCTGTCTTCACAGGAGCATGCTTCAGAGCAAGTGCTCTGGCATCTGAAAATTATCTGACCGTGCAGAGAGAAAAAATCAAGTGCTTTGCTCCCTAAATGCAATCACTGAGGAAGCGTGAGCAGGTTCCTGGGTCACTGAGATAATGCTTCCATCTCCTGAGAGGGGGAAGCAGGCTCTGCAAAAAATGCTTCTTGCATCTTTCGTAAAACTTAATCCAGAATGGCACAACTTAGGGGTTGCTGCAGTTCAGGTTTTTAAGTACTGCGTGGCTGAATCTGAGAGCGCTGCACGGGTGGAAACAGCTTGTAGCCAAGGATATATCCCTTGATCAGCACTTGGTCACTTCTTTGGGGCTTCAATTTTGTCTTTGTTTAAAATATGAACTGTTCACATACAGCTCCTGCATGGAGAAATGCAGGGTTACGCTTCCCTCCTTGGCACAACTGCATCAGATGTGTAGGCTGTGGGTGGAGGGGAGCAGCCCAGGGCAGGCTGTAATCCCATAGACGCAGTTGGGCCTGAAAGTGGGGCACGTCCTGACCGAAGCAGGGGCTGTTCAGCCACCAGAGGAGGCCAAAGCAGTAGGAGCCAGCGCTGCGTTTTTTCCAGCAGCCCGCCTTACCGGCGGGTGTTACTCTGGCAGGACAGGTCAGAACTGCGGGCAAAGTCTGTCCTTGGAAAGTCTTTCAGGGCAATTTGTGGCATCGATGGGAGCCACACGTCCCTGGGGCGAGAAGCTGCGCTGGGAGAGCTCCCTGCATGGATGTGTTCATCCGCACTTCTCGCTGGGGAAGCAGTGGGGACTGTGCGTACACTCAGCTGTGCTTCTGCTCCCCCTTTCATGTTCCTTATCTTCCAGGAGTCGCTGAATTCCCCCAGAGGAAGGGAGACGGTTTCAAGCCTTAATCGCTGTGCGCGCAGAGGCAAAGCGCTCTTGTCTGAGTGCTGCCAGGAGTCACCCTCTGCCATTGTTCAAACCCAGCTGGAAGAGATGCCCTGAGAGCAAGGGAAAATAAGCAGAGCCGTGTCAGCACAGGTATCCTCCGCTCCTCGAGCAGCTGACTCTGCACGCTGCCTGGAACACTATTAACAGTATGCTTCTTCCATGGCAGACATCCAGACCGCAGCTCACTGCAGAACCCCTGGTTAATTTGTAATCTCCAGCACTGGAGCACGAGGACATGGCTCCGAGAACTTGCTGCCTAGTGCTTTCCTGGGGAGGGAGCAGTCTGTGGCTCCTGGTCTCTAAAAGAGGCAGGAGGACTCCGTTCTCTGCCAAACTGTGGCAGGTCCAAGGGGTCAGCACCAAAAAGGGTAGGAGGAAAGAAGGGACTCAGCAAACAAAGGACCCAGCTCCTGAGGAGAAAAGATGCTCGGAGAAAGGCGCAGCTTTAGACTGTGGTGGGAGGAACCTCCCTTGATAAGGAGTAACCAGGAGCGAGGGGTGGAGCTGCGGGTGTCAGCAGCACTCTGTAGGCTCAGTGCCTCCGCAGCTCCATCCCTGCTGCAGCCACAGGTCCCCAGTTTGGCTCTGGTGCTCCACAGGGCCCCACAGCATCACTCATGGGGATCTGGTTCCACCCCTTCCCTCCAGGGCCCTGCTGGGATTTGGGGGTTTCTGTTGGGCACCTGGTATGCTTGCACTGAAAGGCAATGGCTGTGTGCTGCTGGCCTGTACCGAGACCCAGCTCCCGACTGTGGGAGAGGTGAAGCCACGGTGCTGCACGTACTCAGAGCAGCACAGCGTAAGGTGCACCTTCTGCCTACTGGGGCCCTCTCGCTCTACTTCCTGGCATCCCCTGCCCTGCAGGCCAGGTTTGTAGTGCTGCTGATCCAGCCAAACTCGTGTTTAGTTGGTCCTGACACAGATGTCAGTAGAGAGAGGTTGCTGCCGTGTGCAGCTGTGCCATAAGGCCAGTGCAGTACTGAACTGGGTGCACTGGTTGCAGCAGGGGTCCTGCTGTGCACCCACAAAGCCATTCTGCCTTGGATGCGGCCCCTCCGCACGTTACTGTGCCACCTGGAGCTCTTTGGCCGAGTCGGTATGTACAGCGCATTTAGCTCTTTGAGGCTAACGGGGAAATGAGTGCTCGGCTCTGTTCCAACGCTCGTCTGCAATCGGTCAGTGTCACCATGAGTTCACTGGGTATCTCAAACCTGAGACAGTCCACAGAGGGGCTTCTCTTCCTACCGGCCTTAGTGGTCCACAAACCATTGGATTCTCTTTAAAACCACCCCGTATGCACTTACAGCAAGAACCGACTCAGATCTGTGGCACTGCACCCAGTCCACGCTGCCTGGCTGTCACGGATGGATGCAGCCCTGCCAGTGGTGTCTCTGGACTATGGATGTGTCGTGGTTTAACCCCGGCCAGCAATTAAGCCCCATGCAGCCACTCACCCACTCGCCTCCCAGTGGGATGGGGGGAGAATGAGAAGTGTAAAAGTGAGAAAAACTCATGGATTCAGATAAAAACAGTTTAATAATTAAAAATAAATTTTTAAAAAGGAAAAAAAAAGAGGAAAATAAAACCCAAGAAAAACAAGTGGTGCAAAAGAAAGAAATTGCTCACTACCAACCAACCGATGCCCAGCCCGAGCAGCAGCAGCCCCTGCCATCTTCCACCCGCCAGTTTTGTTGCTGAGCACGACATCGTATGGTCTGGACAGTCCCTGGGGTCAGCTGTCCCAGCTGTGTCCCCTCCCAGCTCCTTGTGTGCCCCAGCACACGCGCTGGCGGGGCAGCGTGAGGAGCAGAAAAGCCCGTGACACTGTGTCAGCCCTGCTCAGCAATAGCTAAAACAGCCCTGTGTTATCAACACAGGTTTCAGCACAAACCCAGAACACAGCCCCGTGCGAGCTGCTGTAAGAACTGCAACCATCCCAGCTAAAGCCAGCACAGGATGCGAACGGTTTGCCACGGTCGCTAACTGCACTGTCAGCAGAGCGGTTTCTTGGTCAAAAGAACCACGCAGCAAAGAATCCGTGCAGGTAGAAATCTCCAAACACTGGAAATATGAGTAAGTTGGTAGATGGTGCTACTGCTTGACCAGAGGAAGAAGATTAATTTCGCAGTGAAAGAGTCTAATGGGCGATTTTAGTTACCACAGTTAACTGCCACATAAAGAGAGGCCAGTTATTGTAGCAAGGTGTATTTCCAGTATCTAACCCAAAACCTAGTGGTGCAGAACACAACAAAATTTGTAGGCTAGGGTGCGTTTACTCGCAGTTAACGAGCAGAACCTGGGCCAAGAAGTTTAACCCATACCGGGAACAGAGTTTCCAAAGTCGGACATGATTTGAGCCAGAGGGGTACTGGCCAGCACAGCAACACACGATGCACAGCACGGAGGTGGCCCTGCGCATGGGTGAGTCACTCAGAAGGCCTTTTAATTGTAAAGAAAAAAATCAGTGGACTTGGTGGAGATGTTGTTTCAGCTCCAAGAAATGTCAGATGGGGGGTTGTTACTGCAGGGAAGAAGTATGGTATGAAAGTCAGGGCTGAAGTAACATTTAAAAAGGCAGGGAATGGAGGCAGCCCCTGCAATATGGACTTGGAGAGGACAAAAAAATAGGGCAGGTAGTCAAGTCCCTGCTTGCAGGAGCAGGATTAAACCAGTTGGAAGAACAAATAAGGTAAGATTTAAAAACAGGGAATGTATTTAAGGCCATTAAAAACAGGATCTTATTTAAGGATTACCTTCAAGAAGCTGTGCATTAAGGTTACAGAGTCAAATGATAAAGGTAGAGAATGCAGATAATAAACTTGTTCATGAAATGTTAATCCCCTGTGTACGTACATTCTGCTGCAGTGCTGCTGGCTATCACGTAGGAAATCACACAAAGCAAAAGGAGAGCCCAGCCCTTTGGGGTGCCAATGTGGCAACTCAGGCACATCCTTCCACTTATTTTGAGACTCCCTGCAAGGAGAGGGCCAGGTATAAATAGGGTATAATAATATAATTAGAGATCTGTTTATTGCACATGTTCAGTGTTCAGGACAGGAATGATTCCTTCCCGTGGACGAACTACTCTAGTTATGTCTTCTGCACTCATCTTTCCCATACGGAAGGATTTCCAGCCCATCTGGAACGTGGAGTGTTTAGGTCAGAAATTAATTCAGCCCTGGCTACTTGGGTAGTTTTGAGCTCTAAATCAAAGGTGTTTCTTGGCGCTGGCAAACGTTCCCAACACCCTCACGGGGAATCCATGTCCTCCCATGGAGGTTTGGCCTGAGATCAGTGGGTTAAGCATTCCCTCCTGTTTTAAGTTCTCCCCAAGTCGTTCCTCTGTTTGCTGCGTGCAGCACTTGAGATAAAACGTACAGGTATGTGTGATGGGATAAGCATCTTGCTTTGCAATCAAACCCCAGTGATATGAACGGGTTTGTCACAAGATCCACGGCGTCCCGCTCAGAGCGCTGCGCCCCAAGTAGCCGGGTGCACCTCCTCTTGCACAACCCGTTCCTCTGCAGGGCCCTACCCCCGCCACCCTGACGGCAGAGCGGTGTTTGCCTCCCTTTCCCAGCAGGGCCTGTTGATATTCACCTTGCCAAGGTGAATGGAAATGGAAATCTGCTGTGTACATACCTTCTGCTATAGGGTGACCCTTCTGTACCCTGGGCATGGCGGAGAGAGCGCTCTGCGATGAGAGCGGCAATGGTTTCCGCTTTTAAACCAATCTTGCAAAACAGAGCATTCCATTCTGGTTGTCTTCTATTGATTTGCACAGTTCATTCAGTTCACATCAATACATTCAGGCAGAAAAGGGCATGGTGCTGGCTGCTCGTGCAGCTGTGGACTCCTGACACGTGGTCCGTAAGTGACATCCAGACCTGAATGGCCAGATGAGCTGGTTTAGGCAGCATGCAACCACAGCCAGTGCTAAACCAACTAAAAACCTCATCACACTGCACGGGAAAGTACTGTTGTTCCTCATTCTTGCTAGCTAGGCTTCATACAACAGTTTTCCTCACCTGCCATTCCTTTCCCAGTCTACAGAATAAACAAAGAACAAAATCCCTGTTTCTCTTCCCCTTCTACCTCTCCAGAAGGCTAATGAAGGTTGTGGTTTACTTGATGTCAGGAACCTTTGTCCTCCAGCCCCTGCAAAGCTGACAGTGCATTTTGCAACAGCGAAAGGTTGGGACTGTGCAATAGGAGGCCCCACCAAAGTCCACAGCAAGCTGCCCTAGGCAGGGTGTCAGGCCTGTCTTCTAGAGGAGGATTAGACCAGATCAGATGATCCCAAGTGAACTGCGCCCAGTGTTGCAAAGGAAGATTAAAACAAAACCAAAACACCTGAAGATCCCTGTCAAGACAATTTGGAAGGAATTCCTTGTCAATACTAAAAAATACCTGTTCCTGTAACAATACAGGACCCCAAATCCAGGAGGAGACTGTGTGTTACCTTCACGCACCCTGGCGAGGCATTCAGCTACCTGTGGGTAATGGGGCAGGACAAAACAGACAAGCAAAAACCTGTAGCCAGATGATAGGCTGGGATGAGAAAATACAGGCTAGTGGTTCAGGAATTCTCTGAGACAGGAATCTCTGAAGGTGGGGAGAACACCCTGGGGTAGTGAAGCTGTTACACTGGCCCTCTTCTACATGCTTCCCAAAGAATTTGCCATGGCTACCGTGAGAAAAACAATACCGAGCTCAGCAGGGGTATGACTGATCTGGTGTGACTCTTTATGTCACATTTATATCCTTAGCAATTTCCTCATGTGTATAGTCACCCCAGAATTAAAAATTATATATGTAAAACCAATCTCTAGTTCTGTGCCACACCACCGAAACAGCCGGGAGGCATTAACAATGCAAAGAGGGACCCCACACCAGCACAACGGTGCGAACATTCAGCCCAGCACTAACTGCTCCTGTGTCAGCCTGTGACAGACGTGACTGGGATCAGCACGGACGTGGGCCCTCGCTTGCAACAACCCTCTCGTTGTGTACATGTTGAGGCGATCAATCCCCGCTTTGGAAGGCACCACCCCATCTCGCCTCCGCAGAGAGCCCTGCGGCTTGCTGACAGATCAATAACCTCCCAGCTGGCCCTGCACCAGGCAGGGAAGGGGACGTGCTTGTGAATGATTAACTACATTACACACCTTCCCTCCCCCTGAAGTTCAGCTCAGTCCCTGATCCCAACCATGTCTTTTCCTGGTGCTGTTTAATCTGACCTGGCCAAGGGAAAACCTGGGTGCTCATTTTGGGAAAAGGGATGAGTAAAGAACGGGAGCAAAGACTGAAAGTACATGGGGTAACCCTGGTGTCTGGGAGCTAAGAAGGAAGATTTTAGATGGCAAACGAGACAGGGAGTCATGAGCAGGCGGCCATAAAGGCTGCGACTGGCCACAGCCATACCCTGCTGCAGTGGGAGAGAGGTGAGAGGAGTGACCAGATCTGCCACCGCTCGCCTGGGTTACGCAATTCAACATATCAGAAGGTGAGATCCATGTTAAGGAACCGGCTGCTGCCGCACGCTACTTCCTGCTGTAAGCTGCTGCGACATGCCGCGTCCCTTCACCAGCTCCCAGCCAACGTCCAGGGTCAGCTCCGGATCCTGCATCTAGAATTTAAAGTAATTAATAAAATCAATGGTATTAGAGACTGGAAGAGTCATTCAGAGCTGCAGAATAAAACCTGTCCCTGAGAAGCAAGGCCCTCACGCTGGTTAGGAACCCTCCCGACCCTGGCCTGAAATAGGCTGAAACCCCTCACGGCAGAAGGCTGGTAGCCACGGGGCACGACTTAAACTAGAGCAGGAAAACCTGCACAGCCCAGGGACACGCAGAGGCCCCATCTAGTCTCACCCCATGTCTGCCCTGTTGCTGTGTAGGAATTTTCCAAACAGGCATCTGGATTTGGTTTTCTGGGCCATTTGGGAGGGAGAGTCTCTCTCCCACGAAACAGTCAGAGGGGCTGTATGCTTGTGGAGGGAGCCAGATAGAAAGCTAGGGTGAGGTACACAGGACTGACGACGGCTATTTCAAACTGAATGAATTGGCAGTCGGAGAGGAGCAGGTGAAGCTGAGTACTGAAAAACTGAAGTCTTGGTAAAGCACTGTCCCAATAGCGATGAAATCTGAATATTTTATTCTAGCTAGACACATGCAGTCATCAATTCTCATACTCAAATGAGTTTTCTGTTCCCTCGGAATGATGAGGAGTCAAGACCTCACTGAAATCTATGCAGCACATTGCTGTTGTCAGTCTGAGTGCTAGAAAACAGTGCATGGAAATCCCAGGTCCTCTCAAATCCAGCACAGACAGGTAGTCAGCAGACAGCTAGGGGATTAAGGCTATCGCATTCTTAGGAATCCACTCATAGAAGCACATGTGCACAGATTATTTGTCCCACACTTCTGAGAAAGAACAGACAGCAAGAGCTGCAGAGTTGTACATTCAAAGAAGGTTCATCCCAAACCCTCGAGGATCGCCAGACCCACTGTGCAGCTACAGAGACTTTATCACAAACACACAGCAAGTCTGGCATTTTCTGAAAGTATCATATTCACTGAATACACGGTATGCAGCCAAAGTCTGTGCTCTGTGGGCCTCGACAGCATTACCAGACACAGAGAAATCCTGGACAACTGTAAAGAATTCTCATACTGCATGCAGAAATAATCTCCAGCAAGAAAAGAGAATGTGTTCAGGAAAACCTGGGTACATGATACCCCTTGGACTTGACATTATCATTTAGTCAGACTAAAGGAAACACATTTCAATCCGCAACAAACATTTTTCTGGGTATCCAGCAACACAAATGTATTTATGTATAAGACTGGGGTATGTCTTGTCAGTGCATCAACTATGGGAACACACACCAAGGCAAACACAGCTTGAAGTGCCAGCTGCGTGGTCTTGATGCCCCCTTTTATGCCACATGAGGAGCACACTGAAGCCCAGTGAACGAAGCTTTATTGCAGCAGGTGCAGTACGACAGAACAGGTTTCAGCTGCCCAAGTGGCTGTATGAAATCTGACAAAGTAGCATCAAACCCTGATTTTCTCACCAGTCTGACAAACACATCATGCAGCTGGAGCAGTCCTGGTAAATCCAGTTTAGTGGGGATGATACCACGTTTCAGAGCTGAGGCACACGTCAAAAATCCATTCCCCAATACCTGTTAAGACAAATCAGACCAGGTAATTAGTACAGGAGTTAAGTATGTGAAAACCTCGGTTTAAGCTAGACCAGGGCATACCATAACACCCCAGCCTGGCCTGCTGGCCACACTCCATTTTATACAACCCAGGAAGGCTTATGGAGACGCAAAAATAGAAAGAACACTGAAATTTTTGCAACACCATAACAACGTGGAAGAATGAAATCCGGTTTTGCCCATTTTCTCTTTTATGCTGCAGGAAAAGGATTCCCAAAGTTGGGTTTGCAAAGGTCTGATCAGTGATGGGGTGCTGCTATTTTTGTTTCCAGCTGAGAAAAGCACAACAGATGATAAAAGGATTAAAAAAGAACACTTAACTGCTTTTTTTTTTTCCCTCCAAAAAGAATAAAAAGAACAAAAATATTGCACCTGTTTTCCTCTTCCGTTTTCCATTAGTAATTGCTGTGAGGCTCACGATCACTTCAGGTGTGATCCCTCCCATCTGAGTATGAACACCTACGACTGCAGATTTCAGTTCTGCCTGTCTCAGACAACTAGAACCATCCTGGTCTTTACCAAACAGCTTCACCAAGGAGGCTGTGTGAGCGAAAGGCACTTGGCAGCCAAGGTCATACCCCAGCCAAGTCAGGCTGAGCAATTAGCATAAAACAAAGGAGATGAAAAGACAGAAAGACAAGTTCTTTCAGGTCTCAGAGATGACTGGAGCATATTACAAGAGGCTAGCTGGAACGGGGCTGGGGGTTATTAGAAGTTTAATGTTGATTGGATCCTTAAAATATATACCAGCTTGATAGCAGTAAGCAAATAGTTTGTGCTTGTTGAGGATTAGGTTACACAGGAGCAGAGAAGACTTATTTTTAGAGAATATTTGCAAAGCTGTATGTACTCCCCTGATGTCAGCTGGCCTAGCCACCCAGCCCACGGCTATTTCATACTCACAGCATGCTTATTGAACAGGCACAGGAGGAAAGAGATCCTGCTGCAGCTTGCTTCTTGATACAGGTACTTTATGTGCAATCACTCCCAACCATCCCTCAAACCCTAGTCAACCTCTCTCCGGTGTGGAGACAGACAAATTCTCTAAATACAGCCAGCCAAGGACTCTCTTGTATCTTACCTGTTTTTCAGCTATGTATTACACCAGGCATCATTCTTTGGAAAAAACAAGTATATCGGTATTATTTTTAGTTTTTTCCCCTTCCTCCATCTCTGTCCTTCTCTCTCGATCTTCTGATCCTTGCTATCCGGAGGACTTTTGCCTTTCAATAATTCTGAATGTGCACCCATGCAGGTTTCATTTCCAGAACCAGTGTTGAAACGATCACAATGAAATTGATAATATCAATAAGAGCATCTTTAGCAGGCTGTGGTCACCATGCCCTCGAGATCAGTAGGAGGGAGGGGGTTCATCACTCCCACCACTCGCTTCAGCTGAATGTAGACCCAGCGTGACACGGCTCCACCACACTCCCTCCAAAAGTATCACTTCTGTTTGGGCAGCTCACAGGAATGAAGGTCTACACAGGAAGAGGAAAACATTATCTACTTTGTTATTGTTTATTATAGTTTCACATGCCTATCCTGCCCCAAAAGCTTAGCTCAACATGGGTAGAAGCAGTTTCCTGAAGCTGATGCCTGTGCTGCCCTTGAAAGGATGGTGCTCCAGTTATCAGACTTCACGCGCACACACTGCCAGCAGCCGCTCTCCACCCGAGAAATCAGTTTAGCAATCTCATTAATACTTCTGTTACTAAAACCCTTAGGACCCTTCACAGGGTTTTCATCCTTCCCATCTAAACACCCAACTTCAGTCAGGACATTTACACACCAAGAGTACTGATTTCAATAGGGTCTACATGGCTTTCCAGATTTGGTCCTTTGGATTTAAATCCTCCCCATTGTGTGACTCTTTATTCCAGTAATAGCTGGTACAAGCACTGCTTTGCCTGGTGACTGCGCAATGGAGCTGTCTCCTCCCTCCTCGGAGGGAAAATATAAAGGTTTGCCCACATGTCACTCTTCCTCCCTCAGAGAGGGGCACTCCCACAGGCCTGCCTGCGGGGCCGGGGTCTCCCAGCCGTTTCGCCAGGGCTCAGCGTGCACCACCGGGCGGGCCCGGAGCCTCCCGGGCAGAGGGCTGAGGGCAGACCCCGGCGCAGCCTGGCTCTGCCCGCCTCAGGCCCGTCCCACCCGGGTGACACTGACCAGCAGGCCCGCCCGCAGCCGGACAGCGGGCCTCAGCCCGTCGGCCGGGCAAAGCCGCTCTCCTCACCCCTCTCCGCCGCGGCAGCCACCGGCTCCGGGGACAGCGCCCCCGCCGCCCCGGGCCGGCACCAGCTGCCCGAAGGACCCGCAAACCCCGCAGCGCGGCCGGCGGGTACACGGCCTGAGGAGGGAGGTGTCGGCCTCCCTTGGCGGGAAGACTAAGCCCCGCCTTATCCCCGCCCCCGGTTACGAATCAACCAATAGCTAGCGCAGGAGGGTGAAATTCATACCTGCGATCCAATGGCGCACAGCCGGTCCCATTTGGCGAGGCCATAGCCCGTCTCCGATTGGGAGAACAGACAGTCTCGACGCGTACGCACCCAATAGCACCGCGAGGAGGTTACGCCTCCGAGCGATGTATAGCCAATGAGAAACGCGCGGGGTGCCCACCGCCCCGCCCTCCTTCCTATATAAGGCGGGCCTGGGAAGGGCTGCCGCTTTCGCGGTGCTGTCCAGACCCGTTGCGCGTCTGTTGCTCCCGTGCTGCCCCCGGTGCTGCCCCTGCCGGCCGAGCCATGGTGAGCGGGGCGGCTGGCGAAGGGGGCCTCCCGGCCGGAGGATGGGGGGGCGGTCCCGGTGCTGCTCCGCACGCTGAGGCGGTGCGGGGGGGGGCGGGGCGGCCCCGCCCGTGCGCGGCGGGAGGCGCGGGTCCGCCCCGGCCCGCGGAGTCCGGGGCAGGGGAGGACGGACAGACGGACGGGCCGGACGGGCTCCGCGTCGCCCCGATGGGCCTTCGCGGTGCCGCGTCCCGCCGCGCGGCCTCGTCCCAAAATGGTGGCGGCTCCTCTGAGAACATGGCGGCCCGCGGCGGGGCGGCTCGTCCCGGGGGCGGCTGTCTCGGACGCGGCTTCGGCCTGGGCCCTCCGCGGCAACGCGGAGCCGCGGCCCGGCCCGGGCGGCCTGTCAGCCCGCGGGGAGGCGGGCCCGCGGAGCGTGGGGTGGGGGGAGCTGGCGAGTGCCCTCACGGGTACCTGTAGAATATAAAAATGGGGGGGAAAATCTCTCTGGGGCGTGCGGGACCTGGCAGGGCGGGGGGAGGCCACGGCACCGGGTGTTCCTGGAGGCGCAGCTTGCTGCGTCTGCCCCGGTCCGTGCCCTCGCTGGGGTCTGGCGGCAGCTGTGGCGTGGGGTGGTTTGGAGAGCTCAGGGAATGGGCTGCTGGTGGCGGTTTCCTGAAGGACCTTGTGAGACCGGCTGGGTAATAAAACCGAGGTGGAATGACCTTGTGAGTTAGGAGTCAGCCTGGAAGGGATCTCTGACAGGTATGATAAAGGGCTGGGACATTATAAACAGGACAGAGCTCAGCTGTTGAGCTGTGCAGCACCAGTGGGAGGTGTCAGGTAGAGTCTCTGGGACAAGCACGAAGTCCTCCATGTGGGCGTTTGCCCTGTAGATCTGTTTGAAAAGAGATTGTGGATGTTGGAGGGTTACACAGGTTTAAAACATGTAGCAGAATGCTTCTGTAGGGATGTGAATGCAGAAGAACCATTTGTTGAGCTGAAAATTGTTAGAAGTTAAGAAAATATTGGAGGGATATGTTGATGTCCTTATCTTGTTCTTACCCTTCCATGGGGGCCTGCTTATGGTTATGTTTTTAACTTAAGCCAAGAGTATGAATGCAGTCCCTCACCTCTGCGAAGGATGCAGATTCTCTGGCCTTTCATCCTAGGGAAACCACATTCATCACAACGGTATGTTGTTGAACTTGGTCTGAGCTGGTACGGCCATTCGCATGAAACCTGGCTTACCATCAGCTATGTGCAGGTGAAGCTGTACCTGAAATACTGTGCTGGAGAGTACAAGGGGCCTCGAGCAGGATCCATGAGCACAGCTGGGGGGAGCTGGGCTTCAGCCTGGCAAAGAGGCCACCCAGTAGCAATATACACCTATGGAAAGGGCAGTTACGGAAGACAAGTCAGCGCTTTCACGCTGGAGCACATCATTAGCAAAAGGAGATGGGTAATAGAGGCTGGAGAGGTGCAGGCTGGGCTGGGCAAATTCCCTGGAATTTTTCACTGAAACTGCTTCTATGCTTGAAAGTAGTGTATGTAAGTGGGAGAGAGCAGTTAGTGTTATTACCTTAAGGATTCTGTGTCCTGACTTGTGGCTTGAATACAACACTTAGCAGTACTGTCTGTAGTACATGTTTAAACCTTATTAATGATGGAATTTCAATCAGTGATGTGTAAAGGCTTGGAGTTGTAATGAGTGTGACAGTTGTCTCTTGCCTGTCTTTACAACTTGGAGATTATACCTTCCAGGCTCAGATTTTGTTCTGTTCTTTAGTATTGGTACTGTCACACTTCTGCTATGACAAGGTTACGCAAAGAGAAACAGGCAGTCTCTTAGTGTCTAACGAAGATTTGTGTTTTGTTAAATAGCCATGTGCTACTTAAAAGTACTTGGTAGAGTTGCAGGAAAGCGGTTGAAAGAAACCTCTCAAAGCAGAGCTAGCAGTAGCACAGGCCAGGCTTTTGTGACTGACTTCATCTCCCTAAGTTTTGCAGACCTCCAAGGATGGAGATCCCTTCCCACCTCTCTGACCTGTTCCAGGGCTGCATGGCTCTGCTGGGGAAGCTTTTCCTAACACCCAAACTGAATCTCCCAGCATCCTAACATCTGACCTGAACCCTCCTGCAGAGGAGAGGGAAGGCTTCTTGGGGCCATGTGTCTCCTGTTGTAGCCTGATACATTGTTTGCTTTATTGAGGATGGGAATGCCGTGCTGAACACTCAGGATGGTTTCTGTGGTAACCCCCAGGATCTCTTCAGCAGGACTGCTCAGTTAATTGCTGCTTTGTACTGATGCAAGGAGTTACTGTGCCCCAAGTGCTGAACTTTGCACTTTGTCAAAGTAAACACGCCAGGCTTTTAACATGGCACTGTAGGACCTGGTCTGTGGCTGTGTTGCCCAAGTTGTACTTTCAAAGACTTAAATTTTCTCTTTGGAACTCAAGTGACTGTTGTTGCTTTGTGTAGTTTGACGTATTGGTGCTGGTTGATTTGATGCAGTCTCTTCTGTGCATTCACCTTGCTTGGGCATGCCAGTCCCTACATCCTTCCTTTCAGTGACCTTCTCCAGCTGCTTAGAAGCTTCACTAACAAAGCTTGGGTTACTGATAGGGCCTCAATACAGGTGAGGATCCAGACTGAAGTGGTGGTATATTTCTACTTTCTCTTACTGTAGAAAAGAGTTGCAGGCTGTCCTCCTGATTTCCTGAAAGGATGACGTGGCCTAATTCATTGCAGTACCCCGGCTTCTCTGTGACAGCGCAGCCTTGTTGGGCTGCATTCTGAAGCTGCTTTTCCTGACACCCTTTTTATGGTGTGTAGGTTGGCTGTCCTCTACCATTGCAGTACCTTGCCAAGCCCAGTGCTTTGGCCTGGAGAGCGATGGAGTAGTGACTGGCTTTGGAGGAGAGTAGTGTGGCAGCAGCTTTGAGAAAGTTTGGCTGCAGAAATGATGTGGGTTGCTCTTCTGGAAGCTTTATATCTGAATACACAGCTTAGATGGATGTTCAGTGCTGTGGCTGAGAACCGGTGATGGGGAGCAGATTTTTGCAAATACAGATTTTAATTTCTTAGGGCTCCCAAGAAATGGGAAGGACTGTGGTATTTTCCTGCATTGACTATTGATGTGGACCAGCCAGTTCCAGGTCCTGCTTATCCTGGAATTTCAGGGGACAAATTAATTGTATCATCCAATCATAGGGTCTGAACATAGTTAAATGTGAGTGTTATTCAAAACTGTCCTATATGCAGGCTCTTCTAGAGTGTGCTTAACTCTGTCACTCAAAACTAGAAGTTAAATATAAAATACCACAGATGGACCAGGACTTTGGAGATGGTTCCATTGTGGTTTGGCTTTTAATATTCAAAACCCTCTGCTGAAATATTAAGGAAGCTTGGTTTATGCTTTGGACATCAAAGGCAAGTTGGGAGTCCATAAATTGGTATGAATAGATTATTTTGCTGACATGAACTATTTTCTACATAGCTTAAATGAGGTAGAGTTGACTAGTGTTAAGGAGGTTACTACTTCCTATACAGCAGTGTGATGTGAGGCCTGATGCTCCATATTTATGAAGTGATACTAAGGGTTTCATTAAGCAAAGACTTTCTTACAGAATGGCAAGGTTCCCTAAAGGGATTGGGAGAATATTCTAGGTATATTAAAGAAAATGGCCCTGGATCTTGCAGAAGGTTTTGCTCCCTCTGGTGGCTGTGCTTAGGTGGCTTCTGGGGGTGAAGTTTTTCTGGACACTTAGGCCAGTGACAGGTGTTGTCATCAGTTTTCCTAATTATTCTGTTATGAAGCGGAGTTGGCTGAAGGATTTGGAAGAGTTGGTCAATCTCTTCTTGTCTGGTTGAGGATAGAACAACAAGGGGGAATGAGTTTGTAAAAATTATGGTGCCCAAAAGGGTCTTTCTAGGTGGAGATGGATGGTGACTGAAAGAGGCTTTTGTGTTCTGTTGTATTTTGTGCCAAATGCCCCTAACACCAAGACAATAAGGCCAATGTTTTAATAGCTTTGCAGTATGGGAGTTCAAGCTGTGTGCTGAATGTTTTCTAAACAAGGAAACTGCTGTTTCTGCTGAGTGATCCATTTTTTCTCTCCACACAGCGTGAGTGCATCTCAGTCCATGTTGGTCAAGCTGGTGTCCAGATTGGCAATGCGTGCTGGGAGCTCTACTGCCTGGAGCATGGCATCCAGCCCAATGGTACCATGCCAAGTGATAAAACCATCGGCGGAGGTGATGATTCCTTTAACACCTTCTTCAGTGAGACCGGTGCAGGAAAACACGTCCCTCGTGCTGTGTTTGTGGACCTTGAACCAGCAGTAATAGGTAAATATGGTGACCTGTGCAAGGGACTGTAGAACATGCTGTAGGATTTGATTTAACTTACTTTTTTTTGACTAAGGGATCTTTCTCCAGTCCTGCAAAATGCCTTGGGGCTTCAAATTTTTCATACTTAAAGCTCGCCTGCATCTTCCTAGTGATGAAAAATACTTGGCTTTATGTTCACTGAGGCTGCCAAATGTGCGCTCTGGAGCTCTAAAGAATTTAAATATTACCTTCTGCCAGCTTGTGGAATTAAGTGGGTCTTCTGAACATTGCTCATTCATTTGCTGTGCAAGGGACTAGTTATAACCTTGAAGCAATCTGGCATAATGTGTACAGCAGTCAACAGGAACCTTTTAAAAAGATGTGATATGTATAATTAAGCAGATTTCTTTTGTACATTGGAATTATACCTGTGCTTTCCCAAAATAATCTTCTCTGTCGCTTGAATAGTGCTTACAGAAGTTAGTTGCAATTGCTAGCCTAAATTAAGGGTCTTCCAAACATGCATTTCAGCTTCCTGCTGCCTTAGCTTTGAATAACAATGCACTTTTATCCTGAAAATCAGTTGTATCCCAAGCTCTGGCAACATTGGCTCTTAATGTCCAGATGTGATTCCATGCATCAGCCACTGACCAGGCCCATGTTCTGTGGCATTAGCTACACTGCCATCCCAGTGTGAGCTCCCCAGTTTCACAAGACCCTTGTTTCTTGTGTCATGAATTTTGTTTTTGCTCTCCACAATGTGTGTGCCTGAAGTAATTCTGGAGATGGCTTTGTGGCTGTCTTGCCTTAAGCAGTGATTTGAGGCTCTCATCGGAGATGAGCTCTGGTGTTGGTGCTTATGCAGTTGCCGTGTTTATCTTCCTGCAGTACACAGAGAGTTGGGGAGGGGAGATGAGTGAATAGGCTTAGGCTTCTCCTATAGGCCCAACCCATGGGTCTCTTGTGGCTTATTTTCATTGTAACACCCTAAACCACTTTCTGTGGCTAACACAGTATAATGAACTTCTCCAGGAGAGCAGAAGGCTGTTGGGCCAGTCAAGGGTGGGGAGTGCTGGATTGATAACTTTGAAACGAGCCAAAGTGCCCTTGGCTGTAGACTGATATCCTCAGGAGCTCTTGCAGGTCTGGCTTTCTGTTTTCTTGAGCCCCATGGCTGTTGCTTCCTCTGCTGCTGGCCAGGTGGTGGCTCTCAGCAACCAGAAAAGGCTGAGAAATGAGGTTAGGGAGAGCAGGTGGCAAAGCTCTCACCTTACCTCTGGGGGGGTAGTAGCTGGTGAGTCTTGGGACAAATGGTAAAAGGTGTAGTGTTCTAGCACTTGTTGATGCAAGTGTAGTATGGGGAGATGGGCAAAAGGCTGTCTTATGAAATACCTGGTAATTGTATTAAAGGTTACATCATGTACCTTTCAGGGGGGGCTAACCTTCTTTTACTCCTGCCCTGCTTATTTGAAAATTATTGATCCAGCTTCCTGGGCAGGGCTAGCATGACGGTCCCCATTCATGCAGCACGTCCCTCTGCACTGTGCGTATGAAAAAAATGAACTGTGCATACAGCAGTTCTGTAGCTGCCACACATGTACACTAGGATTTCCGGAGCTTCCAGATCAGTGCTGCTCTTATGTGCAGCAGTCCTGCTTTCACTATACACCACCTCTGCCGATGCACTAAAATACCATCAAGCTTTGCACCAAGAAATAGGGCAGTAATATGTCTGGAAATTCAACACAAGTGTCTTTAAACATCTACCTCAGACTTAAAAACATGAAGGATAGCATGTCCAGGGGAAGGCTTGGTTTAGCTGGCCCCTAAACTCTGAATCCTTTATTCCAGCATGCTTTCATAGCCTCTTAACTCTTCAAGTTTCGTTACTTCTCCAGGACTATCTGGACTCATGTTGCACCTACCAGCTATGTTTTTCCTTAGGCTCTTTGTCTCCCATTTACCTGTATTTGTCCTCTAATGTGGAGTAGTAATGCAGAAAGTCTTAAACATATGTATTTTAAATGGTAGACTTCTCCGAATTGTCTTTATTTTGGTGTAGCTTGGAAGTACTTGGATTGCAAACTGCAGTGGTGGCTGGTCAGTCTAAATTGGTTCAAATAGTAACTGTATTTTTAAATCCTGAATTCTACTTATCTTTGTCTTGCTCACTCTTTTTCAGATTAAAAAGAATATATGCAAGCAGGCAACTTCATCTGTAGTTAAAGCTCTTTGCTTTCCACCTGATTTTAATTAAAGGATGCAGTACTGCATTAGCATGCAACTCAAGAATGCCTTGAGCTAAACCAGAGACAAAGCTATGATGAGTGTCTTTGTACCTTTGTGGTAGGACAGAGCTTTAGCCTGCTAGATGTAAGTGAATATTTCTGATAACTAGTGGAGATAATAACTCTAACTCATTCTCCAGATCTGAAGCTGGTGGGGGATGCTATGTATTTGTTTGCATGGTTTCTTTATAACACAGCCATTCGTGCTAGAGCTCTCGGCTCAGTATTTGAATAACTGAATCTCTCTATACAAGAGCATCTCCTCTTCCTTTTGAACACTATTCTGTACCCTTGGCAGAAAGTACGATTAAGGGAAAGAAGGGGACAAGGAAGCAATGTAGGCTCTGACTGCCCACAGCTGCAGAAGCAATAAGGCAACATCCTGGAGGGCTTGGAAAATAAGGGGGAAAAGCAGTATTTCAGATGCTGATCTGCGAAGTGGGCCTTAAGTTGTCTTAAACTGTAGAAAATTGTTCTGCTGCTACAGTCCACTTTTAAATCGTTCTGGCAGGTCAAAAATACAACCTTCTGTGTAAAATGTGGTGGTTTACTGAGGTGTAACTTAATTTTTCTTAGGTATTCAACATTTAGACTGCACTAAATATTGTCACCTACTGATAGGTAGAAATCAAGCTACTTTTTATCTGAAAGGGTTTAGGTGCCTTACTGTGGACAGCCTCAGAAGTTTGAAAAAACCTGAGCTACATAGAAAGCAACTTATAAATAATATTCATCTTGTCTCCTCAGATGAAGTTAGGACTGGCACATACAGGCAACTCTTTCATCCTGAACAACTGATATCTGGTAAAGAAGATGCTGCAAATAACTATGCTCGAGGTCATTACACAGTTGGGAAAGAGATAATTGATCTAGTTCTAGAGCGTATCAGGAAACTGGTAAGACTTCTTTTCACTGAAGGCTCTAACCATCTACATCCTGTTTTACAGGATTTGTAAATAAGGTTATCAAAAATACATAGGCCTATAAATTGTGTTTTAATTTATTCCGTAGTTGGAGAATCTGTGGGCTTAGTATGCATCTGTTTTTATTCTTGGCCAGCTGAGAAAGTTGGATTATTCTTGTCAGATACGACTTTCAAGTGGCCTAAAATGCTGATGAGGCGCCCAAAACTTCATAGCTTCATGTTCAACTTCAGAAAGTCAGGACTAAGAATTTTGATTTGCATAGTTCCTGCTGGAACAGGAGTGTTCTCTGGCTGGGGCTCTTGCAAGGAAGTTTAAGTAGGAGTGTTTGCTTCTGTGGTTTAGGCTTTTGTTTGCATTTCCTGCTGTTATAATTTCTGAATTGAAACCGGTAGTAACAGTAAAAAAGGAATTAATAACAGTAAGCTGGGATATTTCAGGCTCCCCAGTGCTTTGATCGTGTGGCAAACTTATGAAGATGTCGGCTTACAAGGTTAGAGTTCCCTTTTTAGGTCTGCTAAGCATGTACTTTAACAAATCTGTGTCACAATGGTAAGGAATTGTCATTGCACAAAAAACCCCAGGGTATACATCTGATGCTTTAATACGGAATGCTAAATGAGTTTTACCGAAAAGCATACCTTTTGCAGATATAAAATGGTATTATTCTTAACACTTGGCTGCCACTGTCTCTAATTAAAGCTAAGTTTGCAGCAGGCTGTACTTTGACCTGAGAAATATGGCTGTAATTTCTTTTTACAAGCTGTTGGAAGTCCCTGTCAGTCCTGGGAATCAAGCTGAGCATCATGGGGCACTTATCTCTGAGGACAGGGCAGTCTAATGTCTTCATCTGAGAAGACTAAACTGGAGTGGCAGTGTGATACATTTTGACATCTCACTTCCCTGAGCTGAGTTACATGCAACTCTTAGAGGATTATAGCAGTAGTTATGGGGCAGGGGATTGCTCCATTTTTGCACAGGTAGAGAATGTCAAATCAATGTAAAGAATAGATAGTCTGTGGTTCCTTGAATATTCTTGCTTTTCTTGGTCATTGTTGATGGCCTTGGCCTGAGAATTGGTGGGGGACAAGTTTTGAGGTAGTAATTTGAAGTGGGGGGGCTACCCTGCAATAGGCAGGGGGCTTAAAGTAGCCAAGAATAGCATGATTTTTAAGGGGCAGTCCTTTGATTATTGGTGGGCAAATCAAATCCAGTATTACTTTCCTGAAGTCTGAACAGTTGGTAAGTGTCAGAATTCAGAGTTCTGTCTTGAGCTTGTTTGGGGATTCTTAATGTCTACACAACTGTCTTAACACATGTATCTTCTCTTTCAGTCTGATCAGTGCACTGGCTTGCAGGGTTTCCTGATTTTCCACAGCTTTGGGGGAGGCACTGGCTCAGGTTTTACTTCTCTGCTGATGGAGCGCCTGTCAGTTGACTATGGGAAAAAATCAAAATTGGAGTTTGCCATCTACCCTGCACCACAGGTCTCAACAGCTGTTGTTGAGCCGTACAACTCCATCCTGACCACCCACACCACTCTGGAACATTCCGACTGTGCCTTCATGGTTGACAATGAGGCCATCTATGACATTTGCCGTAGGAATCTGGACATTGAACGCCCGACCTACACCAATCTCAATCGCCTCATTGGGCAGATAGTATCTTCCATTACTGCTTCCCTCCGATTCGATGGTGCCTTAAATGTGGATCTTACGGAATTTCAAACTAACTTGGTGCCTTACCCTCGTATCCACTTCCCATTGGTAACATATTCCCCAATTATTTCGGCAGAGAAAGCCTATCATGAGCAGCTCTCTGTGTCTGAGATAACCAATGCTTGCTTTGAGCCATCCAATCAGATGGTGAAGTGTGACCCTCGCCATGGCAAGTACATGGCCTGTTGTATGCTGTATCGGGGGGATGTTGTCCCCAAGGATGTCAACGCTGCTATTGCTGCTATCAAAACCAAGCGCACAATCCAGTTTGTGGACTGGTGCCCTACTGGTTTTAAGGCAAGTCTCAGTTACATCGTGATTTTTTTAACAGACTTCTCGTTCACTGTCATGGGCTTGGGGAAGTGTATTTTCTCATTAAGATGTTCTGTAGGTACCTGACTTCCATTTTGAGACATGGAGGCTGAAGTTACACAGAGCTGTTTCCTTAGGAGTGAAGCATTTTATTCAGCTACTGTCTGACTTCGCTGATCGTAGTCACTGTCAAATGCTACAGAGAAACTCATGGTCTCTTCTGCTTTTCCTGTAGGTTGGCATCAATTACCAGCCACCAACAGTGGTTCCTGGTGGTGACCTAGCCAAAGTCCAGCGGGCAGTGTGCATGCTGAGCAACACTACAGCCATTGCTGAGGCGTGGGCTCGTCTAGACCACAAGTTTGATCTGATGTATGCCAAACGTGCTTTTGTTCACTGGTATGTTGGAGAAGGGATGGAGGAGGGCGAGTTCTCAGAGGCGCGGGAAGATTTGGCTGCACTTGAGAAGGATTATGAAGAAGTGGGCACAGACTCGATGGACGGAGAAGATGAAGGTGAAGAATATTAAATACAACAAAAGTGAATTGCAAGTCTTTGCCATTTTAGTGCCTCTTCTATAGCAGTGTAAATCATGTTAAATAATTGGAATAAACTTCTTTAATCGAGACATTTGGTAGTGTCCAAACACTATGTACTTTCATTAACTGTATGCAAGTAGTCAGTCCAGGAGACAGAATTTTTCTGAGAAAGACAGCTGAATAATATAATCATGCTTATAGCTAGGTGAGTTCTTGTCCTTAAGACACTGCTATTTGAAGAGCTAATAGTTCGTATTTTTCCCCCAGAATACAAGACTAGAATGTGCTTGAGCTTTTGCTGGAAGATTAGTTAGCTACATTTTTTTCAAGGCTCTAAAGCTGGTGTCACAAGAGGCACCACAAACTAAACTTGTACTAATCTCATGAAAAGATGCAACACCTCTAAAACCAAAGGCTATTTGAGTTAAGTTTTCCCCTCTACTTAGACTTAGCATGGGCCAGTAACTTAGGGATGCTGTAACCTGGAAGGGGAGGAGATGTCCCGAATGGGTGTGCTGGAGCATGAGGAACCTGCCGCTTCTGTTAGAACCTGTGTGGTTGTTGCCCTGATGTTGCTTTGCCCTCCCGCAAAAGGACCTGCAGTCCCTGGCCAGCTTTCTGTGGAGTCAGCCTTTTGCATGAAGCTGTCTGGAGCAAAATCTCTACCTTAGCTGGCCAGGGTTAAACACTAGTTTTCCCTAGGAGGAGTACTTTTGCAGAAGTCATTAGTCCATGGGTTCAGATATCCCAAACTATCATCCTCCTCCTGCCTTCCATGTAAGCTGAATTAATGGGAGGATTTGGCTAATGAGCTTATCTTCAGATGTGGACAGCCTCTGCCTGAAACCTCCTCCTACATGGTCTGAGTGGGGCCTTGGGGACACAGGATGGTGATCAACAAATGACTATTTCTGACTGTCTTGGAGCTGGGTGACTCTGAGGAATCTCTCCCATGGAGTAGCAAAGGTGGAATAAGCAAATATGTTAAGATGGTGACTGAATACTGAGTGTGATTATAGGATACCAAAGTCTGACTTCAAGACTAGATTTAAGCTGGAGAATTCCTTCTTGCCTTATTTCGACCTTATTTATATTCCTTCTGATTTAATAGCAGAGTGTGATTCAGGCCAAGCCTTGAAGCCTGTGTTAGTTGAAGATGCGCATACCTGCTTAGCAGGAGTCTGAGCTGGGGTATGAAAAGTGCCTTAATGTCCTTCTGTATGGGAAACCTGCAGTCCTTGGGTGAGGCTGGAGTATTTGACATCAGCTCATGAAATGGGAATCTTTCCATAACCTCAGCTTCAACTGTGACTTTGGTGTGCTTATTCTGCTAGATGGGATGGGCTGGTGCTGTTAAAGGCCTAACAGAATAGCCTGGTCTGCAAGGGCTGACCAGTAATTTGCTAACGCTGAAAAGCTGTTGTCCTGAAATACTGTGTTAGTGTTCTTGCAGCCATTGTGTTGATTCAGTCTGGTTTGAAATTAATCAAACTTATTGGAGATGGAAGTTACCAATTTTATATAGATGGGGAGAACACTCTTCAGGCTTTATAAGCTAGATGAGCACCTCAGAGTGTCTTGTCAGCTGTGGTCTTGTGCAGAATATACAGGTGCTGTGTAAATCATGCCTCCTGCCATTCAGCGTAGCTGAGCATGTCTGAAGTTTCAGTGAGCTCCTCATTTGCTTTTGCTTGTGTTTTTATGTTCCAGACATAAGTGTAGAGAATTTCAAATCCTGTTCACTAACTTAATTTTCTTCTCACTGGATGATTAAGCAAATGTGCTAGGCATAACCAGAGACAGTCCCATTCATTACAAGTCAGATTGGCTTCATTTCAGTGCCTGCATTCAGATTTTTAGTGTAATGGCAGTGCCTGCAAGAGGAATATGCAAAGGACTGTTTCATGCCTTGCAGGTGTCTAGATCTTTGCTGTGAAATCTTGTACTACTAAGAGATCATGAAGAAAGCTGTGTGGCCACGAGTGCCGGCATCATAATTTTCTTTAAAAGTGTATTGGGGTTGTGTGGGAGTAGATTTCTGAACTGGCCTTCAGTGTGGACTTTTAGCAATGATTTGGCTCTTCTATCTGAGATTCTTCATCTCTTCATTTGAGGCTGGCATGCTCTGGTTCCAGCTGATACTGCCTGGTTTTTTTACTGTACGTGTGGATTACCCTGATTTAGAACACTGCTTATGCGATGGGAGTTGGTTTGCAGTGTGTCAGAACGTTTTATCTGGGCGTGTACAACAATGGGTCTGTGCGGGACACAGCACTCGCATCCTTGTAAAAGGCTTGTGCATATTGAATGCTGAACTCTTTGAAAAACCTGGCCTGACTAGGGAATATTGTTCAATGTAGACTTTAGATTTGCAATGCATTATGCTTTTCATTTTTAAAAACAGCATGTAATGCTACTCTGAAAAGATGGTAAGCTGAAACATGACAAGCATCCACTGGTGGAAGGTTTGACAAGAGATGTTATGTCACTTGTTAGCCCATCGAACTGGTGCTGAAAATACATCATACTCTAATTCTCTTTATATTAGTATTATGAAACACTTGCAGTTGCTAGTGGGCAGTTAGCTCTCAGTGTAGGCATCTGCATAGTGAGCTAAGATAAGGCAGTGTTTTTCTCAGATAAGAAGCCAAGATAATTACAGCAGGAAAATCCTGCTAAAACTGCTCTTGCTCCAGGTAGCTGCAGAAATCCTTAAACATCTTATAATTGCTGGCTGTATGGTTGAATTAACAAATGGGCGGTTCATCTGTTTCTGGAAATGTAGAGGAGATCCTCTACTGAATTAAAATATAAGAGTGAATGAATACTTGAAACTTGCAGAGGTTAAGATTAGCTGTCACTTAAGAGAAAATGCTTTCTTTGCAGTCTGTTGAAAGCCTTTCTTTAATTCTGAACTTCAAATGTGTGTTTTCTTTGGTAAGAAATTCCCATACTTCTGCTTTGAAAAGTCATGTGCCTATTTGCACTGGCAGAAGCTCAGGCATTATCTAGTGGTAACTAAATATATCTTTACCTGTGTGGTGACACAGCTTTCTCCAGTATTGAGATTGGCAATTAATAGCTATCACCTGATACAGAGTAATTTCTGTGACTCATTAAGTGGAGGAGGAGGAGGAAGTGAGCTGGAGCCCATGGTGGATTGCTATGAACTTTGTTGTTAATTGCTGGTCTTATCTCTAAGATCTGTTCTAAGATGGTTCTGGTGCTATTCCAGGGGAATGCAGTGCAGCAGAATTTGATTTCCGCCCACTCTGCCTTCTGAATAAGCAATATGAATACTTTTTAGTGTGTTAATGCCTATATTATATACGTACATTTCTAATTTCTGTAGTAAGCACACCACAGTGTAATTGTATGATAAAAATCTCTGGTTCAGCTTTACAGACAGTTCAGGTATCTAGCACACAACTGCACACGCTGCTGCCACCTTCCTACAGAGCAAATTTTTCTCAAATAAAATTCAGAAAGGGCTTTTGGGCCTCAGGTACTTCGAACCATGTCAGATAACATTCACCCCAGCAGCCTGTTGCTGAAAGCATGAACTCGTTTAGGAGAGCCTAGCTCTTTGGAGTTAGAATTTGTGAGATTTTAATTGGAAGTGAGTAAGTAAAGAAACAATAGGGTGACTCCATTATTCTGGTGGAAAAAGGAAAGGTAAGATTGCAAATTATACTGCTCTTGACAGTGTGTTAGGAAAATCCAAAGCATTGTGTGATAAAAAAGGATAATATGACTTGGTATTAAAGAATCTCTGGCTTTACACCATGGAGAAGGGTGGAAGGTAATAGTGAGGAGTCAGAGTGATGTCTCATGGGCAGTTCAGAGTGCTTTCTTGAGAAAATTTTGAGAAATTAGTAAAAAGGCCAAGGGAATAGCAGTGTCAATTCTTTCCTGTGTTAATATGCTGCTGTAAATGTGCCACGTAGCTTTTGATTGCCTTGTCCCGAGCCTTCAGCCTTGTTAGGCCTCCTGGTGACATACTGCCTCCACTCCCTAAGACGAGGAAGATGTCACTCCGTGCTTGACTCTGCTTTTCAGTCAAATCTGCGTGAACACGTTAACAGCGGCGATCTGGACATCTGAAATACAATGTGGCTAATGTGCTACCCCGTGCCTTTCTCTTCTGATGTTTTTAAATGCCTGTATTTCTGCCAAATAAAACTTTCTTTGCCTTTGCACAAGGTCATGTTTTCTTTTCTGTAGGAGATGCTTCACAAAGCAAAACTGCAGTTGTCACCATTTATAACGCAGAGCTATTTTAGTGGAATGGGATGGTCTTTTCACTTTCCTTGCTGAAGTATCGTTACAACCTAAGATTCAAATTATTTTGCAGATTTTTTCAGTCAATGCATTTGTAACTTTGAATTTCTTTTACAAGCCTTAAAAGTTCAGGAAGAAAAATCAGCTAGGGCACTAAATGCAGAGCTACTGTACCTTACATAGGAACTGAGAATTACCAGAGGTTGGGAGAGTACAGAGGAAGCGTAACTGAGGCTCCTGTCATGAATAAGCTACTGGATTAGGTGACTCCTGATCTCACCAGGTCTTATGTTGTGTTTATAAGGAATTACTTCAAAATAAAATGTTTTTTATTGGAATTCTGAATACAAGCCCAGTCCCTGTTAACAAATTTGGCAGTGAAGAGCTGAAGAACAATTCTCCATAATGCAGAACTCCGCTGGAAGTGCTGTAGGGATTTTCTATGTGTATTGGCAAGGTGGTAATAATTAATCCTGTCCTATCTTGGTCTGAACTGGAGGGAGGACCTTGTAACTTCCAGACTGTGCAAAGACTTTGATCTACAGATTTCTTCTAAAAGTTGGGCAAGAGGACTAAAGGTTTGTGGCCTCAATCGGCTGTTAAGGAGAGAAGGAATGAGAGTGTGGGAGAAATTAGATTGCTCTGAAGGTATTGTAGGTGCTGGCTGACAAAAGGCTGAGAAATACCAGACTAAATTAAAAAAAAAAAAAAGGGTAAGTCACAGAGGTGTGGTGCCTTCTGTGGAGCTTTTCAGTGAACTGAGTCAGTTAAAACCCAGTCTCTTCATCTTACTGGTCCATGTGCTTGCCCATTGGCTTTCCGGAGGCCCTACTGTCTGTGGCCAGTTTCAGGCGATATAAAACATGTTAACTTGTTTACAGATATTCTTTGTTCCTGTCCTGTTTCCTCAGTGATTTGTAAAACTTCCAGTCATTTTTCAGGAGCATGTTTCACAGTTTCTCTGCAGCATTGTTCTGGTTTCCCAGGTCTGCATCAAGAGCTTGGAGTACTTAGGCACAAAAAGTTAAATTCTTTTCAAACGCTTACTAGAAAAGAGCTGTGAATACTAAGTGTGAGGGTCTAGAAAACATTCCAGAAACATTTATGAAATACTTTTTTCCAGCATTTAACATAGATCATTAGAAATGCAGGAAGACTTAGGAAGTCTTAAGTGAATTACTCTTCCTGAGAAAGAGAGGAAGTGCATCTTAGTCCCTTTAGAATGAAGTAGCCCAACCCACTAGATGAGCTCAGTTCTGCTTTAAGGTCTACCCCAGGCTTCCTCTGTGATACCAGGAAGTGTTTGTGCGAGTGGTCTCTCAGTTTTGGCCCAATATGTGCAACAGTAACTGTATATCAGCTACAAAACTGAGTGGGTTTTGAGGCTGGGGGAAGGACAAGGGTTTAAGGCTTCTGTTGTGGGTTTCAAAAAGTGTGAAGGGAGGTCTGATCATAGGCCAGGAATATTTAAATTCACTTTGTAAGATTAGGACTGGAGATCAGATGGTCATGGAGAAGTTGTAAAGTTGTCTTAAATTTTTTTCAGGCTTGAGTTTCTGTCCATATGGATACAATCAAGAGCTCCAGAAAGGCTGTCCCAAATGTGCTGCATTAATACTGGTTAGGCATTTCTCCCACTTCAGCTTTGTTACCTTTTGGAGGTGATGGGTGATGTTTAACTGCTCCTGCACTGTGGTGAGGGCCTGTTTACAGCCCTTCCTAAAGAGCTGCAGTTCTTTTATCTCTAGTATTTTAGGACTGAAGTGGTGAAATGCTATTCCTGGTCTCTTATTTGTATACTGCTACTTAGTCGGCTTTGCTACTCAGGCCACTCATTGAACAGGGATCAGTGAAGGAGGTACGTAGGCAGTTCATAACTCTCCCAAACTCTGCCTTATGTGTGGTGGGTAAGATTTGTTTCTCCAAACATTATACTTGAAAGTAAGTTATCTATACTCTGAGCTAGGTACACTAGGGTTCTTCTGCAATATCATGGGGATTAGGGGAAAAAAAGATAACAGGAACAAGGCTTTTTCTATTTGGTCTAGATGGTAAAATCAGAATTAAGTGGATTTCCTAAGTACCTGTTGAAGGCCTAAGGGGTTAAGTCCAGCACTATGCACTTAACTTCTAGAGACTTGAACTGGGACAAATTCCTCTGTCTGAAATGGCTCAAACTTTGTAAGAACTTGTTCTTACCCTGTGCTTTTAATCTGTCATTTCTGTGAATTTCTCTAAGACGACAACCTCTCTGAGATTGCTGGCTGTCAGTTCCTTTTTCAGAGGAAAGGCAGCTGTGAGTGGCTTGTTGCAGTGCTTCAAAGTAGGGGTGAATTCCAAGCAGTGTTCTCCGAGTAGGCTGCCAAAACCTGAAGCATCTTTGTGTTACTCTTTCTTTTGTTAGAGCTCTGTGGCTACAACTGTCAAATGCATTTCATAGTCTTACATCATTACCACTTGCAAAAGCTACTTTTCAGTTGGTTATACCAAGAGTAGAGATCTTTGTGGCTTTTCAGTTATTTCAAAATCCAGTTTGTAGAACCCGCCTTGAGTGAATGCTGCTGGCATGCATTGTTTCAGAGATGCTGATGTACCATTTTGAGCCCAGCATTGTTTTCCAGCAGTTCTGGAGTTGATCTTGCGCAATTCTGCACAAGTTGTCAAAGCTGTGTCCCATGCAGAGTTACTTTCAGTTTTATGTCTGTAGCTGCTGTTAAACCAGCTTAACTGCTGGCTATTGCAATCCCAGTCCTCCCTCTTCTCACCCGAGCGATCATGTTTTCACCCTTGCGCTGCCTCTGGCACAGAGTTGTGTGTTAAATTGGCAAGAAAACGTATCCCTTTTTGGGGGGAAGAGGGCATAGTTTTCTTTTGCTGTCATGAACTAAGATCGCTCATGTAGGATCAGCAGGGTGCTGGAGTGGGGTTCGGGGAAGTGTGGGGTACCGTGGGTCAGCTACAGATGCCGTTGAACCACAGGCTTGACTGTTCTCTGCTGGCTGGGGCAAAATGATTTCTGCCTTTGTTCTTCAACTTATATGGAGTATTTATGTGGAAGGCAATAACATGTGCATGTATGCGTGGAAGTGTCCCAGTCACGTCTCAGTGTACATTTTAGAACTGTTTCTGCCATTGTCCACAAATGCTTTTGAAAATGGTGTTAATGTCTTGCAGTAAGCACATATGGCACCCAGAAACAGAGGGTTTCCTTTTCTCTGACTTCCCTCATAATTCAGGCAACAGTTACTGGCAGTTCTGTGCAAAGTACTCTTCTGTTTCTTGTTTTACTTTTTGCTGTGTGTTTAGTGTTTATCTTCCTCTCTGTGTTTTCAGATTCTGTGTCTGTTTCTTTACTTGTTCACTGCTGTTGCAGATACCAACAGTGTGTTCAAGTTCCAGCTTTGTCTATTACAGCATATGTGTGCTGGCTTCATTATCTTCACTGCCTACAAGTATTTTAATGTCTAGTAAGTGTCTGCATGCGTTAGATTTGCCTGATGAGGCTGAGTGGGGCAGCTTGGCTCCATATTGATTTAGACCTTGCTTGCTTTTGATTAAACATGTTAAATACTCCTGTTTATTGAGGACACTTCTCTAAAGCACCTGTGTGCTAATAGACCTCTTTTTTTATATATATAATTGTAGGTGCTGGCAGATCAAGAGCAATCCTTACTGTTGGACTTGAGGTCACTAGAAAGCTTTTCTTGTTCAGTCTTGTACTTGTGAAAGATGCTCTAAATTCTGTTGGGTATTTTGAAATTTTTACTTCATCAGATGTGTGTTGTTCCAGATATGATCACAATAAGCCAGGCTTCCTTTGCAAAAACACCTCAGAACTCGGTGCATTCTGAGAGCCTGATTTCTGCTTATTTTGGTAGTTTATTGACTGTAGAGCTCCTGAGTTCTTTCCCTTGCCAGGTTGTTTAGTCACATCCTTTCCCCTTTGAATGCCTTCTGGCTCCCCAGCTGGTTCTAAACCTGTGTGCCATCTACCAGATCCTGTATCAGTCTGTCTTGTATGATTCATGTGGTTTCTTACCACCTTTGCTTTGCTAACATTGCTACCTTTGTCACCAGTTTTATCTGAAATATCTTCTGCCTTAATTCATGTAGCTTAAGCATTCTCCATTCTGAGTAATGTGCAACTATTTCTGCATGTTTCAATCCCTTCTAGAAGCAGTTTTTCATCAGTGAATGATAGTGGCTTAAAAACCAAACTTTTTCATATGTTCTGACTCCTGTTCAGTCTTGGACTGTAAATTTTCAGTGTATTTTAAGTGACCCATGAGGGCTTAATGACTTTTTGCATACTTGCTGTTTGAACCCTGGACAGTAGTTTGTTGGGGGAGGCAGGGGTGGTGTTGGGGGTTTGGGTAGTATCTGTGTATTTGAACTAGGCATGTAAATCCATCCTGAATGCAGCTGTAGGTTACCCAGGCACAAGGATCCCCTGAATCCTATGCTATTGAACAAAGTGATTATGCCTCCTTATTCCTTCTTTAATGTTACCTTTTATGTGTCTAAAAGTAAGTGAACCCTGGAGAATAGGTTTGGGTAATCATGGGGGATTTTAGCTGTAGCAGAGGTGGGAAGCTTGACTAGGAACAAGATTTGTTAATTAAACACTTTCTGCAAAACCAGCTTCCCTCCTTGCCTGGGCCTGCATAGTGTCACCGAGTTGTGGAGAGGAGGGCAGTGGGTTTATCTGTGGCAGCGCGATGCGTCACCACTTTGAGATTGTGGGCTTTGCAAGGCTGGCAGAAGGTACGGTCTTCTCTGGGTTTGTGTTCTGTTTTTTCTTTTTTTAGTGCTGCTTCCACTCACCCTGTGCAGAAACCGCAGCTGAGTTCAGATACTTTTGGGGGAACAGTTGTGATTGTACTTTCTGTTTCACTGCAGCCAAGGGGTAGGGGTGGAGAAGCTGCGCCTTCGTTTCTGAAATAGTTTTTTCTAAGAAAAACAGATATCCTTTGTGGTTTTAAGCATCATGGCAAGTTGTATTTTCCACGCTGCTCTGATGTGCTGCCAGGGCTTCATAGTGGGGTTCACTTTCCCAAGCATCCGCATCCGGAGCTGAACTAGTCACCCAAGGCTCCCTGTACAGTCAATGCAGAGAATTAAGAGGATTTTACAGTGAGGTTACGCTGACTTATTTTAGACACCTGGTTTCAGGTAATGAACCTTAAAGTCTGACCCTTGCCAGCTGTCTAAGTGCTCCATTGATGACTGGTCCCCTGTAAGCCTCCATGCTTAACCAGAAGAATCCCACCCTCTGCGTGTCCTGCCTGGAAGCAGATTGTGTCCCGCTCTGCTGTTTGTGATTAGCATGCTGAAGAGCAAGAAGGTACAACCCTAATTAGTTGAGCATGAGTCAGCAGCTGCCTGAGAGCAAAGTGAGGCATGTGAAACAGCACCTCAGCTCTGCCCTTCCAGTGCTTCCTATGGTTGTGATGGGCTTATCCTTGTCCTTATGGCAGTCTGGCCAAGGCTTTGGAGTAAGACTTTATTCAGCCTTTTTAGTAGCTAATGATAGGGTATGAGACTTAAAGAATTTAATAAGTAATGCTGAAGGCAGTTGCACAAGTGCAGAGGACTTCCCATAGTTGAACAGAGGTATTTTTGCACTCCACATGCTAACCAGCTGTTTTTACCTGTCTATTGACATAGTCCCCACTAGGAGCTGTGTGCAGCTGTGGGACTTCCGTCCTTGGCCAGCTTGGTTCTAGCCCACAAACGAGGCTCAGATTTCCTGCCTACCCCTTCAGCATGGCCCCTCTGCATGGTTTCCTGTAGCTGACATCTTCAGCCTGCGGCCTGAAGAGTTAAGAGCTAGTGGTGCTTGTTTGGCTTCCCCAGAGCGTAGAAGGCATCAGAGAGACATGGAGCAGGCATGTCAGCCAGCACAGAGCAGGACAGTGGCATGGAGCCCAGACCCTGCAAGAAAGGTGAAAAAGTACCAGGGCATCTATGTATTGAAACCACTTTCTTTTGTAGTAGACGTTGCCAGCAAAGCACCTAATTCTCTGTGTATGAATGCTTCTGCGGAGACTCAGGCAGGGCATGATGTGAGGCAGTCTGGGTACCTGGCATCAAAGCAAGTCAGTGGAGTGTCCACGAGCTGGAAGCTATGCTTGCAAGATGTCCATAGTCTGTTATATCCAGACTACTCCATGTTTCCAACTAGGATCCTGAGGCCGCAGCAGCTCCACATTAATAGTCCTTTTTCCCAAGGACTGACATGCATCAGCATCTCTGGGAGCAGATGGCTTTCTGGAAAATATAAAACCCTTTTCTAGCCTTGATGATGAAACTCAAACTGCTTTGCAGGTTTGTACAGGCTGCTGGTTTGCCCAGGAAAACTGGTTTGATTTGATCTGTCATTCTGCTTACTAAATCTATTTGTTCCCAGGAACCTATTTTCTTAAAGAGCTGACAGGCTCAGCATATTTCCTTCCCTGCCCTGTGTTGTGATCATCTAAACACATAGTATTTTAATTAGGCCAGACTCTGCTGATGAAACGAGTGCTTTGACTTCAATGGAGTTTCACTTATCTACGACTTAAAAAAACCTGGCTGTACACACCATATGAGGTGCTGATCGTCTCTGGACATGGTAGTCTAAAACCCCAGACTCTCGTGGGCAGGATGTCCTCCAGCTTCTTTATAGGTAATTCTGGAGTGAAAGCTGTGTAATATTAGCAACTTTTAAGTACTGCTAATTGCGGAGCCTCTGGGAGCAGTCTAGTTAGCTTTTTTTGGTGTCCAAAGTGCAGATACCTTCTGTCTGCTTGGAGGCCCAGGGTATGGTCTTTCCTAAAGCTCACCTTGGTGTTCCTGTAGTCCCAGGCCAGTGCAGCCAGTGCTCAGTGGATGCCAGAGGCCTGGCTGCAGTGGGAGCTCTTGCTGTGTTACTGGGTTAAACCAAACAGACACTGGGCTGCTGGGATGGAAGGTGCCCTCTCCTGACTCGCAAGCAGCTCCCCTTTGTGACTGCCCATTCTTAGCACTGGAATTAACAGCCCTGTAGTGCGTGCCTGGAAACAGATGGGATGTGATTCAAAGTGAGTATCAGTCTGAATTAATGCTGACTTGACTGGAATTACTCTGTTTGACCTGGTACCCAGCCTTTGAAAAGGAGAGGTGGTCTAGGGTAGCATGGGCTACATAGAAGGGGGAAGACGGATCTTTTGCAGTGTCTGACTTGGATATCTAGACCCAAGGAATTCAATACAGGCTTTATGAATGAGGTGCTCCAGACAGATGATGGGTGGTGCAGAAGAGCAAAGGGGAGGCTTCGCACTAAGAGGAAGGCTCACAGCATGGTTCCCATTCCCACAAAACAGAATTAGCTAAATACCCCTACAGGTTGATGGGCCTTCCTGCAAACAAACGGAGCATGAAGCGAGCTGTGCTGAGGCAGTATATAACGGGGTGCTCAGATGAAAAGGGCTCTGGGTGGATCCTCTACACAGGGCTCACAACCAGGCACAACTGAGGGAGGAGGGAGGAAAGGGCAAGGGAAAATCCCTGACCCAGTGAAGAGTACTCGGCTCCCCACCAGCCAGAAGCCTTGACAGCCCTCACCTTGGGCCAGCCTGGGCCCTTGTTTCTTGATGTCTCTGCAAGGTCGCTGCCAGGACAGCAGCTGCCATGTCCCCTGGGTGTCATACTGAACCACAGCAAACGGGGCCGTTCTGCTCACTGGGAGCCAATGTAGCGGGCTTGGAGAGAGCCTATCTAATAAGGCTTTAATTAATGACAGTCAACTGAACCATGAAGGAATGCCTGCATTCTCATTCCAACTGAGGGAAATCTGCTTTCCTTTCTGCAGTCTGTGCTTGTGTAATACTTGGGGAATTCATCACAGAATCAGTGATGAAGCCAGACAGTGCTGTGCCACACTAATCCCTCAAACACTAAATGCTCTGCGAGTGTCACAGCAGGAGGGGCTCACAAGAGAAGGCAGTGTGCAAGAGTGCACCTTTGTGGTGATGAAACATTTACATAAGCAGGTAGCAAGGTAGGAGGACAGGTAGGATGCCTGATGGGGTGTACAGACCCTCCGGGGCTTACTGCTTACCTTAAATCTCCATCCTATCCAGACCTGAGCCACCTCACCTTCCCTTCAAGGCACCCCAAGGCCTTTTATCCTTGGGTCATCTCTTGATCTCCCTGCTCTGCTCACCTTTAGGCCTTTGTAGCAAGTGCTTTTTCTCCTCTAACTTCCAGGGTAAAGTACCTGTGTCTTGAGTGGTTTTCTGTCAGAGTCCCGTAGGAGGCCTTTGTATGAGATTGTATCAGCAGACATGGTCCTGCTAACCACAGTTCTTCCAGCTCTGACGGAACAAGTCCTCAGAGAGTTGTTGCAACAAAGACTTTATTTGCTGTACACCGGAAAACACCGGTGTTTAAGCATCCTTGAAACTCTTGGGGAAACTCTTAGACAAAGTCACGAAAGTGGTGTTGCTCAAAGTGTTCTCATCTGTGCTGGAGACCCTTGAGTTTTGGGAGTGATGCAGAGCAGCTGTTCTAAGGTGATGAAGCAGCCTAGTTTTCTCTCCAGATTGTGGTATGAGATAGGTGATTTGTACTGGAGGTTTCCTTGGTGTAAAATAAAACAGATATGTTGGGCTTTACATACATGGTTTAAGATTTCTGTCTAAACTTGATTCTGCTGTTGTACAGGGAAGTGGGTTCATTGGCTTCTGTCAGCTGTAGATAAAATTCAGTGAAGGAAATGGTGGGAGCCTCCTCCCAGAGCTTGTGGAAGTCTGAGGTGTCTCCAGGGCTCCGAGAGCTGGGGCCTGGCTGTGGCCCTAAAGCCAGCTCGGGGTGTCACTGCTGGGGTTGGTGCGGCCTTGCAAGGGCAAGACTTTCCAAAGAGCTCAGCTCCTGCCGCCCAGCGCTGTGCCCTCCTGGGACACGTGCTGGTCCCGTGCCCACCTCAGACCAGGCACCTTCCCTGGCCGAGCTGGCCTCCGAGCCCCGGGGGTGTCCGATGGGGCCCGCGCCGCCCGGCCTGGCGCGGGTTCCTCGCTTTCTGCAGCCTTGGCAGCACAGTGCGGCTGTGCCGGGGCTGGGGGTGGTGGAGGGCCCCTGGTGTTCTGGCTCTGGCGATGATGGCTGAGTGCAGCAGCCCTCCCTCTGCCTTTCTATGCACCAAAGTGCTTTACAAAACCTGCGTCCAATTTTTTTCCCCCTCAATTTTTAAGTCAGGGAAGAATAAGGCTGGCAGTGAATGGTCTGTATGTTTTATTTATTGTAAGATCGAGCAGAAGTTCAGGTAGCTGGCATCTTCCTCCTGCCTCTAACCATTCCATGTGGGAAGGGTTGGTCTGGGGTAGGGGAGCAACCCGAGGATGTGGAATTGAGGCGAGTTTGGGCTGTGTTTGCAGACAATTGGGATTTCAATTGCTTGAACCATGCCAGGCTTTGGGCTCTTCAGCCACCAGCTGCCTCTGGGCTCCTGAGTCCTGGGGTTTGATGTTTTCAACCCCTTTATTACAGAAGCAGGGAGCAGCTTTGAAGTTTTACTTCAAATTTTAGGTCAGCAAGTAAAGTTTTATTAAAAATTCCCCCATGAGCGCCGTGTGCGCCTCTTGAAAGTTGTGATTTCGCCCAGCTAAAGGTCGTTCCTTTCACCCACAATCTCCACGGGGGGGGGGGGGCGGGGGTCCCGCCGTGCGGCTAATGGCGGCCGCGCGTGGGGCGGGAGCGGGGCCGCGCGTGGGCAGTGGCCGGGCGGGGGGCGGGGCCGCCCAGCCACGCACGTGCGCTACGTGCGGCGCCTGCTGCTGCGGCGGGCCGCCCCTCCCCCCGCCTCGAGCACCGCGGGGGGATGGGGGCGCCGTGCCCCACCACGACCCCAGCCCGTCCCGGCTAACGGGGAAGGGAAGCGTCACCGTGCGCCCCGCAGGGTGGAGGGGAGCGCTGCTAATGGCCGGGGCGGGGGGCAGGGCCAGTCACCGTGTTCCCCGGGGGGGGAGGGGAGCCCCTTATCCCCGTTAACGGCGGGGGGGGTGGGGTCTCCCCGCGCTGCCCCGGTGCCGGCGGAGGGGTACACACGCACCCCCAGCCCAGGCGAATGCGGCCGCGGAACAAAGGGGCCGAGCCGGGGCCGGCGGGGCTCGCGGCGGCCGCGCGGGGCCGGGCCCAGACAATGCGTCCGCGCGGAGCCGCGCGGCCCCGCCCCTGCTGTGACGCGAAGGCGGCGCAGCCAATGGCGGCGTGCGGAGAGGCTCTTTAAAAAAAGAAGCGCCGGTCGGCGGTGGCTGTCAGCTGTGGCGGATCCCTCCGCGCATGTAAACAGAGCTCGGCGGAGCCGGCGACCCATGTGCCGCTGGCCCCGGCAGCGGCGGCCGAGGGGGCTGCGTTCTGCCGGAGCGCCGGGGGCGGCCTCGCGGCGGGACGGCCCGGCCGGGGAGCGGGCGCGGGGCTGAGGGACCTCCCCGAACCAGCGGTGCTGGGGGGAGCGGCCGGGCGCGGGGCGAGCGGCGAGGGGCCGCGCACAAAGGCGGCCGGGCGCGGGGGTGGGGGGCGACGCCGGGCCGGGTGAGGTCCCGGGCAGCGCTAGCGAGTGGCTGTGCGGGGCCTCAGTCCCTGCTGGCCCCTCGGGGCCGAGCTCTGGGAGCGGGGCCGGCCGCTGGCCGGGGCGAGCTGCGGCTCCCGTGTGTGCGCGTGTCCATCCCCCCCCCCCACCGGCCGCCGGGTGGTGCGGGGAGCGCTGCCCTCCCGGTGCCACCGGGCCCTCCGCGGGGTCCGGCCCCCGCGCCCCCTCACAAAGGCGCGTGACGGGGCGGGGCGGCCGCCGCCCCCTCCCCCCGCCCAGGCCGGGGCGGACTCTTTTTCTCTCGCGCTCTCGCTCCTTGCCCCCACCCCCCCCGCCCCCCCTCCCGGCGGAGGCGCACGTCCCGTTCCAGCGGCGCTCGGCGGCCCAGCGGCTGTTGCGGGATTGTTCGGAGCGGCGGCGGAGCGGTGGCGAGCGGCCCCCGGCCGGGCCATGGCCGAGTTCCTGCCCCCGCCCGAGTGCCCCGTCTTCGAGCCCAGCTGGGAGGAGTTCGCCGACCCCTTCGCCTTCATCCACAAGATCCGGCCCATCGCCGAGCAGACCGGCATCTGCAAGGTGCGGCCGCCGCCGGTGAGTGCCCGCATGGCGCCGCCGGGGAACGGCCTTTGTGTGGCGGCCCGGCCGGCCTGCACAGGCGGCCGGCCGCCGCTTTCCCCCGCCCCGGGCCGGCGGCCGCGCCGGTGACCCCCGGGCAGGCGGGGCCGCCGCCGCTCTGAAGTTTGGAGCCCCCCGGGCCGAGGCCGCGGGGCTGGAGGGGCGCCCGTCCCCTCCCGCAAAGTCGCTCCCCAAGTGCCGGAGTTGCCCGGTAGGAAAGTCAGGCGGAGCGGGGGAGCGGCCGCCCCGGCCCCGCCGCGCTCCCGGCCCCGCCGCGCTCCCCGTCCCGCCGCTCGGCCCCCGGCGCTCGGGGCTGGCCGGAGGGGGGGGCGGCCCCCGTGCGAGCCCCGCGGGAGGCAGCGGCTGGGTGTTGCCCTCCATGTTGGCATTGTGGTGGCGGGGGGCGGCGGGGGCTCTCGCCGCCCGCCCCGGGCCTGCCCCGGGCCCGGCGCAGCTCTGGCACAGGTAACTTCCTTCCCCAAGTTGGACAACACCAAACTCCGCGGCTGCGAGTTCGGCTGGTGCCTTTGCGAGCCGAATCCCAGGCAGACATGGCCACCATTTTAGAATGCAATACACAGTGGGAAGAGTAATAGGCCTTCATCCTCCTCATCATCATCTCGAGTGATGGTGTAGCGAGCTCAAAATTGGGGTGTGAATTCTGATTTCCCTTTGTTGGTCGACTCGATTTACTGAGAAATGGTGTAGAGAAATCTTAGAACCGTAGTTTGTGTAGTCATAATTGTTAGTTTGTTGAAAGGTATAAACAGCCGTGCTGGGGAGGAGAGGGGCTTCTTGGAGTGAAAACCGAATTAACAAGCGTGCGTGAATTGTCTTTATTTCAAGTGAATCGCTCTCTCTCGAAGTGGAGGGTGGCGCAGGACCCGGGTGGTGTGGCTGGCTTGAGGTAGTGAATGTGACGGCAACAACTAGAATGCTAAACAGGGACCGAGAGCTTTAAATCTCACCCAGCAAGAGGTGAAGCTGACAAACAATTCTGCAGAGTTAAGTTTTGTGAGCGAGACTTTGAGTTCAAAGAAATAATGTTCAGAAACACATGCTCTTCAGTTTCATGTTTTGATCATTGCTGGGACTCCCATTAGTAACCATCCCTATCCTTTTCCTTCTGAATTAAAATAGAAGTAACTCGACACATTACTGTCTGAGACGATAGAAATGTTTGTAGCAGACTGAATAATGTGAATCTCATCGGAGAGGAAGATGTTTCTGTCCTGTGGAGGAAGAGTCCCGGTTTGCAGTGGCACGAAGGCAGACAAGAAGGCTCTTGAATGCGTATCTAGGTACAATACGCCAGTGCCCCTTGTTGCGTGGTGTAGCCAAATGTGACACAGCTAAGGGGGTAAGATGGTTTTCATTATATAGTCAATGTTGAACTTGTGTAGTATTTTTGAGTAGAATAATCATCTTAGGCTGTATATTGTCAACAGGATTTCAGCAACCGTGAGCAGAACAGAATTTTTATGAAGGTTTTTTCTTCTGATTTGTGATTTGTTTTGAATAGACGTTATCTATGTTTCTTGGCTGCTTGGGCTTTTTACACAAACGCTCTAATAAAGGCTTCTCATAAACTATCTGTTAGAGACTCATAAACAAATAGCTCTCCTAAGGAGTGAGTTAGTTATTACAAGTGCATTTTCGGCACGCTCTCATCCTCACTAAAGAGCCAATGCCTGTCTGTATTTGTGGTCGCGCGTTTCACTGAACGTATTTAGAAGTAGGAGGAAAACAGTAGGAGCTGCTGAGGGCTGAACACCTCATACTTGCATGGGGCCTGGCCTTCCTGAGAGCTTTGCTACCACGGCTCTTATCTACCCAGATAATTACTTGGATGACTTGTGCAAGTGCAGTTGCTCGTTCACCAGCTGAGAGCATAGAGGGAGCCCTTCCAAATCTACCAGAAAAAGCCTTGAAGTTGACGTAGTTCCTGGCCTTCCTCCTGAAAACAGGAGACGCAATGAATATTCAGTTATTGTTCTCTTCTGTGTAATCGAGTGGTTTATAATGCTGTGAGCTACAACCTATATCGGCCTTTTCACAAAATCATATATGTTCCGACCAAATGTATTGTTTAGTGACGGACGAGGTTTGAAATCTTCATGCATCCAAGCAAAGCTTTTGCCTGTGTTCTTAGTCCGGTACGTGCTGGTAAGCAGGTAGGCAGCACCGTGAACTGTCAGGATCTGCGTTGAAAAAGGAATTAAAAACTTGATTGCTGGGCTTGCATTACTTTAGCTTAAACTCTACTGGGTAATTATCAGCGGGTGAATTTGTGCTTGTGTGTCTGAACTGCAATACGGAATAAGGTTGCGACTGGTGGTGCCCAGCTGTAGCTTCACAATGTGACTCATGAGGAAGCCCTTACTCCTAAGCTAGCTTTGATGTTTCAGCACCCGACCAGGAGGAGGAGAGCTCCCTGCTCTCTGAGGGACCAGGGTCAACTCTGTCTCTGGTGCCTTTGTGCTAGCATTAGCTGGGCGTGAGGGAAGCCTGGAGAAACCCACAGCTGTGGTGGCTTCTCTTGTGTGGCAGGTTTGGAGGACACTGAACTGTGTTGTGAGTGGGGTCTTGAGGTGTCGGATGTACTGTAGACATCCGGGGAAAGATCGTGGTTTTGGGGTGATTGTTGCATGTTCAGGGGGTGAAAGAACGGCCAGGAATATAACGGGAGGTATACTTTCTGCACAGCAGTTTCCAGTTGAGCGCTCAAAAGAAGCTTTCTTCTCTTCATTCTGGTTCAGTTTGTTCCAGTCGTCACTGGTGACTTAGTTTTGCTCTTACTTGGGTGGTTCTGGGATACTGCGATGACTGTCTTATAGAGGGTGCAACAATAACCACATTCACTGTTTTGTATGACATGGGAGAGCAAAGTGAAGGCTTTTTGTCAACAGTCTTGAGCGTAAGTAGAGAGTCCCGTTGGCAGCAAAGTGTTCAGGTGAGATACCGGGCTTTACCAGCAGTGGTTGCTTCGGGTAGTTAATGTGCTATGTAAATTAGAGATGCTTTGGCTCCTTGCTGCTGAACTGAACGCAGGGGACTAGATGCAGAAAAGTGGGTGGTGTAAAACTTCTTTGCAGTCCATTGCGTGCGGTGTTGTAGTTAGGGTTTTCTCCTGTGAACTGAAAACATAAGTTATGATTTCTTTACATTGTAATGTGGAACAGTGGTTTATTCTGAAACTTGGCACATCAGGTGGTGGCCTTATGTTCTGGAAGATTTTAGGATAGCTCTGTAAATTATTGGGGAGGAATGAAATGAAGTATTGCTTGAGAATGGCATCAGTATTATTTGAAGGAGGTAGTTAATAGTAATTAATGAAAGCAAACAGTCTAATAAATTTGAAGTCCAGCCTCAAGAATGAAAGGTAAAACGTAGAGCATCTGATACCATTCCTGCCCCGAGTTGTTCTTGGGAATGGATTCTTCCTTCCACTTCATTGTGTAGTTGCTTTACTGCCAGGAAGAAATAGGTAATAACAATTACTTAAGCCTTACTTACCATAGTAAACTGTTTCAAAATACACAATATTGTACAATATACTCGAAACATTATAATTTCCCCATGGCCAAACATTAAAATTAAGACAGTTCAGGGTAAACTTCATTGCTTTAAATAATGTGAATATCAAGAAGTACAGTTAAGGCCTCCAAGTAACCTTAAGTCTGCCCTGATAAAACTAAGTGTTTTAAGATTAGAAAGTCTGTATTAATATAGGTGAAATCTTGAATTGACACTGGAGTTCTCTAAGCTGTTGACTTATGTTTTCCAGTGAATCCTGGAATACTGGGAAATTTTAAAGAGGACAGGAGGAATTAACTTCATTCTGGGTTTAAATTCCTTATGGGCGCAGAAGTTGTTTGCTGCATCACACTCCAGGGTAGAGGAAAGGCTGATACAGTCCTGACTAGGAACTCGAAAGGTGGTAGGATGAAATGTGATTGTATGAAAACTGGCCATGCCAAATTAGTTTTATTGTTTTCTATGAGACTGTATTTGGTTAAATCAGTTGTGTTGTCGTGATCTGAGATCTATAAATTAATCAAGTGTGTTTCAGTATTCTAATTGTAATAATTGTTATTGTGCAAAATTGATACACTGAAGGAATCACAAATTATTTGACCTATTAATGAGAATTTGTAATGAAGGATGTGTTTCTAATGGTCTTTCAGAACCTCAAGCCAAGGGTATCTGATTTTCATTGAAAGTCTAGAAGAACAAAAGGAATTACTCCATGTAGCTCACAGGTTTACGGCGGGTAGCTCATTGTTACAGAGGGATCCTGATTGCCTAATAAATGATGGATGTTATGAAACAGTAATCGCTTAAGTGAGGCTCAATGTGAGGTTGTACTTTTAGGAACAAAGGAACATAGGTCAGCCTTAGAGGAGAGAGGATTATAGAAAAAGAACTGTGGAGCCTTGTGGAAGCCAGTGTAATAGAGGAATGGATGCTTTGGCTGAACTGGTGAATGCAGCTCTTGAGGTTCTTGGTGAAAAATGGCATGAATTTATCTCTGTGGTAGCTTGAGAGCAGACAACACTGCATTCAGAGTACTGCGCTCGCTTGAGAAGTTTTAAAAAATTTGACAACTAGAGAGGATATGGAGAAGTGTCGAGAAAGTTCTGCACGTGAAGGAATGAATTTTGAAAAATTTAACCTTAACAAAGCTTGAGTGGTGAAGCCCAAAGCACAGGGCTTCCGAGAACTGAAGCCGCTGCTCCGGGGACATATTTTCAGGAGTAATGTTGATTTAAACAGTGTCTGTTCGGGCTGCTCATTCAGCTGCTTGCTTGACTTGTTTTCTTTTTCTCCATAAAAATGAAAATAAGTCACAAAGCAAACCAAAACCCCTTCATTAAACTATGGACTAAAACCAATTCACTTCTGGAGGGACTTTGTTGAGGCTTCTGGGAGTCTCCTGGTGCTGGAGTTGTAAAAGATACCTCAGCTAAACCAGGAGTTAATGCAGAGAATTGTTATACTTAGGCCTGACCCGGAAGTTGGTGTTATCAAATCCCTCTGATTTGATAATATACAGAGACACAGTCAGTTGATTTTTATCAAAAAGAAAACAGAGAGATAACTCAATTACAGTACATAAGTGAGCTTCATAGGGAGAAAAATCATAGGTACTGCGTCGTTTGTCAGTCGCGACGAGAAGGGCTGGAGCCGCTGGTTCCTGTTCAGCATAAGCCAGGTTCACTTGAGTTAGATGTCAGGGTGTGCCTGTGTACCTGTGAAGGTGATCGGCTGTCGGGGAAAGAACGGAGGGTGGGGTGGGGGGTGGATTTGCCCCTTTCTGGCACTTTGGGATCAAGAATGGGCGGCTTTTTGAGAAGAGATGTTTGAGTGCTGAGGTTCCTATTCACATGCTGTCCAATTCTTGTGTGGAGAAAATCATATCAGTCACCGAAGCTTGTGAGGAAACATTTACTTTAAATGAAGAATTTGCTGTATTCAATACAGGGTTGTACAGTGAAATTAGGTAAATTCAGAATAGATTATTTACTGGTCTCCTCTGATCTGTAGTTATCAGGAAAATATGAGAAAAAGGACTGTTATTTTACTAATGGCAGCTGCCATGTGTGGCACTGCTGCGGTCACCAGCGGTTATGGTTTCTGCTCTTCAGAACCACTGAAACATTGGAGTGTGCTTAAAGGGTGATGAGAATATCCTCTCCTTGACTCAGTCTCTTCCAGTGAGGGGTTTTAAACACTCTGCTCAGCTCACAGAGAATTTGAGATTAAACAATTTGGTCTGGAACACTATATAGGGAAATAGTAGCAGCAGGTTTGGGGAGTTCTTATAGTTTTTTGTTTGCTTAACTTGAGATAAGCAGTGTCAGTTAGCTAAAAGCTGAAATTAGAGTTTCAGACTAAACGCAACTCCCTTTCTCAGTATTGAAACTAAAGCTGCTAGTGAATGAAGCTAACTTATGCCTGCGTATCCTTTAGGATGTGCTTTCTCTCAAGCCCAAACTACTGGGTGAGATCTGGGGAGTGCTGCGTGCGTGTTCAGGAGACCAGGCTGTGTTTTTAAAAGCCAGTGAGAACTGGGATTGTACAGCCTGCGACCCTTATACGTGTCTGAGTAAATGCTCTTCACTGAAAGTAGGTGCTTTACAAGTGAAAATGGATCTGAGCAGCTGGAGTGGAGGGTGTTGCCCATAGCTGGGACAGCAGGCCGTGGCCCTTGCAGTGGCAGAAGCTGCGGGAGAATCCCCCTGGCAGGGGCAGAGCCCTGGCCAGCTGAGGCTCCGCGGCTGCCGAAGGATGGAGCCAGCAGCAGCATCCATTGCTGGTCCCCTTCTGTGCTGGGATGGCTGTTAAATTCAGATCTTGGCCTTAATCCAAGTTACATTGGGATTGAAAATCCAGGTTTGAAAGCTGTTGGTTACAGATCTGAAGAGGGCACAGACTGTGCCTGAAGACTTGAGACGGGAGAGCCCCAGAAACGGCCGTCTGCACCGCTCACCAGTTGGATGTCCTGTGGGAATGTACTGTGGGGTCAGACCAAAGGTCCACGGTACTGCTCTTGAGTGGAGATGGCAGCAGCTCTTGGGGCTGGGGGCCCTCGGCCGCTGACAGCAGCCTCTGGTCCCTGGAGTGATGGGCACCCTGCTTCAAGGTCTAGGTCAGTGCCTTGGAGGTGAATCAGTGATCTTTAATGCGCTGCAAGTGCACGGACCCCAGCGCGCCATGCATCCCCAGCTGTTTGCACAGTGCTGCTGGTGCGTTGCTTATCCTCACCTGGTGCTGCCGGAGCCTCTGTATCTGTTCCTTGCGTGCAGTTGCCTCCATGGAGTTCTAGGAAACTGTGTATAAACCCCGCTAGCTATCTTGTGTTGATGTTCAAACCCTACATATAGTTTCCATCCTCTACCTTTTGGCTCCCAAGGAGCAGCTGGCTCTGACACTTGAGAATCATCTCCAGTTTACCTAAGCTTTTATTTCTCTCCAAGTTCAGAGCTGGCACAGAAACATTGGGATCTAGAGAGGTGGCTCCCATTGCAAGCTCATCTTTGGCTGTGGTTCTCAGGTGGGAAGGATTTGTTGTGTGTGTTCTCCTTTGCTAGTCTGCAATACATAACAGAGCCCAATTTTGTCTCAAATGAGAAATATTCCCCCAAGCTTACATTATTGAAGGGTTCCATGTGTAAGGTGTGTTACTGCACTGGGGGCCTCTTCTTAGCAAGGAGGAATTAAATGTTTTTGGGAAAATCACCTACGTTCAAACTGACCAAGCAAGGACCGTGTCACCACAAACTAGGTTAGATGGTGATTGGAGTTACCAGTTACTGTTAGCCTTTTAACAGGGTCAGAGGGGGCTTAGTTACCTCTTCAGGAGGAAGCTTTGTGGATGACCCACTGACTGCTGGGCTGAGAAATGGTGGTGCATATCAGTTTGGCATAGATTCTGCCATCCAAGATTCTTTTGAGTGTGTTTTTAATGTAGTCATAAAACCTTGAGACTAAAAGGGACCTCCTGAGTCACCGAGTCTGCTCCCTCCCTCTCAGAGGCAGCAATCACGTAACACCTTTGCAAAAACAAGATCATAGATCTGGGAACAAAGAATGTAGGTCACGCTCACAGGGTGGGCATCCTGGGAAGCAGTGAATTGCTATAGTTAACTGAATGAATATGTGTTTCTCTGGCAAGAATTGCTAAGGTATTCTTTTGGATCTTACTATGAGATGCTGTCTAGCAAAATAATGAAAGTGACATCTTTTTTTGTGTCTGACATTGGAGAGATCGCAACTAAAAAGCTGCTTCCAGTTTTCAAAAGATGTTGAAAAATAGGAGAGGTTTCAGAAGAAAGCCTGAGGAAAATCTTTATTTGTGGGGCTGGGAAGCTGGTCCTGTAAAGAGAAGAAAAAAAGATGTTTGTTTATTGAAAAATATATTGAAACATTGCTTCCAGGGAGCATTCATGAGTAGCTTCTTGGACGGTAAACAAACAAGATATTTGGTTAAAAATGAGATGGGGCTAAGGGAGAAAGAAAAGCTGAAGCTAACTAACTTGTAGAACAGCTTACCATGACAGTGGTAATTTCTTGTTCCCTTGAATTCAAGGAGGGGGTGGTGGCTAAATTTTAATTAGAGAGTGAGTTTGGATGAGGTGCAGGGCTTACCAGCTGAAATTATATGAAGCCTGCCATTGCTGCAACAACGAATCTGGAAGGAGGAATGTAGAAATAGTACAGAAATAGTTCTCCTGACTATTTGTAGTTTGCATTACTACTTGAAATGTTAATGTGATTCTGAGAGCATGCCTTCTGCACACCTAGATTTGTCTATAAAATTTATAGAAAAGTTTGAAATTCTGATGACAGTCTGGTTTTTTGCATGGATTTGTATTCAGGTTTACGCTGCTAGGTCTGGTGTACAAATACATGCTCTCATAGGCAAATGATTTTGCCTGTCTCTTGCAGGCTTCTAACAACCATGTGTGGGCAGTAGAAAGCAACAAAGTCAGATGAAGCACCTGGGCAGTGTAAAAACTCCTGATTTTTTTGGAAATTCAGGTTTTCTTTTTGCGTATCCTTAATCTTAGTGTTTAGCATGGTTGTTGAAAGAAACTTAAATTTATCTTTTGGAACTTTCTTTTTAAAAAGGGGGGGGGGAAATTCAGACCAGTTGCTTTTGAGGACCTTGCAAGTGCACGCTGGATGGAAATGGCTAGCCTCACAGATTTCCCAGACACAAATTTAAGGGAAGTGGGCCCACAGAGTTGGTTTGTGTGTGCTCTTTTCTTCCACAGCAGACCTCATCATGCAGATCAGCAGATTTGCAGAATTAGCCTTGCCATGAAAAAGCTCCCTCTTGTGGTGCTGCAGCATTTCCTAGGTGCATAAAGGCATTTCTTTCGAAACATACATGTCTCTTAATACTCCCTTTAATGAACATTGCATTTATCTTAGTAAGTTGTGCTTCAAAATGTATGCAAGCTTCTTGTTGAGTAAATAATATTGAAGAAGGGTCAAAGCCATCTTGTTTAGGAGTTGAGGAACTTGCCATACCCTGGAATATAAGACAATAAATTTTATTCTCATTGGTTATATGGACTTTTAGTAGTTCAGATGCTCCAGAGTGAACTGTTTGTGACTTTGAAATGAATTGATGACAGTCAGGATGGCCTGTTTAGTACCTCTGCTGTAATTTGTCCAAATGGTGAATGGCTCCGTGTCTGTAACTGTGACTAATGTCATATGAAACATTTTGTGATAAATGGGATGTGCAGTAGTGTGTTTCTAGTCAGAAGTCTTTTTATCATGATCTAATATGACCTATTACATAGCATGCATTTCCCTCAGCTCTACCTGCTTAAAAATATTGAAAGCCAGTGTAAATCCCTGGTATCTCTCATGAAGCCAATTTACCATATCTCAACAGAAGTTCTTGCAATGACTTTCTCCTTGTTAAACACTTTTAAGGCTGTTAATTTTTTGTTTCTAGTTGATGGACCCATCTGCCTGATAGGCTGAAAGTCCTGTATCAAATAGATCAAGTTTCTAAAGCTTCTCTTTGTAAAACAGCTGATGTACTGTCAAAGTGCTCTGGTGTGTGTATTGTTCATTCGGTATCATTAAACTTAAACTGCAAACTGCAGAAAATACCTGTTTTAGAAGCCTGTGTTGTCAGGAGTCTTGTTATTTTTTCTGATGAACTAGATAAGTAGTGCTTTGCTAGAGCAGGTGTCTTTTGGCTGAAAAGGAAAGTATTTCCCAAAACGTGTGCCAGTCAGTAATAAGGAAGAGATGTATGGAGCTAATCAGCTCTGTCCTTGGGACCCATGCATCTTTATTTCTTTAAGACTGAGCATGAGCTGGAACCTGTAGGAACAGGTAGGAATCCAGTTCTTCCTGTTGTGCCCCAGTGGCACGCAGGCTTTCCTCTGGGCTCCTCCCCAGAGCAGCAGACTGTGCCAGGGGACACGTGGCCCAACCTGAAGTCTCCTGCGCTGTCCTTTCCCTTCTTCGGCTTTACTGACGGTCTGCCAGTAATTTATCTGCAAGTGATAGCCCTGAAGCACAGCATCAGGCTCAGTAACAGTGTTAGAGGTAGTGTTATTGCCTGTGTGAGCTGAATTCTTGCTCCCATTCTTTTTATTCCTCTTTCTTGTCCTCTGCAGATCTACAGGACCCTGTTCTAGGGTAATGCATGGCTTGGAGACAGTCTTGTCTTATTGCTTAGCTAAGCAGTTAGTCAGCACATACCTCTTTTTTGTTTACTCTCTCAGCCTAAGCAGAGTGCTTAGGGTCTTACAGCTCTCCCTTCGGCAATTTAATGTGGTCCCCAGAATGTCCCATGGGTGTTCTGTGTGTCATTGCAACTGTGTGTCCTCTCCTGGTTTGGTTGCCGTTCTTCTGTCCTCATGTACAGAGCAAACTCCAGACTTGTGCCTAATGATGTGACCAGTCGGTTCTGCTTGAAAGTGAGATTTGCTGTGTGAAGTACCACACTTCAAGTCTTGCCCTAAATGTTCCCGGTCACGTTTCTCATCTTACAGCTTGGGAGCCATCAGATACCAGGACGCTACAGAAGAATGTCAAATGTTTTCTCTGTCAGACTTGGAATTTTCATTGCAGTTGGTGCTCTGGCAAACAAAAATGTAGCGTAATTTTATCTAGTTGTTCAAGAACGCCATGTCATTGGACACCAGTCTTAGTCTTGCGGTTAAAAGAACAAAAATGAAGTAGCAATCTACGCGTGTCCCGCTGGTTGAGGATTGACCATCCTCTTGATCGTTTGCCATCCTGACCCCCCGTTGTCGTCTAATTTCCAGTTCAAATTTTAATTTCAACCTGGCCTTGCCAAGTTTTGATGTCCTGAAAATGCCTTGTAGGATCAGAAAACTCCTATTACTAATTTAGAGGTCTGGATTAGTCAGTTTGGTAAAACGTAGACAGCCATCTCCCTTTGCTCTTCAGGCTTTCCACGCTCTCGCTGACTCTTGTATCCCTCCTCTCCAGTTGTGAAAATACCAGGTTCTGCCGTGGGCTTGCTCCAGGGACAGGGTGGGGTTGTCACAATACAGAATTGAGCCTGGAGGTTTCTGTGTCAGCTAACTGCTGTGCAAATCCTTTATGGTTGTTTTTGACACTAGTTAGTTTAGCATGTGTGCTAAAATAACAAATACTCTGCTCGTGATGCTGATCTTATTAAAGTTTCCCTAATCTACAGGCGTTAAGGAAACATTGTTCTTTTCCCTGGCAGAAAGCTCTTGTCTTACTCCACTACCAGTAGCTCTGGTGCACATTATCTTCATTCTGTAATTAGTGATAATAAGATAGTTTTATATGTACTAAATTAATGTCAAGTTTGAATCAAATCTAATTTGGTTTATTGAAGCTGTGTGTTGCCAAACCGACCGCATGTGATAGATGCCAGATATCGAAAAGATAAAATTGCTTTATGGTTGTATTTATAAATAACACTACCAGTTTGCAGGTATTCTGACAAAGTAGGAATAGTCTTTTTTAATTGGTCAAATTCCAGCTGTTCCTGAATGTTTGCAGACAAGGAATTAAGAAAAGAAGCTTTTTTTCCCTGTTTTTTAGTGCAGCTGCTGTTTGATTTGGAGACCAGCATTTATGAATGCTGATGTGTTTGTCCTTCAGGAGCGTTTAAAGTCTCTGCTATCAAGTGTTGGCCGTCCCGGTGGAGGCAGGCGTTACGGTTTGGATCACGGTTTACAAAACTTCGCTTTGTTCTGTTTTGCGTGCTCACGTACCGAATGCGCTAATAGCAGCGATGCCCCATCTCAGGGTTGTAACTGAGTTTCTCTCTCCCGTTTGAAGCGCTGCGTGGGTTTGACTTGCGCGGCGGCAGCTTGCAGGGAGTTCTCCTCCTGCTCTCTGGCAGACACAGCCCTCGGCTGTCGTGGTTCTCATTTGGGAATGGGCTTGGGCAGGGGACGGTTGTGGTGAAACCAGGGCGATAGCCTCAGCCATACCCTGACGCGCCCCGCGTCGGCGGGGAGATGATGGACTGACTCTGCGTGCAACTCAGGGCTCGTCTTTGAGGACAGGTCCTTAGTCTCCAAATGTCATTTATTTCACAGTTTCAATATCTGTCTCTTTTAAAAAGGCACAATGAAATATTTAAGGGGTGAACAATGAGACTGGCAGGAGTTAACTCAGGTTATTTAATTTTTCCCTGCTTTCTAGGCTTGTTCAACAAGAAGTAATTTGGAAACAAAAGTAGAGGCGTAGTGGGGTGCGATGGCTGGCAGGTTGGGATGTGGCCCTCGCCTGCGGGGAGGTGCTGTGCAGCCACCGCGCTGCGACCCTGCCGCGTGCCGGAGGGACGTGTGCTGTGCTGCTTGGACTGAGGAGGGCTTGGAAGCCACGGAGACCTCTTCTGTGCTTCGGGCTTACCTGGCTTTTGATGGCATATAGGGAAGCTTCCTTCATTTTCCTGGTCTTTTGATGAAGCTATTCTGTTTTTTCCAGGACTGGCAGCCTCCATTTGCATGTGATGTCGACAAGCTTCACTTTACACCGAGGATCCAGAGGCTCAATGAATTAGAGGTACACTGTAAAGCTGAACATTGCTTCTGCTCCAAAACATTGAAATATTTTTTTTGAGAGGTGATGTTTTCCAGTGGATTGACCTTGAGCTGTGTTTGACTTGAGCTGACAGCACTCAGGACCTCTGAACGTTAGTTTTTAATTAGCACAGAAATTCATCTGTCTCAGAACCTAGTTAAAAACATACCAAGCATAAAAAGTAAAGTTAATGCTCATTAAAGGAACATAATTCAGGCGTTTTTCCACACAGAGGTGCTTGTAAGTGGTTAAACTCAAATTCTCAAGTGCCATAGATGAAACATTTACAGAGTGCTTTAAAAATAACAAGCCGTTTGGAAGGAACAATTAGAAAATCTGGATTCAGTTGGTGCAAAATTTGCTGTTTGCAAGCACTTTCATTCACTGCTTTCATGAACTCAGACTAGAAGGGGGGAGTGGCAAGGAGTCCTGGTTAGCTCGCTCCTGGTACAAATCGGAATGACGGCGACTCTTTGCCTGCCTGATCTTTCCCATGGTGCTGGCTTTCTAAAGTCCTGGTGTGGTTGTGCCAGGGTAAGGCCTCGAATGCTAAAAACAGAGAGATTTGTGTGGATGCGAGCTGGGTCAGAGCTCTTGCTGCAGTTTTGGGGGCAAGCTAGTCTGAATAGACATGGCCATTTTTTTACCTTAAGAATAGAAAAATGTGGTAACAATGAAATGCTTCAAAATTAGTCTAAGCCACTACTCTTTAACACAGTAACAGTCCAATTATCTTACTGTGTGAATTGCTGTGCAAACAGACTCGTTGGCTTTCCCTGCCCTGACCAGTTTATATCCATAGAAATGAAACAAATGCAGTTGGGAGTGAAAAGGGCTAATAAAAAACCCCCTTTTTTGGTGTGGTTTTTTGGGGGTGGGTTTGTTTGTTTGCTTGGGGTTTTTTTGGTAATAAACAAAAAACATTGGTTTATTTTTGATTTATTATAAATAATAACTATTACATATATTAGAGTAATAAATGTAATAAATCCTAGCAACACAGTTCAGGTTGTTTTTAAGCGGTAATAATTCATAACTCAATGCTTGTCTGTTCTCAGAAAGTACTTTTCTAAATGCAGTAGAAGTTAACAAAATTGACTTGAGGAAAGACTGGAGTTTTCTGTACGGGCTTTTTTTCCCCACATATGAGAGTGAAAAATGCAAAATTATACTTGCTGAGGCTGCAACATTATAAACACTGGGATACAAGAGCTCAATCTGCATTTAGGATGCAGTTGGTTGGGTTTTTTTCTCTTTCAGGCCCAAACTCGTGTAAAGCTGAATTTTCTGGACCAGATTGCAAAGTTTTGGGAGCTTCAAGGATGCACCCTGAAAATTCCACATGTGGAGAGGAAGATCTTGGATTTATTTCAGCTTAACAGAGTAAGACTGTTACAAGGGAGGAACTTTTCCTGAAAAGATGATGTGTTATCTCAGTTTCTGGGATGCTATCACAGTTGTTCAAGGGACATTACGGGGTATATCTAAGCTGGGAAAAGTATTGCTTTGTTTAAACTAACATAGCTAATGTGACAGAATAGTATAAAACACAATACTGTGGGAGTTCCCATGTGAGCTAGGAGATCAAATAAAATTTCCAGCTCTTCTTTAAAGTTGAATTTGGATGCAAACTGGTTGAGAATAAACCTAGGCTTAACTGAAGGAAGCTTCTGAACAATGACAGCAGTGAGAAAAACATTTTTCCATGAGAAATAAGGGAGAAAAAAAATCCAAGTACTCTTAGGATGAAGTTTGTTAAACTTCTGGAGAAATGTATGTATTCTGATAGCAGGGGACGGATTCACTGACCCCAAGGATGTGTTCTCTCTGTTTCTTTATGTTTAGGTTAGTTTTTATTTGGTTGATTTTGAGCCTATTTCATAGTACTTCTTCCAGTGAGAAGAACTGTTTGTTCTGTGCTAGAAAGTCATGTTGGAATACAAACTAGCGGTGTGACAAACCGCAGCCAGACAGATTCTCAAAAGTAGGCTGAATTACTGTTTGGTCATTTAATAAAGGTGCTGACTTGATCGTAAAGCAGTTCAACAAGTTTACTCTTTCTGAATAGGTTATATGTTATGTGTTCCAGTTACAGCTTTTAAACAACTCTCACGTTTTGGCTTAGGTTCTTTTGGTTGTTGGGGTTTGGTTTTTTTTCTTGTTTTGGTTCTGTTTGTTCTTTAAACCTATGTTTTTCTGGTTTAAAATAGCAATTGTGGTGTTGTCTTTTAAACTAGCAGTGCTTTCCTTAAATGCTGATAATTTTAGTGTTAAATATATTACCATTTTGGTTTCACTTTTTAGCTAGTTGCAGAAGAAGGAGGATTTGATGTAGTTTGCAAGGAGAGAAAATGGACCAAAATAGCCACTAGGATGGGATTTGCTCCTGGCAAAGCCGTGGGTTCGCACATCCGTGCACATTACGAGCGCATTCTCTATCCTTACAACTTATTCCAGTCTGGAGCGAGCCTATTGGTAAGCTATACTGAAGCTAACTGAAGCCCAATTAATTTAGCAGCGAGCCTGTTGTGTTTTACTTACTGATGGAATGTTTCCAAAGACTGCATTTTATGCTTTATGGCGTGCAGGTGACAAGACGCGATCTGTGGCGTTGATGCAAGCAATTCAGAAAGCCGTAGGCAAACTTCTGATCAAAAGTAAAGTTTTTAGAATTACCTTTTAAGGTAACCTCTTACCGACTGCTTTGAATGCTACCTCTGTGTGTTCTCTCTACAGTTTACAGAAGCATCATGATAACGGACATGCAGGGTTCTATCATGATTTCTTTAATGCTGTTTTGTCAAATGCAAAATACTGCTTTATTCACAAGTCATTGTAGGTCCATCTCTCTGATACAAGAAGAGAGCTGTGGGTCTGTATCACTTGTACGTAGAGTGACTGAAGGAGTATATCAAACCGTGGCAGTGATTTTCACTAAGGGTGTCCAAGAATGCTTCGTGGTTAACATGGTGTAGTTAACTTTGGCTTCTTTCAAGCTTAAATCTTCATCCTTCCTGCTTAGATTTGGCCATTACAACAAAATTCAGGGTTGGTTGAGAGTGGAAGCAATGTAATCTGTGATGAAGAATAGAGCTTCTCTTATAGAGCAGTAGTCATTTCTTTGGAAAACCAAAATAGGTTGCAGTTGCCAACACTTACCATGATGATCTTTTGAGGAGAGGAGTGTTGGCCTTTTTTAAGCAATAAAAGCCTGAATCCTCTTACAAGCATATCCTAACCTACAGAGATCAACACTAGCCTTCTACATAAAGCTACCAAAATGAGGGAGGGATTTGACATAAGTGAAGAAAGGTTGGAACTGAAGGCTTCCTGCTTAGCTGGGGATGATCACTTTTCAGCGAAGAACAGCTACATTCTGCAGACCCTTCAGAAAAAGTAATTTAACTTGCGTAGGCTTAGGTGTTGTACAAACGGAGGGTAAGAACAAAATATAGTTGAAGATAAAGATCTTCGTGCTAGGGAAACTACTCTAGCAAAAATATTTTGCCTTGCCTCAAACACATTCATGTTACGTAATGGAAAACAACACCATTTTCTGAAGGCATTTAATTGAAAACATATTTTTATTAGCTCTGAAAACTGAAGATTCTAATTTTTCTTGAAGCTGGTGTGTTCTGTGACACCTTGCTTCGCTTTCACATTTGAGGTTGCAATTGCACAGGGAAAGATCTAATTAGAAGCTGTAAAACAGCATGGTACCACGCTCCCCAAGTGAGTGTCTGTCATGCAGTTGATGTTTCCATTCATGGTTTTCTCAGTAGTGGGCCCTTTTAGAAGAGAAAAGCCTTCTTAAATGAGGTCACTCTTCTTTTTAAACGTAACTCTCCAAGCTCTGTCTTACAATGGGCACCTGACATTTGTTCCAAACTGATGTGTTTAGTGGATGTCGTTCTGAGAAAGCTATGTAGGTATGGTTAACTTAATTTTTTTAACTCCCTCCCCACTCAAGCTGTTAAAATATTCCCCTCCCATATGTGGCAGAGATGTGTATTTTCAAGGAACTGAGAGAATCCACAAAAACACGTTGGGTTTAGCTCACTTCTCACTCTAAGATTTGACTTTTTTTTTCTTCCTGACAATGTTGTTCTCCAGCTGAGTTTGTTTTGCAATGTATTTTTTGAGGTGGAATCTCAGATGAGATTCTTTTTGGCTTTCTTCTGTGTGTCCTCAGTAAGTGGTACTTTCCCACATGCTCCTTGCGTAGGTGTCCGTTTCATTGTGTGTCTCAGTGCTTTACCGGGAATCTAAGCGTCTGTGATTTTTGTTTCTGGAGAAGATGTAGCTACTTGATTTGACAGCTGTCAGTTTGAGATGTGTGGTTCCTTCTTGCAATATTTCAGCAAGCCTTTTGACAGAAACTCTTCATGCAGCCAGGACAGTTGTCCATAAAAGATTAGTGCTGCACTCACTGAATTTTTTTGAAATTTTTAAAAATTGATACTACTTGCAATATTCATTGACTTTTTCTGTGAAAGCCGACAATACGGAATGTGGTAGTTTCCTCTAATGACTGTGCCATAACTTAAATGTCATCCAGCTCTGTGTATAGCATTAATTGTTTATGTATGTGTGGTTTAAATACATGTTAAACTGGCTCCAGGAGTTATTTTGACAAAAATCCCAGCTGGACATACTCTGTCTACACACTAAAATAGTGACACTGTCTGGAGCTGTTCAGAGTCCAAGAGATTGCTGTCTTTTATTAGAGCTCTTCTTCAGTCAAATAGCAAAAATTTCTTAAACAAGCCAGTTTCTAATACTCCAGCTCTCACAGGGGTGTGTGTATTTCATTCTTATCTCGAAACATTGGACTAGACAGGCCTTGGGTGTTTGCCTCCAGAGTAGCCGCAGTCAACCCGTTGGGGTACCAGTCCTCGCTATCTGTGCTTCGCTTATATTCTTAGCCCCAGTAACCATGAGTACGGTACTACAAAACCACACTGTATGCCCAGAGGGATCCATGTCCCCCTACGTGGAGTCCAGAGTCTTCGGTCAGTGCATCTTTGAGGCATTGCCCAGATATTTGCATGATTTAAAATGCACCTACTATCTCGGGGGGCTAGAGGTAGTCTTGTGGGGTTCTGTTTTTCAGTGAATACTACTGGTTCAGGAATTCTGGATCTGGAATCTTTTTCAAACTAAGGTGTTAATGTCCTAGTGGGATTCATATGTCAAAAAATTTATATGTGATGCCTCTAACAAAGATGTTTCTGTGTGATAGTTCTCTAGCACCCTTTATTGTTACTGGAGAAAAATAAGCACCTCTGGAGTGTGATGGTTCTTATCCTCACATGGGTGCATAGCAGGGGTAGACCAGTTCTATTCAGTAAGTACAGGGAGCCTGGGTGATTAGCTTATGTGTAAATTACTACTTCATAAACACCTAAACCTGGAGGAGATGAGTTGTATCTCTATTTTTTCCCATCTTTTGACATCCTGGAGGCCTCACGAACATTCCTGCTGTGCCCTTCGACAGCCGGCGAAGGAGCTGCTACTTAATGGTTTCAGCTGATGGGCTTTTAACTTAGTCTCTGCCACCATTTGGAGTTCAAGGATTACATGTGCAGCCGTCTTCTCAGAATGTGGGATCACGATCGCAATCTAGAGCACAGTAGGTAGGATGACCTTAGGGTAAACTATTGATAAAGCTTAACCTTACCAAAAAGGCTCTGTTAGTTGGGAGAGGAAAGGACTGAAATAGCAGCTAGTGTCCTTGGTTCAAGACCTATGCTGGCAGTTGATGAGCTCAGGCGAGGAGGAAAGTATGTTCAGAGGAATTCCCATCCTTGAGACAGGACTTACACTTCTGGTTCTTCTTCTAGGTACAACTGAAAATGTTAATTAACAGCCACTTCATACTAGTGCTTTGCCTTCAGGTTACTGAGGCACTGGGAAATGTTTCTGCTTAAATAGTTGGTGGAACCTCAATATTTGAAAAAAAGCCCAGAAGGGATTTCCTAATGAACAGGGCTTTTTCCTGCCATTTTTTCATTTTTTTCTTTCCAGTTTTCACTGCCCTTTTGTTTAGGAAAAGCTGTTTGCCTTCTAGAGACTTGCTTTCACAGGTCATGTGTCCTTTGTTACTAGAAGCAGTAGAAACTTTTTGTAGGGAAAGATTTGGATATCACACAAGAACATGATGCTCAACTTTGAGCATCAGCCAGGACTTACTGCCCCTGTGCATAAGCTGCAAAGTTAGGTGGTTTTGTGTGTGTATTTAATGTGGAAATTAAGTCAGACATTGGCTTTCAAAGAATAAGTCTAGAGCTTACAAGGTCTGAGGTCGAAAACAGTCCTAAATAAAATAGAAAATGTGGAGGTTTCTTTGAGCAGTGTTGTGGGCTGTCTGTGGGTGACAGGTAATGATATCCTGCTACCCTTGACAGATATTTCTCTTTAGTTAAATAGACCTTTCTTTCAGCATGGACTTTTCTTCTAAAATACCACTTTTTCCTCCTTCACCCCTTGCTTCTGACTATCATTTTTTTCTGAAAGTCTGATTTCTGTGCTGTCCACAGAGCATCGGTCCTTATGCCGCTGCAGTGTTTCTCTTGCAGTCCCTGTCCTGTTTCTCTGTTGCTGAGAAAATGCTTGTGATGGGAACAGATGTTGGTTGGGGAGCTGGGGAAATGTGGATCTGGCAATTAGTGTGAAATACTTCCCGACAGCATAAGACTTTTTTCTTTCTTCAAGATACGTTGTTTACTCATGAAGAACTTATGTTTTGTCTGCTGTTACTGAATGTTGTGTGCCTTGATAAACTCGGAATTATCATTAATTGTTATTTTTCTTGCCAACTGTATGCACAGTTTTCAGCAATTAAATGTGTTCATTTGGTGACTTGAAAGAACTAACACTGTTATTGTATCGTCTTCCTTTCTGCCCTTTATTCATGCAGCAGCATTGTCCTCTCCAAAATACATAAGGAATGTAACTTCTGCAATGTTCTGCAGACAAAACTGTATATTGTTTAAGGCAGGGGCGTATGATAGGCTGTAATTTACTTTTATATTGCTTTCTATGTTAGCATTACAGTAATGCAACCTGAGGACACTATAGCAGTTCCCAGTATGCTGTTGATGTGCTCTCCAAAAGCACCATCTACTAGAAGAATTGGTATTGGTATTCACATAGAGGAATGTTTGGTGCTCATAAAATTTAAAGGATGACTTCAGCTTTATTTAAGATCCTTTATTATGATTATTGCATTCAGTAAAAGGGCAGGAAGAAGTGACTTTGACTTGTTCAAATAGGTAATGTTACAATTGTCATAAATAGTTAACTGTTTTTATTAGCACAGTAATTGTTAAAGCCCTGTCTACATTCTTTCACATTAGTCAGGAAACTGTTCTACACAAAGTCTGTATTAAAGTGGAAGCAGAAATGAAGTAATCAAACTGTGTGTGTCTAGTGCTTGCAGAAACCAGATCTCACCAGTGACACAAAGGACAAGGAATATAAGCCCCACGATATTCCACAGAGACAGTCTGTGCAGCCATCTGAAACCTGTCCACCTGCTCGTCGAGCAAAACGCCTGAGAGCAGAGGTGAGAGAATCTGTCTTTATATGGGTGACCGAGCTTGAAATCGTAATGAAGTGATAGTTTGCCTAGCAACACGGCACAAGAGGTTTTAGTTAAGTTGCAGGACAGATTTTATTTCAATCAGATCACTAAATGTATATGCATAGTAAGCAGCTGTTTAACTTTCTTTGCTGTTGTTAAACATACCTACATATTTATAACTGCATAAATTATAAATAGGATAGTAAGGGTTGTGTAATACTTCAAAAAGTGCGTTACGCTGGTTGGGAGTTCTGAGAGGCTCTCTCACTGAAGCTGTTCCACTTTTACAGTAGTTACGAGTGTGTATGCTATAATAATGTTTTTAGCAGAATCATTTATAATATGGACCTTGAAGATTAAAAGACAGATGACAAATTCTAGAAATGAAGCTTGTCTTCTGCAGCTTTGATCTCTGTCGTTTCCTCAGAGGACAGCCAGTGAACAGTAGTTATTCTTTAAATGAGTTGGGAGATTTCTGTAAATCATGAGCTGAAGCATATGTTAGAGCAGAGGAGGGGTTTCTTATATTATTAGCACTGTTGTATTTAATTTTTTACTCTGAATTCTGTCAATTTGCTATACTTTCACCATGTAATATAAGGGGAAAATTGTGTAACATTAAGTCGGTATGGTTTTGTACAATCAAACAGGATTAATCTTGTGCTTAAGAAATAGTATTTATTTGGATAAGCATAAAATTTATTGATTATATCTGTCTAGAGTTTTCCTGTGACGATATATTTTAGGAAATCACTGTCTCCTTTGCTGGAAAACCATTCTACTGTGACTTCAGTCTTTCCAGACTGATGTTCCTGCCTTCAGAGAGTTGACTCTTTTGTTTGAGCAGAGGAAAAGTAGGAGAGGGTTATTCCCCAGAGACGGTCTTACTGGCGGTGACATTGTGAGTTAGGAAGGTCACAATTAACCCTTTTTGTTTATAATCCAGGTTTCTATCTAAGTTTGTTTCAGACTCTGTAACTCCTGTTGTTCTAATCTTGGTCTTTATGGCTACCAAGTAGTACAGCTGAGTTGTTGCAAAGTCTGCCTATAGTTATTCTTAGTTAATAAGTTACAGTTAAGGTTTTCTAAAGCTTTTCCACTGAAATACTTGGTTACAGGTAGGTTTATAATTCTGAGAAAACCTTGGTAGTTTGATCTGAATCTTTCCATTTGAAGTATCTGCCTGTGGCTGAAAGATGCTAGTTCTCACGTATCCTCTAAAGATTAACAGCAGGGCAAGTATATACTCAGATTTTCTTTCTCTGACAGTGGTGCCAGGCGGCACTGGGTAACCAAAAGCGCATGTTTTTGTCATTTCTCTGAAAGGCACGTACTTAGCCAAAAAGGAAGGCCACCCTGTCAGCTCTTTCCCCAGCGCTACTGATGTCATGCACCTAATTTTTGTGGAAAGAAAATACTTGATTAAGAATAGAATTGAAGCCTACAGAGCTAAGGCTGAATTAAGCAGCATGGACTGACTCGCTTAGGAAGGAGCTGCAGTGCATTAAGACAATAATTTCCAAAAGTTAAGATTAGTTAATGTATTGGTGTTCCATTTCAGTACAAAGTCAGCTAAGTTGATTAAATCCATTTTACTCTTCACTGAAGCTACACAGAGTTGATTTTTGCACTGACCTAGTTGCAAAGTAGTAATGTTTGGTTAATGTGTCTCGACTTTTTGCTCTAATGAGAATTGCAGGGATTTGTTAGCATCTTAAATTGTAAAACCTAGGTTTATTCTCATGTTTCCAATTTGACTGCTTTTCAAAGGCTAACCATCTACTATAAACCTTTAAAACTAGTGAACTACAGGAAAATACCATAAATTAGTGTTACTAGCAAAAACTACAGCCTGTGGGATAAGTGTTAGTTTACAGTTGTAAGATGCATAGATTTTACCTTGCCCCTTTCCTCCCAGGTTAGTAAACAATTAGGAGAAAATGTCATTGCCCTTTTCCTTTGTTATAGGCTGGTTTTGAAATACAAAGTATTTAGACGCTTGATGTAGAAAAGACAAGTGTAAAAGAACAATGCTGTGGAAGTGAGATGAATCGATCTGGTAAAAGGCTCAGGCTGAAAAAGAGCTACACTTGTGAAGCTAAATATAGGCTTAAGCACAGAATATAGACATAACTCATAGAAGTTAAAGATGCGGAAGACGGGGCATCTGTTAGTGTGTCACTTAAGGATCCATGCAGACTGATCCTGATTCAGTATCACTAAATATAATGACCAGCATTTTTTTTGCGTATCTTAAGCAGTGGGACCTCTGCCTGGTCTCATGGAGACAGCAACTGGGACAAAGAACACCAAAAGTGAAGGGGAAATAATGTCAAAATCACCTCTGTAAAATCCAAAACCAGCCTACAAAAAAACCCCAAAGAGAACAGCAGCAAACCCTGCCCCTTGCCGTACCTGACAATGCATTCAGGCTGGAAGTCACGCTTTTAGAGCTCGGCCAGTAAGTCCCATTTCTGGGGTTCAGGGAGATGTGACTGACCTGTGTGAGCAGCAGGAGAGTGGTTGCAGGACCTCATTTCCTTAAGAAATTAGGCTTAAAAAATACAATGTTGGAGAAACTAATCTTTTTTTCAAGGGGTTTCAGAACTGTTCTCCCACAGTCTCAAAACTTGAGGGAAGAAATGTAAGAATTAAATAGAAAAACATGATTCTATGTTGAAAGCTCCACAATACACCAGCTGAGTTCCCTGTGTAGGAGGCCGGAGCATGCTCTGCTTCTCAAAAGTAAAGATGTATGAAACCCTGAAGTTCCTTGTTCCTTTGCTTCTTATCAAGTTCCACTGAAATCAAACCAAAACCATGCTATCGTTATTGGCATAGGCTTTTTGTAGGATTTTCTTTCAAATCTCTCCAGGTTGTTCCCTGTGTTGCTTCTCTCTCGGCTCTTTTTCAAATAACTGAATACAAGTATTTCAGAGATCCAGGTTGCCTTTTTAGATTTATTCATTTGTAAGTATAAGATGGTTCTTTGAGTTTAAATGAAGTCCTCAAAGTCTAGCTGACTTCCACCCGTCTGGATTTTTCGTAGAACAAGTCAGGTTACAAGTTTTAAGACCTCCATTGTAGCGCGACAAAGTCTTTGGGTCTCACATCAGCTTGTTCTCAGAACCTTTGCAGTCCTCTCCTGGCATTCATCAGAGTGAATTAAGAATTGTATGCAGAGATATTTTTTTGAATTTGGACATCAAAATTGTGTGTTCTCTTCCCAGTTCTCAGCTCCTGAGAGTATTGAAATGTGTATTTTAAAATCATGTAGGGTCTGCACCAAAGTTGCTCAACTGTAGAGACTTGCAGAGAATTATTTAGACCTTAATAGTCACCCTGTCATCAGGACTCTGAGTTTGGACACAGCCAGCTTTCTCCCTCCTCCAGGGCCAAGGCGGCTCTGAGGGCAGGAGGAGTGGAGCGCAGGTGGATCTCTTTGGGCGCGCAGCCCTTCCCGCAGCCTGCGTGCAGCGCCAGCCGGGTATTCCAAAACCGTCGGTCCGTACTTGGGCAAGCAGCCCTCAGTTCGGATGGCAGCAAACGTTTTCCCAAATGCAAGTGTAAAACCAAAGTGTTCCATCTAAGGACATGAATGACTTTTTTTCTTCCTTTTCTTTTCTTTTTTCTTAAGGCAACCAATATTAAAACTGAATCTGACCCTCCAGAAGCCAGAACTCATAATCTGAGGCGTAGAATGGGGTGTACGCCTCCGAAGTGTGAAAACGGTGAGTGGCAAGTGGGGAGTGGAACAAAATGCGAACGCGATTTCTGTTACTTTGTACAAACTCATTTTAAGACCAGAGTTAAATTCAGCAGTTGGAACAATTCAGAGTATTAAAAAACAAACAAAAAAAACCCAACAAAAACAACAACAAACTTCTGTTAATTTCACTTTTAAATTGGAATTTCAATAAAGGTTCTTTTTATGGATTTGAAACCTTTTGTTTTGGAAGCGGTTGGGTCTTCTCGAAGATATTTTCAGCTGAAAAATAATTTCTACTTTTGAAACTTCAGTGTCTCTTATGGAGCAATCAGAAAGGAGATTTGAGCCACATTTCTATTTTGTATTTCAAATAGCTAGCATCAGCCCGCTAGCTTTAGAGGAAACTCTTTTTAAAAACTTATCAGGTTTCAAACACTTTCAGGAAAGAATTTGAATTTGAAATCAGGAAATGAAGCTCATGAAGGCAAAAGATAGTATGTTGTGAACTTGATGAAGTTCCCGTAATATGATTTTTAAATTGCTTCTATCAATAGTTCTGAGTCTGTTATCTGTCCTTAAAAAAATCATAATTTCAGGCTGAGAAGAAATGTTTAATGCCATCAAACAGAGGATAAGCTTGTTGACAAATAATTTACAACTTAACAAATCAATACTTAATAATCGCAATTAACTAGGTAGTCCCTCAGTCTCCTTTGTTCATTCAAACACACAACCCCCACCACCTCCCCACCACCCCCAAAGGATTTGCCTAGGTTGTGGTCTCCTTTAATTTGAGGTTTTTTTCTTTAAGGTGTGTCTCTAGGCATTAAGCTTCCTCCCCACCCCCACCCCCCGAGCAGGAGGGAAAAAGCTCTAGATGTAAATTTCTGCTAGATATAGACATTCTTCTCTTTAATTTCTTTGTTAGCTCTTGGACTCCAAGAAATGCTTCCGATTGTCTCATGTAAAGGTCTCTAGCTCACCTGTAGCCTTAGCTAAGAACTTAGTGCCTGCTTGCCTTCAGCACCAGAGCCCTGGGATCCTCCGCGCTCGGTTGTGTGGGTTTGGATGTGCAGGTTTCGTTTTGGTTTTTTTTTATAATGTCAGGAATGAAGGCTTGAGTAGAGACATGCCCAAATTAGGTAGGAGTGCAAGAATGTAGAGGAACTGCTACTTTGTCAGGCCACTTCTGCGTGCTCATCTTTGATGATACGTTCTCACGAATGCTACCGCTATGAGAAACAGAAATGCGAAGGTCATCGTAGGAAACTGTAGGGTTGTTTCGTGTCTCCGTGTGACATGCTGCTGTAAAACTGGAGTGATCCAACCACATTTGTTAACACCACATGGAAACAAAATCTTAAGCTTATGAAGGTATTCATAATTTAAATTAATTTAAATGGGATTTACCATACCGACTCAGTGTGGGCTGTGATAGTCATTGCTAGCTCGTGATGGCATGCTTGGCTCTTCTGACAGTACCGCTTCTGTAGGCATTGCAGGTGTCCCAAGTCTTGCCGGAAGTGAACTGAAACAAGTAATTCAACAAATAACTTGGAGCAATGCAATCTAACAAGTAATAACAAATAAAATAAGAAGTAACACTAAGTATTAAAACATTTTGTAATACGCTCTTATTTTTTCTGTTGCACCAGAAAAGGAAATGCATAGCACAGTGAAGCTTCCCGAGAAGAGAGAACACGCCGGGGAGCTGGAGAAAGACAAATCCAGAGTCCGATCTAAAAAACCCACTAATGCTGTGAGTGCGCCCTGCCTTCCTGCTGCTTCGTGTTGGCGGCAGGTGTTTCTGGGTCTCTCTTGAGCATGTAGTGACATCTCCTGTCTCTTGTATCACACTAAGGACTCTATTCTTCATGTAACCCTGTAGCTGAAACAAAACAGTGTTTGCCTGCTGGGATATACACACTCATAAAGCTTCATGCTGTTACAAAGCTGAAAATAACAGGATAGCTAAGTGTCCCTATCTATAACTAAGGTAACTTGTTTTCTGTCTCCAAGGTAGAGTCTCAAAATAAGCATTTTGAAAGAAGAGTCCAAATAGAAGTGGTTCTTCTGTGACCTGATCTCTCTCCCCATTGTTCTTCAACCTTAAGGGAGCTTAATGTGAGCTTTGGCACCCGACTCCCCAGCAGACCTGCCACTTACTCCACGATTTCAACACTAACTGGAAGCTCTGTTGTTCAAATGCTTCTTAAAAACCGACCTTGTGCCTCCACACACCACCACCTCCCCTCCAGAAAAAACCCAAACTGAAAGCAAGGGTAGTTTGTCTTGCTTTTGAGAAGATGATGCGGAGATATCCATGCTGCTTCTTGGGTCCTTCCTAAAACCACCTTTATTTAATCCACACCTCTAGCTACCTACCTGAGAATTGAATGTGCAATTACTAGAAGCCTGGCGCCCCCACCCCCAAACAGAAAAAGCTTGTGGGAGGAGTGGGAGATGCTGCTGCCTTTTTCTTTTTTTTTTAACAACCTACGGCAACAGAGTCCACTTGTCCTCACAGCTCTAGTCTGTATTTGAGAAGAGCCTTCCAGTCTGTTGCTGATGAAGGTGTGGTGTAGGACAGGCAGCAGACGACCCTTCCCATGCTTGGAGACGTGCCTTTTCCTTGGGCCTCGGTAGCTGCTGAGTGGAACCTCCATCAGACTTCAGCTGCCCCCTGCCCAAGAGCACGTAGCTCTGCTGGGAAGCTGGAGCCTTTCCACGTTAAAACTAAGTTGTTGGCCAGTATCTCTGGGGAAAAAGAGGAACAGTCACATCCAGCGGAACCCCCTCCTCTCTTCTGAGGCTGCAAACCGCTGGTCTCGGAGGAGGATAAAACATCTGTGCATGCTGCATGTGAGAGCAACAAGAAAAAGGATCTGTGAGCCACCGATGGGTGTACGTTACACCTGCCAAATCCACAGTGCTGCTGACTTAAACTGTCCTGGCCACTGAACCATGTCTTCTGTCACTTGGGGGAAAAAACCCAAATGGAAGGTCTTGCAATCTTGTGGCCCTTCCTTAAAGTACAGAGGGGGGTTATTTAAACATAGATATTTTTTGTTTGCTCGTCTCATTTCCATTTCAGAGAGAAAGTAAAAATAGGCTTTGGTAAATGTCACAGGTGACTGAGTTACTAACCTGCTCTTCCTGTGAGTTACCCGAAGCGCTGAAATGCCCACTTTGGCAATTTCTTGTTACAGGTGGATTTGTATGTGTGTCTCTTATGTGGCAGTGGTAACGATGAGGACCGACTCCTGTTGTGCGACGGCTGTGATGACAGTTACCACACTTTCTGTTTAATTCCACCCCTTCATGATGTTCCCAAGGGGGACTGGAGGTGTCCCCAGTGTTTGGCTCAGGTAATTTGACAAACTTATATTTAGGCTGAAAGTTACTTTTTATTTTGTGGTTGTGTTTTGGTTTGGTGTTTTTTGGTTGGTTGGGTTTTTTTTTTGTTTGTTTGTTTTTAACTTGATCCTAGGGATTGAAAATAAAACTTAGTATTAAGGTTGTACAAGCAAGGTGATAGAGGGTCAAGCTAAAAAGACAACTGGATGTTCTTCAAACTGCAAAGCTATCACTTAGTATTTTGGAGCCAAAATTGATCTGCCTTAGCATCACTAAAATTGTAAAGAATACATTGAATTTTAATTGGCACCTTTCCTCTGTATCTACAATGGGAGTCTCACTAGGTGCTTCAGTGTGGAGACCTATGCATCTCTGGGTTTTGCTTAGCTCTACTAGAAGGAGAAAATAGGTGTGCTACTTCATTAATGTTTATGCAGACTTATCAATAAATATCGTGGTTTAGTGAATTAAGGAGAGCAGCTTCTTCTGACTCTGCGACTTGGGGCAGTCATTTCACTTCGGTCAGGCGCCCCGCCTTCTTCCCCATCGGATGCTGTAGTAGTAGTCCATTTGTGTAAAATCTGAGCACAGATTGTCTTACAAGTTACAGAAATAATTGTCATTTCAATTGCAGGAGTGTAATAAGCCTCAAGAAGCGTTTGGTTTTGAACAAGCAGCAAGAGACTATACTCTTCGCACATTTGGAGAAATGGCAGATGCGTTCAAGTCAGACTATTTTAACATGCCAGTACATGTATGTTCGTGTATTTATCCTGATGCCATAATGTAGATTTCATTTTTTGTTAAAATATAGTTTTAGTTAAAATATATAGCTGGGGGGGGGGAATTCCTCTTTTGAATGGGACGAAATCCCAAATCAGAGGTTCTCATTTATATCAGTGAATCTTTGTTCTTGCTGGTGTCATGGTTTCTTGTTCCACCAGCTTCTTGTTTCCTCACTTTTGAAGAAGTGTCTGTAAGGAAGAGAATACTCTCTCTCACCCATTCCTGAGAGAACAAAGAAGCAGCATGTCCTGTGTGGAACCACATTTCTGCTGCTTTGTTTTTTTCTCTTGCTGAAGCAATTTTGAAATGGGGAAATGCTTCAAGCCAATGGAGATTCCTCTGTGAGATAGCTTCTATGCACGTGCTTTTTATACACTGATTCCTGAGTATGTCCTCCTTGTTTTTCTTCTTCTCATGCCTAGATGGTCCCCACCGAGCTGGTTGAAAAAGAATTCTGGAGACTTGTTAGTACCATTGAAGAGGATGTGACAGTAGAATATGGAGCTGATATTGCTTCAAAGGAATTTGGCAGTGGCTTCCCAGTTAGGGGTGGGAAATTTAAAGTTAGACCAGAAGAAGAGGTAGGTCTTTTTGTTCACTGCCTATGTTTCTATTGCAGTTCTTCATTAAATGAGTCTCTTCGGTTCAAAGTGAAATAATGGAACTGGGTTGTGAAGTGTGTGTGTTGTGTGTCTGGCTCAGTATTTGAAGAGAATTATGCAGAGTTTTTAATGAATAAAATTTGCTGTGATCAGACATTGAAAGCCACAGATTTATCCTAGAAGTTATTTATTAACTTCCAGACTGAAAAAAAGTCTCAATTTAAGAAAGCAGGTCAGATAAGGTTTGTGAAAAAGGCAAAGACATGGAGGTTTTGTTCTTTGATTCATTGTTCTGTTCCTTGTATTATTTAATAGGAAGGATGTTTTTCTTCTGTGGCTCTTTTGGCAGTTTTACCTTCTTGGGTTTTTCACTTCGTGCTGTATAAAGCTGTGACCATTCTGTTCAACTTGCAGGAATACCTCGATAGCGGCTGGAATTTAAACAACATGCCTGTGATGGAGCAGTCTGTTCTTGCTCACATCACTGCAGACATATGTGGAATGAAATTACCCTGGCTATACGTAGGAATGTGCTTTTCCTCATTTTGTTGGCATATAGAAGACCACTGGAGCTATTCCATTAACTATCTGCATTGGTGAGTCTGAAGAATAAACTCAGCCTGAGAAGCAATCTCCCTTTCAATTATTCCCCCTTTCCCTTTTTAATTAGTGGACTAAAACCAGATTCAGAGTTCAGGCCAGAATAACCCTTGCAATCCTGCTGCAGCAGGGTTAAATTTGGCACAGTGAGATTCCTGCATTGATTTGCTTTTGGGCAAGAGGTCATATTTTGGAAAGAGACATCCATTCCCTGTTTCAAAAAAATTCATGAGACGCAGCAGATACTCCATCAAATGTTTTATTATGCTCAATGTAAAACTAAAAACCATGCAAGTTTTTTTAAAAAATCATCTAGCTCCAACTAACAATCTCAGGATCCTGCATATTTCTTTGTCTGTTAGATAGATCATTCTATCATAAATCCTCTCATCAAGCGAACACTTGTCAACTGTAATCAGGACAGATCTGTACCATTTCTTTCATATTCTGAATAGATTGAACTTCTTAAACTTTTCACCTTACAACAGCTTTTCTAGAGTTTGAATTATTCTTGTCACTCTTCCTGAAACCTGTCAAGCTCTTTCCCTTTCTGTGTTCACACAAGTATTCCAGCAGAATGGTAAAAGCACATCTGAGCTACTATTCAGTTGTCCACGCTGTCAGTGACTTAATTCACTTGCTTTCTTAGTACTTGACATTATTAAAACTGAGTGACACTAAGTAATGAGTGATCAAACTTCCATTGTAAAAATGATTTTCCTTGTTATTTGTTGCCTTTTATTTTTTGTCTGGGTCTTCAATTAGACTGAAGACTGTGGGAAGGAGAGGAGGATTTTTGTTTGCAGTAGAAACTTTATTTCTTCTAGGAGAGCCTCCCCTTGTTGTTGTTGGAATGGCATTATGTGCTGCATAACTTGTCCCAAATTGCACTGGTGTTTGCAGTCAAGGCCAGTAAGATACAGAAGTGCCTGTGAATATATGTGTGCAACACACGTGTACCCTCATATATACATTCACAGACACATGGGAAAGTAGCACTACCTGCTTGGAATTTAGTTCTCCTCCAGCATGAATGTCCTTTCTTTTTATTTGCAGATATTGTTCTATGTTTCCTTTCAACTTAGAGGTTTATATCTGGGTATTTCAGCCTATTTAAGAGCAACGTACAGTTGAGTATAATACTATTCTTGGCCAGAGGAGTCAATTTTAATGACCTGCCACTGAAGACAGTACTTCAAACCCCGAAAAGACATCAGGAGGCAGGAGTTGTTCTTGTGAACTACCAGGAATGGCATGTCCATCTTCAGTGTTCCCATGTGCTCGTATCCTGGTACAGTATTTTGAGCAGACAGTCCCAACTGAACCAGGCTACAGCAGCAGACCTTTCATAGGGTTGAAGGCAATAGTTTTCCTGCATGACCCTAAATGCTGTGTTAATTCTTGAAATGGTAAAAAGGGGGGGGGGAATCTTTGCTTCTAAAGATGCTTGAAAATAAATAAGATGTCAGTCCCAGTCAGAGGAAGAATAAGAATTACCATCATTGATGCTGGTATTTGTAACGGCAGGAATGTGGAGCTATTGGGTAGCAGCGTAGAAAGAAAAGTCACCCTCATCAATTCTGCAGCTGGCTGCCTTCATAAGGCTGACACCTGAATACCTCTGTTAGAACCGTACCTTCTCCATTATCAGTTCTCCTGAAGTCCAGAGACCCCTAGTATCCGTATCCTTGCCCACAGTTCATAACTGCTCTCACCTTTTCCTTGGCATGGACACATATCAAGGAGCAAAATTCTTGACTAACCAAGTACTGGGGCAGGACACAGTGTAGTTTCTAGTTGTGTCTATGGCTGGTCTTCATGAATTCACAGAATTGTTCCAAGACGATGACCAGGCCCAAGGCTGCACAGTCATTTAACAGCTCTACCTGTGGTGCTCCTTGGGATACTGATGTAACTGCCCTTCCACAGTCCCTCCTGCTAGCTGTCCTCCTCACCACGGCAGGTGCCGTTTGAGGGCAGGAATAAGTTCCTAGGCGTGAGGGATATGCTTCTTGAATCGCACTTCATTCTTTTCTTGTGGAATCTCCCTGATTGCTTTATGAGTTATGAAAAAAAGGACAATGGTGAGTCAGCTTTACTCTGCCAGCTCTTCAGGAGTCTTGGAGAAAGTGATTTGTCTGTTATCTTCCTTTCTAAATACCTTTCTAATGTTCTTTATAAGGGATCGAAAGGCATTTCATCTTCGTGGTGCAGTGGGCCAGCTTCTTTGTACACCTGAAACAATGCCTCCTGGAACACAGAGGCGTAACCTTGACTTTCTCAACTGTCCTGCATTGGGTTAAACTGTTGCTAAAGGTCATTCCTACTCTGGATATGGATTTATTTTTTCCGTGATGTCTTTTATGTCTCTTATAGTCGCGTAATTTGGAAGTTTAATTTCTGCTTATTGTATGTTGCTCTTATGGCAATTATGCACAAGACAAAGAACTGGCTTTGGTTGTTAGATCCAAGAGGGAGGGTATGTTCATGGTAAAAGACAAACAGCTTAGATTTTGAAGTTGTGCTGGAAGCAGCAGAACTTCCCTGAGGACTTCCTCAGTCTCTTCCTCCCTTCCCCCCCCCCCCCCCCCCCCCCCCCCCCCCCAAATATTTTAAGTATGTGCTCAGAAAGGTAGGCAGTTAAAATCATAGGTCTGGAGGAGGGCCCTGTGCAAAATGTGAAGGTTCAGGAAGGGACATAATCTTTGCATTCCTTCCTCATGATATACCCTTCTTTTGACATGGTGTATTTTAAAGCAGAAGACTGAAAATGTAACTTACAAGATTGCTTATATTTAACTTTTTTTAATAATCTTGCAGGGGGGAGCCTAAAACGTGGTATGGAGCCCCAGGGTATGCAGCTGAACAGCTGGAGGATGTAATGAAGAAGCTTGCTCCAGAGCTATTTGAATCTCAGCCAGATCTCTTGCACCAACTTGTCACCATAATGAACCCGAATACTTTGATGGCCCACGGAGTGCCTGTATGTTGTTGGACTCCTGTGCTACTCCCCCAAACCCAACCCTCTTTCATTTGCACTGAATTCTACTTCAAAGCTGATATTTGAAGCCACTTTTATTACAGAGGTGGTGTGGTAGTTTCCGTGTGTGTTGTATCTTCCTTGTCTAGTACAATGTGCCAGTAGGAACAGATGGGCAATGGAGTCATTGCTTTTGGAATTGCTTGGAAAACGCTTCTCTGGAGATCCACCTTAGCGTGTTTCTGTTTCTGTGTCTCAGCTGGAAAGTTTAGTCTTGACCTTTGAAACAATGGCAGGAGCTCTTCCTATGTCTGTCTAATCAGACACAAGTTTTTTTGGCATAGAGTTTCTGGCAGGGGGCCAAAACCCATTCTTCCTTTATTTGTCATTCACATCATCTCATTTTTTCTGGATAAGTTCTTAGGTATTTAAAAAACATTTTCATCAGTTTCCATCATACTTCATACTAGATTATTCATGGGAATTATGTCCCTTTACAACTTAATTAGCTTTTGACTAGCTGACCTTGGGACTTTAAGGAAAATATGAAAAAAGTGGCAAAACTTGTGGTGTCTAGTATGCTGTGAGAGACTCCAAAATGGAAAGATGCAGGAAGACCTGCATGCTCTCATGCTGCTTGTCTAGCACCAGAAGCATGAGATTTACAGCAGTGTGAACTTTTGAGTAGGTTCCAAATTTCTCTTCCCCTTCAGCTGCACGTTGAAGAGAGCCTTGCCTTTGCTTTATTTGTGTAACTGTCAGAGCTAGCAAAGGGCACAGGCAGCTGACTTAAAAGGGCGTACAGTGCGGGTATGGCCGGATGAAACCCCTTTGCTTCCTAGGGTTTTATATGACAAGTTACCAAATGCCAGTTATAATTCTTGGGCTTATGCTTTAAAACTGTACAAAGTCGTCATAGGAGCTACCAGGAACTGGAAATCCATATTCTCTTCACAGCCTTCGGTTCTGTTCAGGTTTGAGCTAACGCTTGTATGTCTTTTCTCCTAGGTTTATCGAACCAATCAATGTGCTGGCGAGTTTGTGATCACCTTTCCAAGAGCTTATCACAGTGGCTTCAATCAGGGTTTCAATTTTGCTGAAGCTGTGAACTTCTGCACAGTTGACTGGGTACGTTCCAAAACCAGTTTTTCATCAAGTATGCAGTTGCAGAGTTGTTCCAGCTGATGTACAGCCCCAGCTTACTGCTGAGGCACAAATCTAGTCCGCAGATCAGAAGGAGCCTGTTACTGGAAGCATAATGTTTTGCTGAAAGCATTCCCTTAATGTGGTGAACTGTGGGCTTTCTCTAAGGTTCCGTTTGAAATTATACATTAGGGCTGATGTATCTTTCACAGCAGGAGGAAGGCAAGATCCTGTGCATGCCTAGAATATGAGAAGCGCCAGTGCTGCTAGAATCTGCTCCTTTTGTGTCCCCAAATTCCATTCAAATCATCAAGAGCTGGCATGAATTTTTACTGTTTGTTGCACTGGGAATTCTCTAAGAGGTGCTTTCTACAGCTGCAGAGCAAAGCCAGCTCGGCTTTCTCTTCTACTTTAACTTCTATGATTAAATCGGATGATACATTTAACACATTAAGAACAGTTAAAGACTTCAATAGTCCTTTTGGGTGAAAAAAAGTAATACCAAGGATTGCATCTGATGTGAGTGCGTCCTCTTGGATAGCAGAGGTGCTGTAGGTGTGTAAGGAAGAATACCTTAATGAGAAGGGGACAGAAAGTGTTAATGTTGAAACAGAAGGTTTACAGACCAGTACGTTATTGCCAGTAAGCTTCGCTCAGCTCATGGAAACAACTGAGGGGCCCATGTTACGATTAGCAGGTCACAGTGATTTATTGAGTTTTTTGTCTTTTTTTAAAATGAAAACAAATGGAGGATAGTTGCTCCACAGTTAGAAGTAATCATTTCTCTTTCCCAGCAGATTTCTCAGACACATAGTGTTGCCTCATCTCAGGAAGATCCTTTGAAGCTACTATATTTAAAATTACTCCTGATGTTTTTTATCGTCCCCTCCCAAAATTTGTAAATGTATTTGTAAATGTAGCACATCTAAAAACGTTGCTAGGTTTAAAAAACATGACTTAGAAGCAGGAAATTACTAAAATTGGAAGAAAGCTTTCTGCATTGTGACTGTGTTTGCATATTGGTTGCGTTGGTTTTGGTTTTCCTCTTGTTCTTCCACGAGTTTCGTACCAGACTCTAACACGTAACCTTGTTGTAGCCTGAACATCACTAACCGCCTGGCCAGAGACAGCCTTCAAATAAAGCTATGAGTAACCTGCCCAGCTCGTAATGAATTGTTTGCTCTGCCTGGGGTTAGTTAGGGACTGTAATGGTTCATGGAGTCAGCAGTTTCTCATGTTGCAGCGCGGTTCATGGCCTTCAGAAAACAGCCATATCATCTGTGAGGAAGGTGCAGCGTGCCTTGCAGCCTGCCTTTGTCAGGGCATCCCTACTCTTCCCTTTGCTTCCCCAGCATCTGTGTATTTTTAGCTTGGCTCTTCCTGAGCCTGCTGTGGTGTAGTGATTTCGTTACCCCCAGTTATGGTCTCTTCCAGATAGCGGATGCAAGTTTTTTGGCTAGGTTCATGGGAGAAACACTGTGTTCACTGTAAAGGAGTGGCTTAGGAGGCGTGGTGGTGTTGGGCTGACAGTTGGACTTGATGATCTTAGAGGTCTCTTCCAACGTTAACAATTCTACGATCTATAAACAGTCTTGGTTTACAAGAACTCAGGGTCTTGATTTGTCTAGTTTTACATCCTGAATGATGAATATTGTTGCTAGAAGGATTTGCCTTTCACTTGGATAGCTTTTGGTTAGTAGCATAAAAAGTCAGTAACTTAATGTAATTTTCAAAGTGAACTCCTCATTCACTGAATGTTTTTCAATGCAGCTACCGTTGGGTCGCCAGTGTGTGGAACATTACCGCCTGCTGAACCGTTACTGTGTCTTCTCTCATGATGAGATGATCTGTAAAATGGCTTCCAAAGCAGATGTTCTTGATGTTGTGGTAGCATCTACAGTTCAAAAAGACATGGCTATTATGATTGAAGATGAGAAGAGGTTGCGTGAGAAAGTTGATAAACTGGTGAGTTGTAGGAAATAATATTGTATCGAATGAAGGAAGAGTTGAAACGGTGATGTGAAGGCATGCTGGGACTCGTCAACAGCTTAAAGCCACATAGTACCTTCCTGAGTAGCATTGTTGATGTCAGAGGACTGCTTGGCTAAAGAATCATTTATCGAGCATCTTGTTTTAGCATCTGCCCTTTAATACTGTTCAGAACGTCCGTCTCTTTTAAAGTAATGTTTGTTCTTTTAGTAATTGAGTCAGAAGAGCTGATTTTTCATTAACCAAGACTTCTGTCTATGTGGTTTTAAAATCTTACTTCTAAACTTCATTATTGCTTTGATAAATGTTTTGGCTTGGAATAATCACCTCTTTGTTAGACTTGGAAGTGATGTGCCGTACCCTCTTGCAGGGAGTGACTGACTCAGAGAGAGTGGCTTTTGAGCTGTTTCCTGATGACGAGCGACAATGCCTGAAGTGTAAAACCACCTGTTTCATGTCTGCTGTTTATTGTCCATGTAAACCTGGATTATTGGTATGCTTGTACCATGTCGAGGATCTCTGTTCCTGTCCCACCTACAAATATAAACTGGGGTAAGCTTTAGATAGCAAATAATACTGTGTTCTGGAGATATTCTACGTGGAGATGTTGTGGTTTGATAGTCTGGTGCCTACTCTGTTTTGTCAATGGTGCTTGTCTCGGTATTCTGTTTCTCAATCCTCTGCAAATACAGCCCCTCCAAAACAATGTGCCTTTTTTGTGCTCGTATACAAAGACTCTCTTTTCAGCGTTCAGCTCTTCTTGCTCTAAAACGGCAAAAATTGCTGGATAAGTTAGTTTGCTTTGTTATTTATAGCAACAAGGTCATCATCCCTTACATCCAGTCCTTGCCAAGTAATATTTTTTTGCAGTTGTTCACTTTCCTTCCCATTGTCATCTTTCCTTTCCTGTTGGTTGTTACATCTTTGTCCTACATGAATGCAGCTTGTCCTAAGACAATTTCACAATTGCTTCAATTGTCATGTTGAAACTGTTTTTTGAAGTAATTGCAATGTTGAAATTGTTTCAAGAGGAGCCCAGTGCGCTTATGTGTCTTAATTACGTAACCCTGGGTGCACAGTAGATTGTTCCTGTGTTGTATAGACCAACATGTCTTGATGCCCCTCCCTTCCACCACCCCCCCCCCAAGTTCTTGCTGAAGAGTTTGATTTCTGTGCTGCTGTAGGTACCGCTACACCCTGGAGGAACTCTACCCAATGATGAACGCACTAAAGATGCGTGCGGAATCATACAACGAATGGGCTTCCAATGTTAACGAAGCTCTGGAGGCAAAAATTAACAATAAAAGAAGTACGTACGTTACCTTTTGTCTACAGCATATAATTTAAAATGGCTAATTTTTCAGTTTTTAGTTTCTGAAACTTAGCATCTTCTGTCTTGTGTGAGAACCAGAGGAAATGATATATAACTTAATGTTTTAAAGTAAATATTTTAGCTGTTGTAAACCCAGAAATTATGCTGAACTGTCTCTGTGTGAGAAGATTATAAATCACTTTGACACAAAATATAACTGAAGTCGAAATGGAAATAGATTTAATGCGTTGTGTTATTCAGCCTTACCATTTAAAAATCCATCACAAAGGGGGACTTCTGTTAACTCAGTATCTTTTCCAAAAGGTCTCATCAGTTTTAAGGCTTTGATAGAAGAATCAGAAATGAAAAAGTTTCCAGACAATGATCTGCTGCGACACCTCAGACTAGTTACGCAGGACGCAGACAAATGTGCCTCAGTTGCACAGCAGCTTCTTAATGGCAAAAGACAAACCAGGTAAATGTTACTATATGTGTTTGCAACAAAATTGAGTCACTGAGGATAAGTGCCAGTGGCCAGTGATAGATGCCAGTGTTCTGTAAGACTTAAAAATGAAAGCAATCTTTTTGTCTTCTCAAGAGAGCCATCTGTTACAGGGAGATTCACCTTTCCTCCACGTAATAAGTTAAACACCCTGAGCTTTCAATCTCTTCTTCTTCTCTGTTTGACAGTTTGGCAGTAAATTCATTCTAACATTCCCCAAAGGGAAAAAACTGGTGTGGTGTTTCCAGACAAAGCAACACCCAACAAGATACAGTCCACTTGTCTTTGTGCCACGGGGACTGCAGTTCTGTCAGTGGTGCACATGCCATTATATTCATCACACTTAATGCCTTGTGGAAATACAAAGCACCTCAACTTCCTGAGCTGATGATGATGGGAATACTGTATGAGATGTCTGGAAAACACTTGCTCTTTCTTCGGCAGCAGTTACGTTAAATCTTGTAGACAGGTTATTTGCTCGAGGAATTAGAAGGTAAGGCAGTGTTTGGGTAATACGTTCTTTGTGTACTGGACGTCTGGCTGCCCGCTCCTGCTAGCACTTCCCATGTCTGAAATGAGTTGAAAGGAGTCAGAAGCTCCAGAAGGACAAGGCCACATCTCCTCATTACATCAGTTTGTGACTGATGTAGTAGCCTTCCTCTTGGGGATCACAAATTACCATCTTCTGTTGCAGATTCTCCAGCCAGGCTTACAACAGCTGTATCTAGTCTTGTGGGATGGTAGGTTTCTAAGCAAATACTGTTTTTATATATGTGGAGGACATTATTGCTCAAGTCTTCATAGCATGAAGTACTTCTGGAAAAACTGTTTCTCTCTCTTCCCATCTGGACATCTTTCACCTGTCTTTGCTGCTTTGAACAACATGGTGTTTGTCAGAGCAGTTGCTCTTTGTGCTGGTATAACTGCACGTGTGTGGCTTCTGCGTGTTGCCTGCCTCAGCAGGTATCTTGTAGCTTGTCACTCCCTGTGTTCTTGCAGTACTTTGAAGGCTGACTTTATACTCCAGATAGGTAATTTCCAACCCAGAGGTTCATGGCATTGTTATTTGAAGGATTTATCTGCTCCTAATCTCTTCCTTTATTTCGAGTTGACCCATCTCTTCTTGGTCTGGCATTCCCAGTCCATGTGTTCTCCTGTCCTTGGTGGTATTTGCTCAGGCTTCCTAATGATGAGCTTGGAGCCTCAGCCAGGGCCTTTCCAGCTGTTTTGTGCCAGATGAGCTCTTCCAAGAGTCTGTCCTGCTCTTAACACGTACCTGAGTTTGCTTGACCTGGCAAGAGCAGGGAGTAAGTTTTATCTTCATCTCATTGAGTAGGTCTGTTCTTTTGTCCCCAGGATAGTGTGGCAGCCTTTGATGGCTGTACTCACCAGCTCCCTCAGCGCTGCAGGCGGTAACAAAGGATCCTCCTGGTGCTGCACTGCACAGGAGCAAGGCAATGCTTGGACTGCATTTCTCGTTTGCTCCAAAGTGGTTTTAGCCCTTCTCTCATCTTTTTTCCTTTGAGCTTTTTGTAGCATATTTCTGGGAGAAGTCCAGTTGCATGTCTTCATAATTAGTTTTAAAAACCCATGTTATTTGATGGGTCTTTTTTTTCCTAAAAGATTGACAGGGGGAGTGCTCATAACCTATGTAGAAAGATAAAAAGAAGGGAACGACCTGCATGAAATCTTAATAAATGTTATATCAAATACAGCTTCATCTCTGTGCAACTCACGTATCGGCAGGGTGTTGGGCAGCCTTCATCACACCAACTGCTGTGTGTTGGTTATGGAGGATTGTGGATTCTGCCTGAGGTTTGGTTCATACTTCTGACAAACTTTCCTTTATGGACTGAGCGTTCCGTTCTGATCCGCGGTTTGGAAGAGTCATGCCGTAGGCTTGGCTCGACTGGAGAGGTCGTCTCTGTTAATCATGGCAGTCAGTGATGCTCAAGGATTTCCTCCTGTACAGTGTGCACAACAGTTCCTGGAGAGAGACGACCAAGGTAGATGATAAACGTTCTCTGAGAGTAAATCCTGTGACTCTCGCTCGCCATCTTCTCTGTACCACCTGAAGGAAGGCAGGCGGGCTGCACTGCCGTTTTCCTTCGGTTCGTACGGTGGTGGGGGACGAAGCGGTGCTAACAGATGCTGTCTGGAAGGTCGTTCTGTGAACAGCTGTCTGACCCGGGCCAAGGGACAGCGTGGCCCTCATTCCTCTCTGGCACTAACATGGAGATGATGCTGGAAGGGAACAGTGCGACAGCAGGGATGTTCTCACTATCCATCCCCGTCCTTCTCCAGGCCTCACGGAACCTTTTCTGCTTAGAGACCTTTGGATGGCTTGGGCTTTTCTTCTGTGAACGCTCTTCTTTATTTTTTTTATTTTTTTAGGCCCATGTAATTTCTGGTTACCGAAAACATCTCATGACAGTAGGTTTTGCAGTTTAGATAGGTGTATATATGCGTGTGTGTGCGCGTATGTATGTATACGTAACCGTTTGTTTACTTTTAAAACTTGCGCCTTTTCCTGGAAGGTACTGCAGAATTTCCACAAAAATGGTAAAACATTGTAGGCCATAAAACAGCCTGTGTGGTACCTGAGACTTTGAATTCATTTTATTCTTTGCTTACTGTGGATTTTGGAACTCCCAATGTGATCTTGCATGTTGTTTAAAAATACCTATTTTTAACATAGAATGGTAAATTAAAATTTATTTTATAGTGTTCACATTCCACTCCTGCTGGCATATCCTGCTGGGATGATGTTTTCCTCTTTTGTTTGAATGACAGATTGTGGATTAAATTGGAGCCAGCATTGTAAGAGGTTTCTTTCCTTTTCTGTTCAGGGCTCTCAGACCTAGTTAATATTGGCTTGAGTTTAGAGAGATTTTTAATATTAGCCAATTTGTTAACGCTTATAAGCCACTCATTCGATACAAAGCTTTTAGATAAAAATGAAAATGATGATTTCAGCGTAAAGAGGATTTTTCAGAAGTGCCTACACAACCTGCGAATATAAAACCCATTCAAAATTGGGATTTGTTCTCTTTTGGTACGGGCATGGGGAGAGCTTACCACAATAGCTGTTGCAACATAACTGAATGGTTGATCCACAATTGCTCTGTTCTGGAAAAAAGCCTAATTTTGTTCCATAATAACCAGTGCTCTTCCAAGGCTGAGTAGCTGTTCCAGAATACCATTTAATATGAAAGAGTATTTTCAACAATAGCTTATTCTGCTGTAGCGAACTGAAGTGTTCCCATGTATGTGAGCCCTAGGCTGCTCGGATGCTTTTGAATATTCTATTATTTGTGAGTAATATTTGCCTTACAAGAAATCATAAGCAGATTTTTGAGAAGTTCAGATTTATTTTTCTTCCTTGTGGCATCCAACAAAGTTGAATTGTGTGTCACTGCAGGTACCGCTCCGGAGGAGGGAAGTGTCAAAATCAGCTGACTGTGAATGAGCTCCGGTTGTTCGTGAGGCAGCTGTATGCTCTGCCCTGTGTCCTCAGTCAGACACCGTTACTGAAGGTAACTTGGAACATCATGGGGAGGGAACATGAGCGTTTGTCAGTGATGTGTTTGCACTGCATTGATCTCCTTCGTACAATTTGCTCCAAGAATAAATACCTTTGAACGGGCAGGCCTGGGTACCTCGTGCACGAGTTGCTGAAGAATGGAGCTCGCTGGCTGGCTGGCATTCATTGTCAGCAGATTTTTATGCTACGTAGGGGTATGAAAATGTTACTGTTGTATGAAGTGATGCAAAAAAGCGGCAGGATGACCTGGGTAGCAACAGCTCAAAAATTGGAGGTCAGTTAACTAGTCTTCTCTTAAGAGTAAAGCCAGAGAATATTCAAAACTCCATCATGCTCTGAGTGACAGTTCTCCCATTCGCATCTCTCTTTCTCCGTTAACCCAGAATCAGCTTTCTCATAGTCTTGTAATTAGATCCTCCCCATGCTGTCCACGGGTAACCCAGGCCAAAGCTACCAGCCTGGGCTGTTACTGAAATACTTGTTCTCGCAGAGTACCTGCTGTTGGTGGCGAGTCAGATCGCGTTGTCTCCCGTGACCATCAGCTAGTGCTGATTATTTGCTCACCGGATGATCGGCCCTTGGACAAATTGAAAGTAATTAAAGGTTTTATTTCAAAATTTGCCAAAATGTTGCATATCACAGAGAGGTAGTGGGGGGAAAAATAAGAACGTAAATTCTGAGCAGCTGCAATTCTGCCTTAAAGGAGAAATGCTTTGTAGATTTGGGACTCTTGGGACCAGGACGTGCAGTGGCCAGTTCCTGAGCCATCTCTTGTGTCCACACAAGACTGTGAGACCAGCCAGTATCATGTAACTTTGAACTAGAAGAGACCAGTTCAACCCAGCTTTTGAGTATTGCTTTGGATGCTTTATCAGGTCTGGAATGCGTGAATCAGACCTTATGTAATCCTATTTACAGTTACTTGTTTATAGCATTGCAGCTCTGAAGTTACCTAACTATTTAAAAAGCAGAAGTTCAGTAACGCCAGACATGCAAATGATTCTTCATCAAACATATGTGGTCAGGGAATTCTTTTATATCAATCTCAACAATCCTAAATTATATGTAGTCATGTAAATTAGGCTGTTTATATAAATGGCCAACAGTTACTGGAGATTCGTTCACAGTTTAATATACCTCTAAAAAGGCTTTATTCCGTTATGGGTGAGATTGCCTACCCTGGCAGACAACTCTGGCAAAATACCAACCCGTCGGCTGTGAAGGAGGAACTTACTGCTGGAATAGCATTTCAGCCAGTACTAGAAGCATCGGGCAGGATGGCTAGGTACGGAATAACTCCAGCCTTCGCGGTGAGGTTTCTCTGGCCAGCTGTCCGTTATCCTGGGCGAAGTACAAACAGCCGCTGATGTACCTTTTTTGGGGTAATGAGGCTGTTGAATGTATGTAGAGAGAGAGAAGGTGTTGCACTGCATGAGAGTGTAAAACACCTGTGGCTTACTGTGACTGTGCTTGGCATAAAGCATGGATATCAGATATCTAATCCTGGATATTGGATATTAGGGAAAGGCTCTTCCCCCAGAGGGTGGTGGAGCCCTGGGACAGGCTCCCCAGGGAGGCCGTCACGGCACCAGCCTGGCGATGTTCAAGAAGCACTTGGACAACGCCCTCAGAGACATGGTGTGAATTTGGGCTTGTCCTGTGCAGGGACGGGAGCTGGACTTGATGGTCCTTGCAGGTCCCTTCACACTCAGGACAGTCTATGATTCTACGAAGCCTCAACAATGCAGCAGAAATGAACCCCAGAAGCCCCACCGCCCTTCCTGCCTTTCTTCAAAGCCATCTTAATCTTCACCTTGCTCTTCTTCAGCCACTTTAATCATTCCAGAACGAAACCAGAAAACAGCACTGATGGAACACTTGAAATTTCCCTTTAGATCTTTTCTAGTCTTCTGAGACCTCTTTTTGACACCTGTCTTGGTTGAAAGGAGTTTGGAGTGGAGTTTCCATGTTCTATGATCCTCGAGCTCGTGGGCACGTTATGGATGAGGAGATGCCAATACATACACTGTGTGTTGAAGATACGCTATTTAAGTGTTGCAAATGTCACGACAACTTGCTGTGCGCATTGTGTGCGTTGCAGTGTGGTGCGTGCCAGGAGGCTTGCACTGAAATGTTTAAGAGATTTGGCAGTGGGGTTTTTTCTGATGTTTTTGTTATATTTGTATGTTTCAGGATCTTCTTGATCGTGTGGAAGCTTTTCAACAGCAAAGCCAAAAACTCCTTTCCGTGGAAATGCCCAGTGCTGCAGAACTTCAGGAGCTGTTGGATGTCAGCTTTGACTTCGACGTTGATCTACCCCAACTGGCTGAGCTGCGGATACGTCTGGAACAGGCACGCTGGCTCGAGGATGTGCAACTGGCTTCCTCAGACCAAAACTCTCTTACTTTAGATGATATGAGACGTCTTATAGACTCAGGTGTTGGACTCGCTCCCTACCCAGCGGTTGAGAAGGCAATGGCGAAGCTGCAAGAGCTCCTTACTGTATCTGAACACTGGGATGACAAAGCCAGAAATCTGATAAAGGCCAGGTAGAAGCTAAATCTTAGTGTTGCATTTTGTAGTCCCGTGAGCTGTTGGAGATGGAAAGAGTTGGCCTTACTTCTGAGGGGGCTTCCTTTTTGCTCATCCAGTTCACAGCACGAAGGCAAAACTTGTGCCCATTCAGAAGGGAATGGGATGGAGACAGGATGAGAGACTGAGCGATTTTAAACATTGTGTTGATTCCCAGGGTTTGTGGTGCTCCGCTACCACTGTGCGAGTTCTCCTCTCGCCACAAGGAAGCATTTTAAGACACCTCTTCCTTCCTTTCTGCCTCCTTCTGTCCCCAGTGTGAGACTGGAGGATGCATGTCCAGATGGAGCTCAGCTATATACTACCAACTGGTGAAATGTTATTACGTGGACTACTTCTAACACGGAGGAGATTTTTTTTTTTTCCAGATCAGCTGGTGCAGGGGAGAAGGAAATAAGCCAAATACGTCCTTATTGAGGAGAATTTTCTTGATCATTGCTTTGACCTTCTGATTTATAAAGTAAATGGGGGAGAGCACAGCCTATGTAAAGCTTAGAAAGGTGGCACAAGCTTGTATGCAAGGTTTCTTCCCTCAGGATTCCTGATTTAAAACTTTTTATTATTTTTTTTAAATTTTTTTCCCTCAGCCTCCTAATTGTGAAAGCATTTGAGTGTTTCTTACTCATTAGTAACCATAGTATTTTAAAATAACTTCATAAAGTACAAAACTGAAACAAGCTTGGGTTTACGCTCCAAAATAGAGATGCAGTTGAGTTTGTACTTTTCTAAAATGTCAGAATCAAACTGTGAAATACAGACAAGCCATTTCCACTTTTTTAGCCTTCTAGTGTGGAGTCCCTTGGTCGGTTCTGTTTTAAGGTTCAAGGAGGATCCAGGAGTCTATCACTCAAAAGCTAATGAATGTTAAAATATCCCGTAGAGCCCAAGTGTGTGAATATTGAAAAAAACCAGACAGCAGACTCACAGAATCCCAGCTTGGAAGGGACCTCAGGGATCATCTAGTCCAGCCTTTCTAGGAAGAGCAAAGTCTAGACAAGCTGGCCCAGCACCCTGTCCAGACGGCTCTTAAAGGTGTCCAACATGGCCGAGTGAACCCCTTCCCTGGGGAGATTATTCCAGTGGTTGACTGTCCTCAATGTCCTCAATTCCTTAATATCTTTAGCATTTCTACTAGGAGTCTATAGCAAGCAAATCTCTAAAAGTGTACCTGCATTACCAATGCCCCGCTTGTACAGAAAGCATCTCTAGTACTGGACATAATGTCATTATTTGGTGTTACCCTTCAGTTTTAATAAGCCAAATGAGTAGAACAACCTCAACTGTATTGCAGTGTTCTACATCCTGAGACATTCTGTTTGCACAGGCCACGGCAGTCGCTGAGCAGTCTTGTAGCAGCAGTGAAAGAAATAGAGGAGATCCCAGCCTATCTCCCGAACGGCGTCGCACTGAAAGACGCGGTGCAGAAGGCCAAAGACTGGCTGCAGGAGGTGGAAGCTCTGCAGGTACGTTCGCTGCGCTCTTGGCGGGCGGTGGTGCCTGCTGTCGGGTTCAGACCCGCGCCCTGCGCTCCGGTACGGGCACTTGGTGCTTCAGCATCCCACTGGATTAAGAATGCTTAATCTGTAACATGTGTTGCCTGTTTCTGGACCTGATTTGTATTCCTTCACCTCTGCAATTAGCTGGCTGCGATAAAAATCTATAAAGGAGCTAGTAACAAAAATCTAAAGTTAAAAAGATATTATACTATGGAACTTTAAGGTAAATTTTGCTCTGTTGCTGCTAATAATAATCACGTTACCTGGTGATCGTGTTTTTGCGTACCATTCTGCAGCTGAAAGAAAAATACTGTCTTTGTAGTTCTCTTCTGAAGATCGCTTTCTCGTTAAATAAGGCTAAATGTTTTGCATGTTAGTGGAAGTCATCATGCTAAGACGCTCCAACCACTGCCCTAACTTAAAGGAATGTGTCTTATTTTCATAACATCAGCAAGCTGAAGACCAGCTATACTGTAAATGACAGTGATCATGATCTTGCTGCACTCGTGTAACACAGTACAGAGCAGGTGACGCACAGTTCTGATTGCTGGGTCCTGAATAAACAAATCCTGTAAAGTATTTAAGTCTCCAGCAATGCCTTCTCACAGCCTTTATTTGCTTGGCTAAAGAAATAATTTTCCTCTAGCAGATTCTAAACAAACCCCAAGATTTCCTGATCCAGGAATATCCCTGATCAAAGAAGTGTCCTTGTATTGTCTCTGGTTTTGAATGCCCCTTTCTGGCGCAGGCCTCGTGCTGCACTGCAGGTCCCATCTCATCTAGATCTGATGAAACAAGTGTGTTGATAAATACTGGTTGTGGCGTTGCTGTTTCTGAGCCCCCACAGAATTCATTTTCTGTTTCCACAGCTGTATCATTAGTGATATTTCAGGCATCCTGTTATTGAGAGGGATTCCCTCGTTTGTAACCACTAACATGGCCAATCTCAAGGCTGTTTCTTGGTCTAGTCCTGTATGGTCAGTCTTTGATTTCATAGAATAAAATACTGGTGACTTTGTAGTAGTTCAGTTGGAATTTTGCGGTGGAAGTTACTTGGGTTCTTTTCCTTCCCTCATCTCTTCATCCTTTTCCTTTTTTTTTTTTTGAGACTCCTTTGGGCTTTGTGTGTTTTCTGTTTCCGTGTTCGTGCTCTGAAATAAGTCTTCAACTGAACAAACAGCTGATGGCAGAGACTGAAAACCAGAGTCCTCTAAACAAAAAGATCTACACAGGTTTTCACCTTGGCTTCTAGCACTTCCCACTTGAACCTTTTTTGTTTTTGAACCTTTCAGACTATTTTATTTGAGGACTTGGTCTTTTAGGTTCTTTGCTTCTTTTACAGTTCAATGGCAGCTTAATTCTCCCCTCTTCCGCTTCCCCTCATCCATTAGCACGATTGCTCGGGCAGCCAGACACCATCCTAGTTCAAGCCCAAGCGAGCAATTGTGGCCTGGACCAACCCTTTGAAGTGTTTCATGGCTCAGCCTCGCAAGTACTCGTGCGAGGGGTCAGTGGGACCCGCACGGATGAGGAAAGGGTGGGACTGGGACAGCCCTGAGTTCACATTTAGCTATAACTTGCCAAATATTGTCTTGAATTTTCATTTGTCCTCATGTTTTTTCCATGAAGTGAACTCTGATCTGACTAGTATTTTCAAGCCAGTCTGAACTAAACTCTGCTTTTAATAAAAGCTTTTTGAGTCAAGAAGCTTTTAGTTTAAAAATTAGTTGTCCTGGGCTTCAAAAATGTTGAAGGAACAAAGTTAATGTAATAGTAACGTTGGTTTGAGGGCTATCTTGAGAGGGCGTAAGTGAATCAGTCTTGGCATCTGCTGATTTCTTGTTTTGGATTCTGAAGTTCTGCCTACTGAATATGGAAAAATGTGTCTGTACGTGCCAAGAATTTTTGTTTCAGTCTGCAAAGATTTTAGTAAGTGCCTGCAGTTGTTGTGACTTGCAGGAAGTTCTTGGTATCCGCGCTTTGCGGTTTGCTGCTAGAGAGTTGGGGTCATTCTGGATGAATGGTTCTCGAGTCCCACATCACTGCCTGTTTCAGAAGTGACCCCTCGGTGCTGCTTTTCTGCTGGACCTCCTGTAACTGGGCTGCCTTGGGCGTAGGCTGCTGAGTGCATGAACAGAGCTCGCTTTCAAACGGTACATTGGATACTTGAGATGGTGCCTTGCTCTTGGCTGCCGGGGACTGGATTAGACTCGCCTTCTGGGTCTACTTTAAAATGACTTTGATTTTCTGCTGTGAATGCAGATTGTTAGATTGGGAGTCTGCTTATATTGTTGGCAGTCTCTTTTTTTAAACTGTAATTTGGTAAACGTATTCCTGTCCACCCCCAATGTTTTATTAGTTTGGTCTGTGTTCTTAATGACTAGAGCATGAGAAGCGCAAATGGTGGAATAACAGCTGTGGAAGTGACTGAAGTGTCGAAGCAGTAAATTCTTTTTTACCAGCTCTACCTTCAGTTAATCTAAATGACTTGCTGTGATTCATGGAAGTGGTATGTCTCACATCCGTCAAGCACTTCTTAATTTATAATCTGACAGGTTGGAGGACGTGTGCCTGTACTGGACACACTGGTGGAACTTGTCACAAGAGGTCGATCTATTCCCGTGCATCTGGACTACCTGCCGAGGCTGGAGTCCTTGGTGTCGGAAGTTCAGGCGTGGAAGGAGTGCGCAGCTAACACGTTTCTGTGTGAGAACTCCCCTTATTCTCTTCTGGAGGTAAGAGAACTCGGCCCTGGAGAAGACCACGATTCACACCACAGCAAAAGCACATCTGAGTTACGGTATTAACTCAGAAAATATCAGTAAATGTTAAGTATATTTGCAGAATTGTTTTAGGATTATATCACTTATTTTAACATAACTTGTGTTAGATTGACCTATGCTTTTAATGATAATTTTAAACTTCTGAATTGCTTAACATTTAGCTATACCTCTCTATTCTTTTTAATCCGTGGCTAATGAGAGCATGCTGTGCCATAGTCTGACATTTTCAGTATGAATATGGGGATATTGACATTTGTGGCACTGAATTTACTTCAGGCTGCAGGTTCCTGCCCGCTTCGACCCCCTTGGCGTGGCGACAGCCAGACCTTAGGCTGGGCTGCGGTACGGGTGAGGCTGGCCCTCTGAATTTGCTGCCTGTGTGCCAACACCTGCAGCTCTCAAGCAATCCACTCCCTCCGGCCTATGCTGAGCCCCTCTTGCCCCCAGCCCTCCCCTCTCCGTTAGGGCAGACAGGGACGCAGTGCAGCCCTTGGAATCCTCTGCTGTTTTCCAGGGCTTGCAGCTTAAATCATGTGGAGGCCATTCAGTGTATCAGCGGCTCTACACCAGCAGTTCAGGTGACACATGGAGGTGTTCGTGGTCTGCCTATTTTATAAAATTGAATTTTTAACTTTCCAGCTCTCCCCGTGTTCCAGATAACCCCAATCATTGATGGAGAAACTGCAGGAATCCCTGTTCTAACCAGTCGTATGTGGCTGCGTTAGGGCAGGACAAATGCATTTAAAAGGTTCACTGCTTTTCTGTCCGCCAGGTGTTGTGTCCCCGGTGTGATATTGGAATGCTGAATCTGAAGAGAAAGCAGAAGAAGTTGAAGGAGCCAGTGCCGAGTGGAAAGAAGAAAAGCACTAAGCTAGAGACTCTGAGTGACTTAGAAAGAGCTCTCTCCGAGAGCAAAGATACTGCGTCCGCGGTATGTGGTTTAAGACTTTTTTTTTCAAACTGGAGTTTCTTCTATGTTCTTTGAATCTCTCTGTGTTTGGCTCTCGTGCAGGAGTGTTCTCTTCCACTCTTTTCTGCTTGCTCTGCTCTTCTGCAGTGGAACTTCTAGGACTGCGCTTTTCTGTGCTTGCTTCAGACTTCCCAAAATTGCTTTTAGTGGAAGAGATGTGTGTTGTCTTTGCACATGAAGCAGCCTTTCAGTTTGCCAGGCAATGCCCGTAGCCTAAAAAAGCACAGGAAAATTAAAATTATAGACCTATTTTAACCCCACCATACCAAAACCTTATTAAAGATAGGATAGGGTTTTCCCAAGTCAGACCCTTTCAAAGAACGCAATAACCCAACACCATTTATAATTAAAACAAACACCATAAATAATTGAAGAAAACCTCATGCATTATGAAGTCAGTAAAACACTGGTTCTGAGCAGAGCAGGCTTCGTCACTGGGGGTGAAGTGCTTCATCCCAAAAGGCCTATTTCAGAGCCTCCGCCACAGTCGGATTAAACAATGTCCCATGTTTAACGAGGAGCAGTAGACTGACACGGTAGGGTTTGAATATAATTGTTCCTGTAGGTATGGGACTCGCAAGTCATTGCCGTAGGTTAAAACTTAAAGCCTTTACGTTCAGTGCTTTGATTTTGGCCTCCCTTGTCTGGGAATCCAGACTTTGACTGCGTCCCTCTGAGCGCTGTAAGGAGAGGCCGAGTCCCTTGAATCGCCCACCCTTCTCCTCTTTGGATACTCTCGTTAACGGCTGGAGTATTGAAACAGAAGGATGCTCACATGGGCGTGAGTATCCGCACCCACGGTGCAGGTTTGGACGCTCCCCCAGCCCAGCGCGGTAGCCGCGTTGCTCGGCGCCTGTGCATACGTAGTGCAGGGCGCTCTGCCTGAGTCCCGGACCTGCCCGTGATGGACACAGTTGTATAACTTTTGCAAAGCTGATTTTTCTCTAGTCATCACATTTCAAGGCCATGATGTTACAAAATAACTTTTCTATATATTTATAAACTTTCCTGCATACGTTTATTTTTATACACATAATAAGATGCATAGAATTTATTAGTTGCAGCTTCTACTAATAGCGTTTATGTCACCGAACTATATTGCTGTGTTCAATAGCAGCTAATCCTAAAGATTCCTGAAAAAAGGGTCGTGAGCAGGTGTAGAAAGGGCAAACACCGCATTCAGGAGTACACCTGAATTTCACTTGGTGTTTACAGACCCTGGAGCGAGTACATGTGTGTTCAAACATTCAGAGCCTCAAAGCTGTACAGGCGTGAGGAGCCTCGTAAGGACCTGAAACGCTCGCCGGCATACCTGCAGAGCGGCTGTGCAGAGGTTGCCCTGTTCCTAATGAGTAATGTTCCTGTGGAGATGACATCCCTTTCTTTGCACTCCCTTTTAGATGGCGACGCTTGGGGAAGCCCGATTAAAGGAGATGGAAGCTTTGCGTTCTCTGCGAGCCGCAAACGAAGTGAAGGTGCTGTCTAGCGAAGAGGACGCAGAACTCAAAGTCTGTCTGTGCCAGAAGGAGCCGGCTGCTCCGATGATCCAGTGTGAACTCTGCAGAGGGTTCTTCCATACCGGCTGTGTTTCGGTGCCCATTTTGCAGGGACCTCGTGTGTGGCTCTGTCCACACTGTCATCGATCAGAAAAGCCACCTTTAGAAAAGATCTTACCACTGCTGGCCTCCTTGCAGCGTATCCGTGTGAGGCTTCCCGAGGGGGATGCCTTGCGGTATATGATCGAGAGAACTGTGAACTGGCAGCACAGAGCACAACAAATGTTATATTCAGGGAATCTAAAACTTATACAAGACAAAGTTGGCTCAGGATTGTTGTACAACAGATGGCAAGCCACAGCAGGCCAGTTGCCAGAGACAAACAAGGTGAGGCTGAGCCGCTGCCGGGTCTCCTGGTGGTGGGTGGCGCGCGGTCAGCAAGAACAGTCTGTAACATCTGTCTGGTGCCGGTTGGGTTCCTTGTATCTGCACACAGATACTGGCAAGGCAGATCGTTTATGTGTTGCTCTACGGACATAAGGAGTTTGGTCTGCCTTGACAGTTAGCCAGGATGTGCGTGTCGTGTCCTCCATCCACAGCTTCGTGTTCTCCTTCTGTGCGGGAGTCCTGGCAACAATTACTCCTAAAGGGCCTATTTTCCCTTCTCCTCCTCCCAGCTCCTGCGCTCTACTATGACACTATTAATGACAGAGTTGCTGGAGCTATTGTTTCTAGAGTGGTTAGTGTTCAATTAGTCTTTATATTCTGTTCTTACAAGTATTTCAATATCGTTTTAAGTGCTGAGAATTAGTAACAGAGGCACAAACCCTCCAGTGTGTTACCAGCTCAGCTCTGTGATGAGGTTGTTTTCAAGAGGGTGTCTTCCTCCGTTGCTGCTCCTCCCTTCTCCTTATCCCTTACACTAGAACTCCCAAGCTGAATGTTCTGCTAATATTACTCAGTTAAGCTACAGCAGCTGTTTCGGGGGTGTTTCATGAGGGAGTTTCAAAATTTCTCCAGTAAAGATCGTTCAGCCAAAAGCGTGGGGAAAGTGGGGAAATGGGTTAAGGATTTCTAGTTTTCCTGAGATAATAAATGCAGAAACAAATCTGAAATACAAGGTCTGTGCAGCATAAAGAACATACAGCATCCCAAAATGAAATGGACTCTGTTTTTACTTTTTGATGGAAACACCTTCATTTTCCTACTCCGACCCTGTTACAGTTAGTCGGTGTTTTACTCACTCGGTTGTGTTAAAACATAAAACGTGGCTGAAGAGGTATGTAGCTGCTTCTCTGGTAACTCAGCTATGACAAGTTGCTTGTGTTGACCACATTTTTCAAATAGGCAAGCCTAGTTTTAGAAATTAAAACTATGTTTAGGCATCTAAGAGAATTTTTCTGATAATTTAGGTTTGAAAGTGTCTTTTTACTACACCAATAATATAACTGAAAGAAAACTGGGCAAGATTTTGGGCATATAAGTTGATGTTTGGACCAGAAATGGAAACAATAAGCTTAGTTCTGTTAGCTCAGCATGGTACCAGGAGGTTCCTCCAACCTGAAAACAGTAACCGTTTTTGTATGGTGTGGGGCTCGAGTCAGTAAACCGCCTGAATGAAGGTAACTAGCAGAGCTAGTTCAGGTCCTTGTGACCATATTTCCCGAGCAAGTTGTCTCTGGGAAGCTCCATGGAAGAGCATCTGACCATGTGCGTCAGCTGTGCCGGAGCCGGGGAGCCTTCCTGGAGCCAGGGGTACTGAGGGCAGGCCAGAGGTGTCCTCCACAGCCGTCTCAGCACGGCGCTGAGCTAAAACGTTGGTCTCAATGAATTTGAGTTGTTTTTCAGTGAATCCAGTGTCTCAGCGTTGCTCTCCTGTCCTGCAACAACCTTATTTTCCCTGTTATCTGGCATAATCCAAGATTCTCGTTCCCCCAGAGAAGCTTGTAGCAGTAACCGCTGGAGTTGGGCTTCTTTGGCACTGGCCAAAGTGAAGAATGTGGAGCATTTAAATGAGTTTGACAAATTAATTTGAAAAACAGCTGTGAGGATTGATGAGAGCCAGATTTTGAAAGGGGCCCAGACACTTGATATTTTGGAAGGCATCTGGTGGGATGCCTTTCTGACGCTCATGAGCCCAAAACTGACACTTGCTGGCTTGTGGCAGTGGCCTTTGCATAAGGAAGCGCACGTTTTGCCATTGGCGTGTCTTCTGAGTGTGCTGAGGTAGAGAGGAGTGCTTTGGAACAGTTTGGTGCCTCATTGGCCCAAGGTAGTGAGAAATCACTTCTTTATGGTGGACAAAAGGAGGAAGTTGTTACATCTACCTGGAGTCAGTTCCAGAGCCGAAGCCCTCGCTCCCACAGGTCAGGGATTATCCCCGCAGTGACTCTGCCGGTGTTGCTGCTGCTCCACAGGCTTGTCTCCTCTGGTGGAGCATGCTGCTGCGTGCACGGGGGCTAGTTTCTGATCTCTGTGGAAATGATAATGCACAGCTGAGAATTCTGGCAATAAAGTGGCTTTTGCCTGTTTCCAGGTGTAGGACGAAGGGTTTGGGTGTACTAGGTTGAACAGTTTGTAGGAGTTCAAGATCTAAGCAATTGTAGGAGAAGCAAGTTTTGATTCTATAGCAGTTATTTAACACTTCAAAGCCACCTGATCAGCAACAGTATCTATGCGTTATGTTTTGTTTTCTAGGTTTCCCAGACAATTGGAGCGATGTCATTCTCCATGCCTCACGACTGGGATAACAGAACCATATATTTACATTCTCCATTTTCTACAGGACATCAGGGCATCCCACTTCATGGTTTGTAATCTGCACTTTGTTTTATTTTTTTTCTGATTCCCCTCGGTTTTTTCCCCCCTGCATTTGGTGGAGAAGAGGGGGTGTCCTGGTCAACGAGAGGTGGCTCCGGCAGGGAGGCACATGACCGTGCAGTGCCTCTGGTTGTTTCTCTGTTCCAGCTTTGGCAGAGGGTGAATTTCTGAATTATAGAAATTTCCCACATGTAACGAAAAGATGTGGGGTGGTAGGAGAAGAGGTATCACCGCGAGCTGGCCCCGTCCCACGTGCACAGCACGCTGTGGGCTGCAGGAGGGGAAGGGGGGAGACCACGGAGCCTGTAGGAGCTGGATGGGAACGATGTAGGGAAGCAGTGCTGGAGACCACAGGGTACTTCATCCATAGGAGATGAGTCCCTGTAAGTTTTGCTGCAGCAGAACTGCCATGGAGCCACGGAGACTCGAGAGTTTTCTTAGCTGCTGTGGCGTTTGCTGTGCTCCAGGTCACTCAGTGCAGTTTGGCACCCTTCCTAGCTCAGACTTTGTGCTTATTGGACTAACACAGACATGCTATAAACTGCATCATTTTACAACTCTAAAAGAAGCTATTTATCCTGTCTTTCCCCCTGATCCATAATGCTCCAGGGACACAGGTCTAGCCTTATCTTCATGTTTTCAGATCAGTGCAGCTTAGTCCATGCTAATTCTACACAAGACACTTACTTCAGTTTAATGTTACGGTTAAAATCAAATAAGGCGGTCCTTCATGCTGCCAGGCCATATTTCAGTTGTACTGAATACTGTATTAAAAGGCTGTGAAGTACACAATGATTTTGACTTCCCCTGGCTGCGACTATCTCAAAAGCTGAAGGCAGGGTTGGTAAGCTCGACAGCAGCAGTGGGTGGTGACCGCAGGGCAGGACTCAGTTGTGCGAGGCTCACCCGCTCAGCTTTTCTTCCTCTCTTCTCTTGGCATCACTTAGGGATTTCACTCTGTTGTTCATTGTACCCACTTGTTACATAGCGAGGGGATCATCACACTTCTTGCAGCTTCAGAAGCAGGGGAAATTGCCAGTAATGATGGCAATTGCTGATCTTCAAACCAGCAAGAAATGCAAGCCTGGAAGGGTGCTGAGCCACAGTACAGTAACTTCTGTGAGAACCTTTATCTTTCTTTTTAACCCTGCTGTTAAAAATGAGCAGTGAAGAGAGAACAGATAAGGGTTAATTCATACAGTTGCAGATTCTTAAAAAGTCTTTCACATTTTTTTTATGCTGCCAGAGAAGAATTTTCATTATCTGTGTAGATCTTGTCAGTGCTGACACTGAAGAATTCCTTTTCTCCTCTCTCCCTGTTTTTCATAATAGTCATTAGCACAGAGCTGGATGAGCTGATGATGGAAGCCCAGCTGCTACAGGTTTCTCTGCCTGAAATACAGGAGCTGTACCAGATCCTATTCACAAAGCAAAGCCCTGTTCTGCAAACAGAGCAGAGGTCATCCGTTGGACCGACAAATGAAAAGGCAAGTGTCTGACAACAGCGATGAGATGGGGGTCACTTGGGAGTAGAGGCTCTGCCTGAACCCATGAGCTTTACAAAGAGGTTTGTGTATGTGTCTGTACTTCCATGAAAATACATTTTCCTTGTTCAAAAGGGGTCAAGAAGTTGATAACTTAAGGGATCTGTTACAGGTTATTGAATATAGTTTGTTGCCTAATGCATTTTTGCAATTTGAGTCTGGTTTTCATGGTCACTCTGTATGTTAAATATATCTATCCCAGCTTGACCCTTGTCCTGAGTTCAGGAGGCTTTCTGAGAGAGCTGCCGCCGAAGCAGTGGACTCAGAGGCAGGAAATGGGAATCTTTTTTTTTTTTTTTTTCCTATAAACTATCGTAGAATCACAGAATGTCCTGAGTTGGAAGGGACCTGCAAGTATCATTGGGTCCAACACCTAAATTGAGTTGACAGTGAAATTCTGTCACTGGAGTGTGACCCTGTCCTTTGCTCCCCTTACTCATCCCGCCTCTGCTGAAAGGGCAGCACCCTGTCAAACACTGAAGCCTGTTCCGAAGAGCAGGGTACGTAATAACGGGATAGCGAGCGTTGGCTGCACGCTGATGATTTTGCCAAAATATTGTTCCAACAGAATGAGTGTTGCCGAGGGAAAAAGGATGGGATTAGTTACATGGAGAGAAAACTAAAGCGGCGTTTTGAGAGAGAGAGCTTCTATGATGAGAAGAGAGCGAGAGTAAAAAAAATGAGAACTCCCAAAAAGAAGAAACTGAAACTGAATCACTCAAAGGATCTCTGCACTAACAAACTGGAGAGAGAGCGGGAGCGTCTCTTTGAGATGCAGCGTTCCAGTGAAAGCCACTTGCTTTCCTCAGACATGTCATTCTCTGAGCAGGAGGACTCTGAGGATGAGGATGCCATCTGCCCTGCTGTGAACTGCCTCCAGCCGGAGGGGGATGAGGTCAGTAGAGGCTGAACGCTGGGATCTGGGGCGTTCAGCTGCCCTCAAAGTGTTTGACTACAGAAGTCCTGCGTACAAAGGGAGCGCGAGGGAGTTGGTAACCCAGAGACAGGGTCTGCCACTGCTGGGACACACTTACTAACGGTCCTTCCCACCTCCTCCAAGAGCAGCTGGGACTGCGGAAGGCAGGTGGGCATGAAAGCACCTGCACGGAATGGGGAGGAGGAGGTGGGGCTGTGCAGACACCCTATTCATCTGTGCTCTTGCAGTAAGGGTGTAGATAGGCTTTGTGGGTTGCAGCCTTTCTGTGGGCAGGGATGGTGCCTTGGAGCCCTGCACAGGTCCGTCCCTGCTGGAAAATGGAGACAAGGGATGTCCCCGGGTGCCTGGGAGGGCCGTAGTGAAGTTGCCACCCACCACCTGTAGGTGGGAAAGCAGCGGAGGGATGAGGGAAGGGGGAAGGGTGCCCTGCTCTCAGCTTTGGAGGAGCTGGGTGGCAGGAGTCCAGAGAACAGTGATCAGGAGTTGAACATCCAGCACTAGCCAGCTGTATAACGGGACGTTTCGCACTCATTTAAATAGATTAAGTGCCCCCAAATGACCAATGAATGCTGCATTTGCTTGGCTCTCCTCTGAACACCCGTGTGTCTGCTCTGTTAGGTGGATTGGGTCCAGTGCGACGGCAGCTGCAACCAGTGGTTCCACCAGGTGTGTGTGGGCATCTCCCCAGAAATGGCAGAGAAGGAGGACTACATCTGCATCAGCTGCACTGGGAAGGACTCTCAATATCGGAAGTAAAACTCCCCGTAAACCGTTCAGGACTTGAGTAAAGAAGGTTGTTAGAGTTTTCCAATAAAGCCACAGGGGCTGGTTTAAGAACCAGATTGCAAATGGTGCTACTTCTATCCTTATGGGATCATTTTCCAGAACTCAAAACAATTTTTGACACTTTTGTATTTTCCCTTGATCTGTTTGTGGTTGTTGAGGTTTGAGATGCTGACTGTTTAGCAGGGGTTTCCACCAATTTGGAAGGCATTTGAAACATGCACCTTTTATTGTACAGCATTAAATTACCTCTCTGGGATTTACCGGCGTATTTAATTCAGCTTGGTTTAGGTGCAAAAAAACCTGCACCATGAATTTTCCAATAAATCCTCTTTTGAGGAAATCCCTGTTTACTCTGTTAAATCTTTGGAGCCTTTAGTTTTTTTCCACTTTTTTTCGTAGACTAGGTTTATTTATCTAAGCAATAACTTCTATGTCTGGTTTCAGTGACTGGAATGACAGTTCTGAACAGCGTGTTGCTTCTAGCATTGGTTGATGTACAGAAAGCAAATGTTAGATCCTAGTGTCACTGATGGCCCAGTGATGTAGAAGACAGAAAAAAAACAAAACAAAAAAAAAGGTCTGTAAAGTAATTGCCACAGCTGTATTTTGGCTTTCTCCTTTTTTGGGTAGCTTGTATCAAATGTTGCAGTTTATATTGTGGAATAAACCCCTGGTTATGTTATAAAATTAAATGTTGGTGTTTTTAGAGAGCTTGAAATGCAGTTTCATTTCCCTCTGGAGCGATACTGATTGCATTGATGTGTTCTCTTATTCAAGAGAAACCCATCTTTAAAAGAAGAAATGCTAAAGCCATGGTATTTTCTTACCTTACTGGTACATTCGGCTTTGGAAGGAGAGGGCAGATCAAAATCTTATTTCAAAAAAAAAAAAAAGAAAACTCAAACCTTTTACAAGCCTTTTGCAAAGCTTTTCCAAAACTGACATTATTTTTACAGGTTGGGTGAATAAAGGGTTGAAACGGCGATTTGTGACTTGGCAGGGGCAGGAATAGGGAATTCACACCGGAGGCAAAGGCGTGGGGCAGCTCGGGCGGCCAGCCTCCTCCAGCCGGCGTCGGACGGAGAGGCTTCCCCGCAGCGGGCTCAGCAGAGCGCCTGCCGGTGCCGCAGAGCCCTCTGCCTGACCGCGGGCGGGCTCCTGGCAGCTGCTGCCGCCTGAAAGCCTGGGGAGTGAGGAAATCCCTGGAGTGGTTGCGATTCTCTCCCAACACTGCGTAGGGGCCTCGGCCTGGGGGTCAGAGGGGCAGTGCAGGTGGCGGCACAGCAGTGCTGCCTCGAGGGGACAGGACCTCTAAGGAGGAGGTATTTACTGAAGCCCACCGGGCGCTCCACACGGGGCTATACCTGAAATCCTTTGCAGAGCAATTGCTAATGCAGAGTATAGTTGTTGCTCCTCTGGAAACAGCCAGTGCTGTGGCTCCGTGGGCCGCTGAAGGTGGAACTTCTGGAGTGCTGCAAGGTGGGAGGTCTAGATCCTTGTGTCAGAGTGCTCTGCTTGCAACATCCTGTCATCACCACTCCCTCCCCTCATCAAGAGGAATTTGGTGGTGAAGGTTTCCCTGCTGGTTTAGGCCCGCTCCCAGAGGCAGAAGTGCGGAGAGTCACTGGGCGCAGGGCAAAGCCTTTGAGCTGTAGGTGGCCCCAGTCGTGCTGTGGTGGATCTCTGTGGAGGCAGAGCTGTGCGGGAGGCAGGTTTCCCAGGGGTTTTGGTTTGGGGTGTTTTTAAACACAGTATGCTTTTTATTCCCATGCTGATTATTAACTGTTAGAGAATCATAGAACCATTAAGGTTGGAAGCATCCTCTGAGATCACCAAGTCCAACTGCCAGCCCAACACCCCCAGGCCTCCTAAACCATGTCCCCAAGGGCCACGTCTGCACGTAGTTTGAACCCCCCCAGGGACGGCGACTCCCCCTCCTCTCTGGGCAGCCTGTGCCAGGGCCTGACCGCTCGTGCAGTGAAGGCGTTTTCCCAATATCCAACCTAAACCTGCCCTGACGCAGCCTGAGGCCAAGCTTCAGCCTGGTATAGATGATTTGTCTAAAATGGTTGGTGTGGGCAGGAGACAGCCTGACCGCATGTACGTTAGTTAAATGTGTATGTCCTTCCGTAGTGTGACTTGTCTTTTTTATTTACTCTAACATCCAAAAGGAAGTTTTGTGATTTTTTTTCTAGACTTTTGTTGCTGTTGGAAGTCTGTGCAAGGTTAAGATAACAGTCCAAGCTGTGAAAAAAAACCCTGATCTGTAATAACTTCCTTTTAAAGGGGGCAGACGAGCAAACTTGAAATAGAAAGAGCTTGCACAGTGTTTTGATGGAACTGAAAACACTACAGAAGTTTCCCTTGCAGTATCCCTTTTATTTTTTCCCGATTGCAGAAACAGCAGTTTACTAAAAAGCACTAGAGGAAATACAATGCAGTTAAGTTCAGCGTGACAATTCAGTGTAGGAGCAAGGGAAAGGTGTCATTTTGTGGACTGTAGGGGCCAGAGGAGACCATTGTAGTTCTTACAACAAAATTTCTCATCAGGACTAACGAATGCAGTAGATTAGAGCGTGATGTTTTGGAAATTACCACATTTTTGCTTGAAATTTTTCAAGAAATGGAAAAGCCTGTCCCTGGGTGACTGACGCCTACAGCAGGGGGTGTCTGCGTAAGGATTTGCATTTTATTTTCTGCTGAAATTGTGACCTCAGGGTGGCCGGAGGTTGCTGCGGGGGTGGTGCCCGCCGAGCCACGGGCTGTGCCCGTTAGATTTCATCCCCGTGTGGATCCCTCAGACTGGATTAGGTCAGGCTTTGACTTTGTCAAACTAAACGAGCAAGAGGTTTGGTGTTTGCTTCAGGGTGGGCTCTTCTGTGAGCATCCCTTGCGCGTTCCTCATCAGGGGAGATGATGAGGGCGGAACACGCTCAGCAGCTGGGGCTGTTGGGATCAGCTGTCCCTTCCACCTCTCCTCTGTCCATCCTAGATTTCCAGAGGATAAACCAAAACAAGCTAACAAAAAAAGTCCTTCCCACCCCATTTTGCTTCATTGTTTAAAAAATTTTTTTAAATGAGTGAAACAATCAAGTGTATCAACCTCCCTCGATTGCTCAGACGCTGACTCTTTAGTAAGAATAATTTATGGCCTCTACATTAGTTTAATCAAAAATAGGACAAAAATAAAATCAGTTCCCTACCTGTGGAGCTGAGGCTGAAAAGTCTGATTTTATTTAAAGCCTGCCTGTACCATTGGTCAGGCGTTGGGATTGTCTGTCTTGGGCCACCTTTAATCCAGCTGATGTGTGCTTTCTTGCTCCACGTGAGGAGCATCAGCACAGGCTGATACGCGCCCAACTGCATCAGTGGCTCTCTGTTTCAGAAGCCTTGAATCCAGAGTCGCTGAGAGCTGTGGAACCACAGGCAGAAGGTGCTTTGGCAGCTTTGGAGGAAGATTGGAAACGATGGTAACCAGACTGGTCTGGTCTGTGTGCTCCGACCCACAGTGGTGGCGGGCTTCCGTGTGGGTCTCTGCAGAAAGCTTCTCTTGAAGGTGGCAAAAGAGGTTTTAGGCAGTTGTGTCAGCACTTGTTAAATGGTGTCAGAATTGGTGCTGGGTTTCTTCATACTCTCCTTAGCCCACCTAATGTGCCACCCGTTCTCTCTGCTCACACCCTGATAATGCACACACGGGATTTCTTTTCCACAGGCAGAAGCCGGTGCTGGAATTGTGCTGTTGGTGTGGTCAGCGCTCAGCCCCGGCCACCAGGGTGGAACAAAGTACACTGGGAGAAAAGAGCATGCCAAGGGTTTGGTATAAACTCCTTGCCTCGAACAGTAAAGTAATCCCTTCCGCAGCACCATCTGGGTGATGGTCTACGCTGAGACCTCTTCTTCAGGGTGAGGAGACAAGAAAGGTACGCTATTCAGGGGTTAAAATGAGTTCCAGGTACAAAGGATATAATTTCTTAGGGACAACATGTCAGTCCCTGATACTCTGGATACAGCTGACATTCGGGTATCCAAATGGAACTGATTCAGGGCGGGGGAATGTTCCCTTCACAGCTGCAGAGTGGTGTGTTAACGTATTAAACAGCACCGAGCGGGGAAAAACAGAACTGAAATGTCGTCTTTGTGCATTGTGGAACTTCAGCTGCCATTTGTTAGCCTGATGCAAGGACGGGGATGAGGGGTGTCTAATACTGATTAAATACATATATATTCAAGTAAACAATGCAATAACAAACACAGTTAATTTTACAGCTTGACAGAGGAGCTGTTTTGTGTTACAGCTGACCATGATGCGTGGAGGATCCTTAAAGCATTAGCACGCTTCAGGGAAAATGGAGTTACAGTGAGGGGCTTCGGCTGTAGGCCAGATGCAGGGCAGGCAACAGATCAGCAAAGAGAAAAGCAACAATGAGTGTTTCAGCTGTTGTATCTGCGGTAGGAGGTGTGTTTGTAGGACGCAACTAACGTGTCACGTGGGATTTAGGAAGGGAAGGTCTCCAGAATGCACGCGCAGGCAGCAGCGACCTGGAAGCAATGTTAAGGAGCCAAGATGACTCTTCCGTGAGTCTAGAGATGAATGTGCTTTTCCAAGAGAAGGGTTGAGGTACAGCCGTGAAAAACAGCTTTATCCTTTCTTCAGAAGTGAACAAGCCGCATATTGAGTGTTCTTCTCTAGGACGTAAACACGTCAGTCTCTGAAGGCAACAGCCCCGCACCAAGAGCAGCATCAATAAAAATAAAAGCCAATGTCTGGAAGAGGAGATAAAACAGCCACACTAGATTAACAGTACTGCAGGTTCAACACGCAGCTTCTATTCGATACAGACTTGAATGGTGTGACTGGGTTTCAGTAAAAAGATCTTGGGTAGAAGGAACAGATACTTTACAAAAAAAGTAAAAGCATGAGTGATGATGCCATATGCTGCCAGGTCCAACATTCCTCTGCTGAGGGTTTGCTGAAAGGTGGTTAAAAAGGAATAGTGACATATCCTGAATTAAAAGTGGTGCAGCTTCATGAAGGTACCCTAAGTATCTCAGTTTTTCAAGTTCTGAAATGTTTGTTATTCCTATACTTAGAGTGACATTTTTAAAGGTACTTGGCTGTTTAATCACAACACTGGTCCAGATTTTCTCTGTGTGCGCTCGCCTCCCGAGATCTGTGTGAGCTGGGCATCTAAAAATGTATAAATATTTTATAAAACATCATAAAAACAGTAGCTCCCTGTCTGCAGAACACACTGTTCACTCAGAGCATCTCTGTCACCCAGGGTTTGTTGAGGACAAAACCAATGTTGGAGAGTATTGGCCGGGTGTTTGGGTGCTTAGGTGTTTCTTTGGCTTTTGGGGTTTTGTGTTCTTGTTGCCACCTGGAGTTAAACTTTCATCAAGTGGGGGACGGTCAGGCATGTACCGCGTAACGTCTGTGGCCAAGGCCTTGTAGCGGGGGCTGATGCGGCGCCCGTCCCTGGTGCTGGCCCTGATTTCTGTTGGAGGGTTTTGCTGGTTACAGCAGTCCCACATCAGCTGCACATCTTCCTTTGGGGCCTTCCTTGGCACGGGTCTGCAGGGCTGAGGCACCCGTGAGCTGAAACATCACAGGAGGAAACAAGTTCTTCATAAAGTGTCTTCTCCTGCTAAGAGTGTAATCTCTTTGTGGTGACTGAATTTTCTTCCCTGAAGTATGTCAAAAGAAAAGATGAATGTCAGAACCCATTTGGCTTTGAGGCAAAATGTATGGCATTTGAAAGGGGAGCTCTACGTTTGCTGGTTTTGCAGGAAGCAGCTATGCAGAAAATGTGGAGAGAGCGTGCAATGTACAGATGGGAATTCAACCCGAGAAAGCCTGCAAGATTCAAATAAATGCAATTTCTGCAAATACAGAAGGACGAGTTGGAACATTCAGAGCAGTTGTATGGTCACTTGAGCAAAAAGGATTATGGGCTAGACAAGCATTGCTCTGGGATGCCCCTCCTCCCCCTAAACTGCATCCTCATTTTCTGCGAAATGTCAGCAAGGGCAGAGGAGGCAGTTCCGATTGGTAAGAAGGGACAAAACTGATCACAAATACTTGCACAGACGTGCTGGCCTGATGTTAGCCAGCCAGCACTGGGTGCCAGCAGAACGTCTGGTGCAATAGTCCTGGGCCTGCCCTGCTGCTCGAGGTGCAGTAGGAATTCACTCATGTTTTCCACTAAGCCAAAATACAAGGACAGTGCAAAGATGAGCAGATGCCCCTGGGTTAGCAGGAGTTACGCCCTGTATAAATATGTATTTGTTCCTCCAGCAGAACAGTGTTTTGGATTGGGAAGAACAAGAGAGAAAAATAATCTTTATTCACTTTGCAGAGAATTCTGGCGCCAGTCGTGACCGGGGCAGCGTGGGGGGAGCGGGGGTGTGTTCGCACCCTGTTCTGTGCCAAGGCCCAGTGTCTGCCTCTGGGTGTGAGTGGAGGGCTAGAGCCTGTTCTCCTCCCCGCTCCCCACAAAAACGCCCACCTGAATGGGTTGTACCTGTGCTGACTGGGAATGATCTCTGCTATCCCCAGCCCGCTGCTGCTGCTGGAGAGAGCGTGGCTCGGCATGGGACATGGGGGGTGCTGGGCGTTGCCTGAGCCCATGGCCTGGTCCTGTCAGCTTAGGGGGAAAGATGGGCTCCATCACCCCAACTTCCCTAACTCTTGCAGAAGAAAATCTAACTTTGTGGTGTGGGGGATGTTTTTATAGTGAAGTGTCACAGTGGATTGATTTCACCTAACTGCGGCTGTCCGGACAGCGTCTAGTGTAAGCACAGAGGAGCTTCTGGAGAGCAGTTCATGCCACCTCCACTGACTGCCTGTTCTGGATGTTAAGTCACCCTCTGAAGACCTGTCGCTGCCCAGGCAGGGCTGGGGCAGCCACAGGAAGGGCCCCAGCCGGTGTAAGGGCTGTGCTGAAGGAAGGAGCTCCTCGTTTCGCAGGGGCTGTGGATTAGTGCTAACTAAAACAGGGCTCCTGTCCTGTCAGTGATTTGGCTGTGCAGCCCTTGTGCTGGTGGGACTGCAGGACGGGTGGGCAGTGGGACAGTCGCCTCTGAACTGTGGCTGTCGGGAGCTGAACCCAGTCTTGTGTTTCTGTAGCATCTCAGGTTGCTCTTTCTACTTGTCGGGAAAATCTTGAACTCAGGTTGCAAAAGTTACATGCATGATTTATAGAAGCAGTTGCCTGCATTGCTCTTGACAAGAACATTTAAAAACATATTGGTGGGAGAGAATGTGACTGGACATGTTATCCCAGGGGAACAGCCTCCAGCTCGGAAGAGAGCGGCAAAGCTGTCTTGGAATATGACAAAATACACAAAAGGAGCGATGGGTGGATGGGGAAATGATGTCTCTGGGAGGGGACCAAGACTTGTGCACAAGTGGTGAGGCATGCTCAATTATTAAATAGCACCAGGACAAGCCTAAAAGCCAAGTATTCCTAGTCGTATCACATCCAGGTAATCACTTGATAACCCTCAAGTAGTTTTCAAGCAGAAAGTGTTGTGGGCAAGGAAAACAGTCCCTCACAGTGACCAGAATAGATCTTTTCTATGGAAAGAGAAGTTTCCCCCAGGCTGGAGGGAGCCCAAGTCGTAAGAGACCTGTAGGGAAGGAGTTAAAAGCTCATAGCGCAGCCAGAGCCAGCCTAGGGATTAGTTAACATGACTGCTGTCTCTGTCGTGCTTCCCAGGCTCACCCCTGGCAGTGGACTGTGTTTATATACGAATCGCTGGGCTGCTCCCGGGGGTCTTGCTGCAAAAGAGTTAACAACCAAATAGCAGATCGGTTCAGAAAAATCCCCAGGAGCACCAGGCTCCAAAGCACGTGGGACCTACTCAGACCTGTTAGCACCGTGTCAAAACACAACCCCATCACCGTCCTTCACACAAGAAGGCTATTTTGTGTTAATACTGCTTTTTGGTACTTGTAATGATTTGTAAAATCGCTTATACTCTCTAAATAAACAGTTACAGAAAACAGAGATGGAAAGAAAGCAGTACTTTGCTCCCCTGTGTGGCTTTCATTCTACTCACAGCTCAAGGCATCTACTGCTGCCTTGTTGCCAACTCACACAGGGCGATGGTAGCCCACTTTCTTTTGCTTCCCCTGAGCATCATGTACAGCACTATTCAAACCTGCATCAAGAACGTGAGGCTTAATTCACCTTCCAGCTCTGACATGGAGCAGCATGCCTGTAGCCTGAGCCCCCTCCTCTGCTGCTGCAGACAGGCTGACCCCTCAGGGATGAGAGCAAAGCTGCTTGCAGGGCTGGCTCCCTCCCTCGTGCTCGAGCTGCTCGGAGCCAGAGGACCACCACGGTGCCCTGCACCAGTGCTGCCTCGAGGCCCTGCCAGCACCCATCCCCTCACGGCTTCTGCACAGAAACCAGGCGCCGAAGCGGGGCGGGAAGGAGTCAAACCTCTTTGTATGCCGCCATCTCAACGCCTCTGCAAGGAAACCTCGTGCCCAAGGTCACCCTCGCATCATTTAAAAGCAAAACTCAGCTGTTTTGGCCCAGGTGGATACATCTGCCCCTCAGTGTAGGGACACCCCCGGGCCCTAAGCAGCCTCACCCAGCTCCCGAGGGCTCCTCACGGTGGGAGCTCCCCACCGACACGGCGAGGGAAATGCTAAGGGGCTCAAGGCTTTTCCCGGGCTCTGACTGACGCCCGGCTCCTGCCGTGGCAGGAGTTCCGCGCCTCTGAGGAGGCCGAAGCACGAAGGGTCTCACGCCCCGCTCCGGGCCCCTCCGCCGCCATTTCCCATCCCGGGGCCCGCCGCGCCGCCAGGGGGCGCTGTGAACGGCGCGCCGAGCCCCGCCGCCGTCTCTGCGAGGCGGAGCGCGCGAGGCCTCGCTGCCCGGGCGGCGCGTGCGTGCGTGCCGTGCGGTTTGGCGCGCGCGGCGGCGGCGGCGGCGGCGGCGGCGCGGGGGGGGAGGGGGGGGCGATGGCGGGCGCGGCGGCGGCGGGCGGGGGAGGCGGCGGCGGCGGCGGCGGCGGGCCGGGAGCGGGGCCGGTGGCGCAGGGGCTGAAGGAGGCGCTGGTGGAGACGCTGACGGGGATCCTGTGCCCGGTGCAGGCGGTGCGCGCCGCCGCCGAGGAGCAGGTGAAGGTGCTGGAGGTGACGGAGGGTGAGTGAGGGCCGCGCCGCGCTGAGCGGGCCGGCGGCGGGGGCCGGGCGGGGAAGGGCCGCCGCCTTCCCCCAGCGCTTCCCGGTACCGGCGCCTCGTGGCCGCACCTCGGCCTCGGCCAAAACTTCCATCCCCGGCGCTCGGGCCGGCGGGGGGCGGCGGCGGCAGCGGCGGGGGGCGGCGGCCCGGTGCCTCCGGGGCGGCCCTGCCCCTCCTCCGGGGCTCCGCTGCGGGATCGCCGGCGCGGCCGGGCTGCGGCTGCCCCTGGCCTGCGGCGGAGGGCGGCGGGCAGAGCCGCGGCGGGGCTCCGAGAGGGGAGCGGCCGGGGGGGAGCGCGCCGAGCGCAGGGTGGAGGGGCGCGGGGGGTGGCGGAGCCGCGGGCCAGGCCGGCTGCTTCGAGCACCTCTGTCCGCCCGAGGCGAAGGCACCGGGGCTGCCCGTGGCGCGGTCCCGGAGAGCCTCCACGGCCGGGCGTGCGTGCCTTGTGTGTGCCCGCGTCCTGTGGGTCATCGTCCGCACCCGGCCTGTGCCGGGCTGAGTGTGGTCAGGGCGAAGCTGTACCCGCGTCTTGTGTGAAACCCCTTTGACGGGGCTCCCGGTGCTCCAGGGTCTGTTGTGGAGAGCCGAGGAGATGCGGGACGCTGGAGCTGGGTGGTAGCCGGCCTGTGGCTTTGGAAAGGCAGAGCTTAAAAGAGCAAGCGCCCCAAATTCAAACACTGTCTCTAGTTATTCCATTACTTATCTGGCCTTTTTATGGTGGCACTAAGCTAGCTCATGCACTTGCTGCTTTTCCTGGGTGCAAGCTACAGTTAAAAAGCCTATTGATGGTAACCTTTTATTGTACTTCACTTAAATTTTATAGTCCACCCCAAAAAACTGGCATTTCTAGAAACCCCTGGAAGATTTGAAGACTCTACTGCTGGAGAGCGTGGCACTGCAGCCCGTGGCCCGGAGTCGTGCCCGTGGCCTGGCAGCTTGATGGGCTGGTGGTTCATGGACCCTCCTGGAAATTTTGCCTTACCTTTGTCTGCTTGTGCCCATATGAAAGTGTTCTGTGAAGTGTTTAAAGTCTTTCTGCTCCTGAACTTCAGCTCAGAAATGTTATCAAAGGAAGTTTGCTGTAAAGGGAAGGAAGGTATAAGGACGTGACTGGGTAAGAACAGGGTTGTGATTACGTTACCCTGGGAATGAGACCGGGTCGATGAAAGGAAGACATTGTTCGATAAAATGTTTCTTCTTATGCGGCCCCTTAACAGGTGCTTTAACACTCTCAGGTTAAGTTTTCCCTGATGCATTACCAGGAAATCTGTGTATTGCCATGCAGCTATTGGAGCTTTTAACGAGTGATTTGATGGCATTTGCAGAAGGACAAGTCTGGAAGTGGTGTGGGGTTCACTGACCCATGGTCACTGGACCATGCAGCCTTGCAAAGCTGCTGTAGTTGGTGTGCTCTGCAGTGGCGGCTTTTCTTTTTCCCAAAACAGTTTAAATCTTATCCCAAGAAATGAAATCAAGTTTGTGTAATGGTTTGGGTAACATTTCCAGGAAAAAAAATACTTTTTGAGAGCTCTAGGTGATGGATGTCCCTAAGGTCCCTTTGAGAGCCCAGGAACGCAACAGAATTGCACTTGGTGGATAACATTAAGGGCAAGAGGAATAGAGGCACCTATGCTTCTGTTTTTCCACTGTTTTACGAATGTCCTAAAGTCACCCAGTACTTCTCTGCAGTTGCCATCCCAGAACTGCCCAGGTCTGTTGCAGGACCTGCACCCGTGACCTGGAGGAGGCTACAGAATGCCTTCTCATGCAGTTTGCTGGTGACACCAAACTGGAGGGGAGGTGGCTGGTGCCTTCAGGCAGGGCTGCTGCCCAGAGAGCCCTGCAGGAGTGGACTGAGAAGAACCTCCTGAAATCAGCAAGGGCAGATACCGGGTTCTGCACCTGGGACAGGAAAACCCACCACAGGGGTCAGGTGCTGCCTGGCTGGGGAGCAGCGTTCCAGCAGCCTGGGAATCCTGGTGGTTGGTGAGCTGGGCAGGGCCAGCAGCGTGCCCTGGAGGCCTCCTGCATCCCCGCAGGATCAGAGGTAGTGACCAGCCCTCTCTAGTCAGCGCTGGTTAGACCACATCTGGAATACTTGTCTGGTTTTGCTCCTGCCCCCCAGTACACGAAAGGCAGCAACAAACAGGAGTGAGTTCAGCAAAAGGCCATCAAGTCGGTTGAGGAACAGCAGCCCTTGACACATGAGGGGATGCTGGCGGAGAGGGGTTTTCCAGTATGGAGATGAGGGTTTTGGGGGTGGATCTGACAGCAGCTTCTGGTAACTGTGAGGAGGTTGTCAAGCCACTGGGTGCTGGGAGAAGATGAAGGAAAACAGGCAGAAACTGAAACAAGAGGTTCAGACTGGATATAAGGAGATATTTTTTCACTGTGAGGAGAGCCAAGCTTTAGAGCAAATTGTCCAGAGAAGCCGTGCCGTTTCCAGCCTTCAGTATCTCCAAGACCTGCCTAGAAAATGCCTGGAGCAACCTGATTTGATGCTGCTGATGCTGCTTTGATGATGGGGGTTGGACTGAAGACCTCCTGAGGTCTCTTCAGCTGAATTATTCTGCGCTCTGTGATTCCTCCTCTGTTGTCCTAGTCAAGCAGCATGGGAGGAATAAGTTATATTGTCCTTTCTGTGCTGTCTTTGGTATGGAGAAACTTGCAAAAACCAAGAGGAGGAGCTAAAGGAATACTGTGTTTACCAACACAGTATTATTGAGGTAAAGAAATGTAGATCATGTGTGTCAGAAGTACTTTAAAGAAACAAAAACTATATCATTAAGCAGTGTAAAGAAGATGCTGAAAGTAAAAGCGAGGCAGTAGAACAGAGCACAAATATTGGTGCTTTTAATGAAAAACAGATGAAGGTAGGCAAAAAAAAATTGAGGAAAAACTGGTTAAAGATATAAAAACTTACGATGCTTTTGAATGTTGCAGAAACAGAAAGCATTTCAGATAGTGTGCATGGCCACCAGGTGACTGAAGGGTACAAGGAGTACAGGGCTGCAGAAAAGCTGAATTCCTTGTGTTGACTTAACTTGCCACATTGAAGGGCCTCTACAGGAGACACAGAGAATCCATGTCAAGTTGAAGTACAGGTAGAAGCATTTTCACTTACCAGTTTACTTAAACATCAAGTGCTACGGGATGGATGTCCAAGAGTTTTAAAGGGACTCAAACATTAAATTACCATGCTATGAGTGGTGCTGTAAAACTTGCCACTTACGGTCACTTAGGGACCAGATAAAGGTAAGCTGGTAAACATGGGTCAGCTTTTAGTAAGGGCTCTAAGGTCAAGAGTGGAGGGATGGATGTTGAGGTTGTTACAGGTGAGTCAGTCTGGCTTTTGCACTGCCTGCAATGGCTAAAATCATGTCAAGAGTTGGAAATAGGAATGCTGGGTACCTGTGATTGTTGTGGCAGAGTCAAGCTGTGTTTAGCAGAAGAGCTGTTAGAAGGAGTCCTGGGACTGCCAGGAAGCTTTTAGAAAATTCCCCTACAGAAACTGAAGAAACTAAACTGCTGGGGACAGCTCTTGAATTAATAACAGATTAAAAGCTTGAAGACGAGAGGTAGAAGTGACTGATCATGCTTCACACTGCAGGGACATAGTCAAGAGTCCCACGTGAAGCTGGACTGCTCAGCGTGTTCATGGATGATGTGGAAAAGAGTCAATAGTGGTGTGGCAAAGTTGCTGATAGTGCTGTGCTGTTTGGTCTGGCCAGAGTGAGAATTGGTGGCAAAAAGTACAGACTGATTTCACAAGAGTGAGCCGAGTGGGCAGGCAGCAGGTGAGGTCAGTGTCGGTCAGCAAAGTAATGCTCGGGTAGGAGGAGACAGTCCAGGTGATACCTTAAAAAGTCATGGGCTGTCCTAACTGTCGCCACTGGGAGAAGAGATCCTATTGTAAGTGTGGAGAGTTTCCTGAGAATACCCATTCACTGCTCTGCCGAGCTCTGAAAGCCAAATGGACCGTTAAGGAGGGAACAGAGAACAAAGCACGACATAAATTCCTCATGCCTCTGCAGTCCGTGCCGCATGCATTACTGGCGTGCTGCTCACTGGAGGGATAAAGCAGGGCAGTAAAAACACAGCACAGAGACGTTCACAGAGGTGCGGGAAAGCTTCTGTTCTCAGAAGCAGCAAATACGTTGACTTCTGCCTGGTCAGAAGTCAACAGAGATGGAGACTCTAAAATCATAAGTGACAGAGAAGGTGAGTGAGGAGTGATTGTTTGTGACTTCTCATAAAGTTAGCGAGATAAAAATTAATTCGCAACAAGTAGAAGGAAGTAGACTGTTTCCCCCAGTGTGCAAACTATGGAACTCATCACTGCTGGATGTTGGAGGTAGGAATGGTTTAAAAATGGCTTGGCGTTCCTGGTGGAAAAAACTCATCAAGAACCATTAAACACACTGGTCGGATACACCACCTGCTTTGGAAGGTTCCCAGCACCACGATTTCCAAGGGGGCGTGTGGGGGCAAGCGTTGCTCTGCCCTCAGCTCTTTATTTAAGCTGCTTGCCAAGCTTATTAAGCCACTGCAGCAGTTAGCTCTCCCCGCGTGGCTGTGCTGCCCCACTCTAGCACCCGTTCTCCTCCAGGCAGGGTTTAGCCAGGTTGGGGTGGCTCAGTTTTTTTTGAGGATGCAGTAGAGCTCCCTGAAGCGGCTTGGTAGTGGGTCTGGCCAGTGCTTGTACAAGGGGGTGAGCAGAAATGCAGTCAGAGGTGGGAGCCTCTGGAACAGGCTGAACTGTCCAAGAGGCGTCTCCGCATGTCTGACTTGATACAGCTGTTCTGGAGGAATACGGCATGTCAGCTCTGGCATAAGGACATGGTGGCAGTTTCTTCCTGCCATGTCACACTTTAGGGACTTCCAAACATGTCCCCAGTGGCTCAGTGTCTTCCCTGCATCTTCCGTCAGCTGGGAAAGCGTGGGGAGTAGGCACCACCTGGCAGCGTGGGGATGGGACATGTGTCGTTGTTGGTCTCTGGAAAGAAGAAAGTTCACCTGGTGACCTGTGTTGTCTCTAGCTTTTAATGGAACATAACTAAAAGCAATGTCTGAGACTGCAGGGGGAAGGCAGAAGTGAGAGCTCCAGGTTGTGGAGTGCTGCCGCTCTGCGGGTGTCTAACTTGGCTCAACTCTGCCATCGACTTGTTCCTGGTGATGTGGGGATGGTGTTTCCATTCCCCGTTATCTGGTCCATCCAGGTAACATCATACACCACCTCTGATGGTACACGTGTGTGCATGCTGCAGTTTATGTCATATGACTTGAGGATAATTCTGGAATGTGTAAAAACGTTCACCTCTCTAGGCCTTACTGTATTAGAGAACACATGTGGAGGCCGAGACATCTCCAGGAACGTCAGAGCAGGGACAGTGTCACTCTGAAGGAGGTGTACGGTGGGTGTCCACTGGGACGGATCATTCTTTGACCCTGTTAAATAGAGCAATGTCTGTAACACATTCCTTAAATTATGCTGATAAGGAGTTTTAATGCCAACTTCTTATACAGCTGAAAAACACTGCTACCCGCTTGCCTGCTTAGATAACAAGTTTGATGCTTTATGGTGACGGTATTAAGTCTCTGAGCTATTTGCTCCTGTGCTCTAGAAGTGTGGTGGTGATAGATGAATGGCTTCGGGTTGGAGGATTGCCTTTCTTTTGCCTTTCTGCATTCTGTGTTCCTGTTTGCCCTTTTTGCAGGTAGAAAAGGCATTTATATGGCTGTCTTCAGCGTGGCTTATATTGGGACACCTTGTGTGTGAGAAGGCATCTTCAGCTCAGTCCTTTGCAAGGTTGTTTGGTGCCAGAAGCTGAGACATGCAGGTGACTGCGAAGATGGTGCTGACCTTGGCAAATTGACTCGTGTCAGTCTGGGCGTGCTGACCCTCTTCAGAGCTTGTCCATCTTGTTTGAGACCAGTCCTGTGCAGGAGACAACTGATGCTTTGGTTTGAATGTGATCTCAGATTTGAATATTGGCTTTATGGGTCTTGTAAACGTTCTTTTAGTGTCTTCCCCTCCAGAGTAGGTGGCTCAGCATGTACAGTTTGATGCTTTAAAACTCCATGGCTTCTCTGATGACATATGCATGATATGGTTTGCTCTCCATTTGTATCAAGAGAACAGCTGTAGGTACAATGTGTCCTGGTTTTAGCTGGGATAGAGTAAATTTTCTTTGTAGTAGCTAGTATGGGGCTGTGTTTTGGATTTGTGCTGGAAACAGAAAATTAACTGTATCCCAGCTGAAACCAGGACGCAACGATAGCACAGAACTTGTAGCATCACTGGTGCTTCACCACTTCAGCATGTTTTTGCTTATGGACGGCCCCTTCTCGACATAACTGTTTGATGCAGAGTAATTGCTGTGCTGCGTTGGGTACCTCCTTGGATACATGATTTTTAGGGTATTGAGTGGAAGGAGGGATTGTGGAGCATTTACAAACATGACCGCAGTATGTAGCTGTATGGGTGGTCTCTTGGCGGTAACTTGAATTATAGTAGAGTGGATGATGGGCAGAAATAGGTCGAAATTCTGTGAATGGATAAATTGCTCTGAATTTTTAACAGGAGTTAATATTTTAACATTGAACTGAATTTTTAACAGGGAAATCAAAACAAGAAATGACCACATTGAGCCATGTGATAGAAATGGCCACATTGGGACATGTGATACCTGACTTTCAGGGAGAAAGGGTATTCACAGCAGCAAATGCTGTTATTTGCACTGTGAAATACTGCAGACATTGAGTGTAGTGAGAAGTTGCAAAGAAGTGATTTCACGTGAGATGCCTAAAGCCATTGTGGATGCTGGAGAAGGCCGCCCTTAATCCTTCAGTCCTTTGCTCAGAAACGAGGATAATACGGTTGTAGTTTTCAGAGGTGTGCTGAAAAATAGAGTGCTTTTGGAGTAGTCACTGAGCATCATGATGGATGCTGAAGAAGTTCCTCAAAGAAGCACGTTTGTAGTGTGTAAAAATTACGGCTAAGCATTAGGTACCCACTTGATATTTCTCCCTAGTCTGGCTGCAGACACCCTCTGTGCTGGTCTGACCTCGTGGCTGACCCTGCGTTGAGCAGGAGGTTGGACAGGATGTCCTCCTGAAGTCCCTTTCAACCCGAATTAGTGTGTGATGATGTTGTTGAAAATCAATCCCATGGAACATTGTCTATGCCCATGTAGCTGGGGACTGATGCACAAGGGGCGGGCCGGCGTTGCGTAAAGGGAACTCGATTTCTGATGCTGCTGCAGTTGTGAGATCTGGTCTCTGCAAACTGAATGCTGTTTTAATTTGGAGTGTTGGCAGCCTTGGGGCAGTGGATTCACCTGCGTTAGCTGCAGCAGCTACCATGGCCTCTCCCTCCACCAGTGCCTGTCTCTGCCCCCGGCAGAGACAACTAAAAGGGACCTGTAGCAGCTCCTGAAACAGCTCTGTATGGGTGTCCTGAGCTGGACTCGGTGCTGGCCCGCTTCAGCAAGGTAGGGTGTGAAGTGCAGTGGTTCGATAGAAAGTCCTGCTCGTTTATTCCTCCCTGCTTGTTTAATACTATTTTTTTGTTTGGTCTGGCTTAATTTCTCCAAAAGGTTGGGGGTGAAGAGGTGATATGGTAGGTTACGTAAACTGGTTATGTGGTAGATGGAGCTTGGATGTGAAGGAGAGTTGGATTTCGCTAATATTGAGGTTAATGGAGAGGAGAAGCAGAGCTGGAAGGAGATGCGTTTGCTAAGTGTTCCCTGTGCCAGGCCCTTCATTCAAAGTTTCTAATCTTTTGGTTTTACAGAGTTTATCTTGGGAAGAAGGCTTGATGCTTCTGATATCTCTAATCTACAAAATATAAGTGGAGGAAGCACTTACGAAGAGATGCATTTGAACTGCAGTTGCCCATGATAAAAATAGAATGTTTCCCCAACTGGGGAAAAAAAACAATAATAAACCAGCTCTCTGAGAAAAGAGGAGCCAGCGAGCTGTACAACGATCAGCATAATTTCAGTCCCTGGAAAGATTCTTGGACCAGCTCATTAAACAGCTTGCCAGTGTCTATAACATAATAGGATAAATAGATGCTACACAGCTAGTACAGTTTTATATGATCTGTTCTCGATAAATCCATCCCATCTTTGTTTGAGTGGGAGAGCTGGCTTACTGCTTAAACAAGCAAGTGCTGGGTATGAATGATCCGAGTTCAATAGGGTTTCTGGTACGAATTTGCCACAATTGGTCATTTATCAGTTAAGAACATACAGTTTTGCAATATTTTAAGATGCACAGTTGGCTGAAAACCTGTGCGTAGAGTTGTATCGGGGGCTTATTGCAAAACCCAAGGGGCTTTTAAGACAGAGCTCTTGGTTGCTGCAGTAGTGAGTACACCTCTAGTTTACTAATGACGGCACTGCAGTCTGCTTGAGAGCAGAATTAGAGAGATGTTGGAAAATTAGAATGATGGAAACAAAATTCTGTAAATCAAGTGCCGAGTAACAGATGTAAAGGAAAAAAATCAGATGTGACTAGACTTAAATATTGCAAAATGGAGACGTAGTAAGTTGCAACTATGTGAAGGCGTTACATTTATTCTGGCTTCTTAGTTCATTTGTACTCTTTAAAAATGTGTCTGAAATTCAGTGCCATACTCAGGCCTGGAATGCTGCAGACAGCTAGAAGAATAATTACTGCTGCAGTTAAAGGAGTATTATGTTAAGTACGTCTCAGAATGAGGCTCCGGCTTTTGCAGCTAGGGTAAGAGGGGTTTTTCCTCTCTTTTTTAAAATGCATGATCTATGAAGAGAGGTTGAAGGATCTGGGCGTGTTCAGTGTAAGCATGGGAAAGTGAGAGGCAATTATCTCCCAACCCAGAAAAGGCTCTTACAAGTGAGGTGGATATTAGGAGGAACTTGGATATCTAACCACATTTGTGCAGCACTCAAATATGCTGCTAAGGAAAGTTGCAGAACTCTCTTTCACAAGGATTTTCAATGTGTTTTTGTCAGGGATGCTGTAAGCACGTTTATCCTGTCCATGGGAGCCAGGTTGTGCTGGTGGGACCTCAGGGCACGCCTTGTGCTCCACAGTTTCTAGACGAAAACCTCACAACTGCGTTTCTTAAGCAGACTGGTGAAATCAAATGAAGTATTTAGCACAGTTATCAGCTGCCCGGAACTTAAAGTTTCAATTTTAAGCAAATTTATTGAGGCATATGGATTTACCAGACCAGAACAGCTGCTCTTCCTGGTTTTTATTTCCTGCGCTCAGTCATCAACAGAATTGGTACAAGCATTTTAATTTTGCCTTTGTTACAGAGTTCGCTTGGCAACTAAAAGAAGCTCTTGCTTTTTCTGGACAAATTTCTTACTGGAGACAGTCCCGCAGCCTGAGTGATTGTACAGGCAGTTTCTGGTGTCAGTGTGTTCTGGCAGGGTTTGCTCAGGAAGGCACCTGGTGCCTTCTGAGCTGTCTCAGGGTGTGTTTTGGGACAACTGAAGTGATGTTTCCAGATCACTCTCTGGATGAACCTGGCTTATCTGAAAAGGGGCTGCTGGCTGACACTCTTAGGGCTTACCCCACCCTGATCTTATCCATGCATCCCTCTTGTAGGGGCTTGACTAATGATGCTATGTTGTAGATAAGATTTTTTTTTTAAGTTGTAAATCATTTGCACTTTCTTAACCTGTGTTGCAAAATTTTTTGCCCACGAGAAAAAGAAATAAGATGCTGAGAAAATAAGTTTGTGCAGAGAGCACAGGGAGAATTAATGCTTGTGATTCATTGGAGTAGCTACGCTTTGGAATTGTCTTCTCCTTCCCACATATGAGTCATTCGATTGGTATGATGTCTTTCTCCAAAAATCTTGATGAGTTTTACTGTGTGGGAATACAAGTTATGATACCAACTTTTTTTTTCCTCCCTTGCAGAATTTGGTGTACATTTAGCAGAACTGACTGTAGATCCCCAGGGAGCTCTGGCCATCCGTCAGGTGAGTTTACCTGGAACTGTAGAAAGAATTTTAACGGTAGTTTCCTTGGGTTTTAAAATACTCTCTCACATTTCCAGGTGAAAAATTTGAGGTAACTTGCCATTCTGCTTCTCCTTTTTCTTTTACATTTCTCTAGAGCCATCACTTTCTCTTCCAACATTATTCAGGTGTTATAAACTTACTTGTTTTTAAATAGTGCTTTTTAGACTTAAAAAACCTGGTGCTGAGACAGTACAGTACTGGGAATGGGCACAGCTTATTGGGTAGATGGTAGGCATCAGCAAGCAGAAGTGTGACTTGTCTTTGTGGCAGCTTTTTCTGTAGGTGATTTCCTCCTTGAAAAGGAAGTTTAGGTTCTGTATCTCTTTAGTTACCCTGTGGCCCATATCTTGTGCTGTACATCATTGCTCAGTGAGTGACCGTCGGTTCATCTTTTCACTGTGGTAACTTTTTCTTGTCTATTTTGCATCTTTGGCAAGCCCTGTCACCCCTCTAAAAGCAGCACAATGGGGTGGGAGACTGAGCAAACGGGTCAGGGGTGACACTGTGGTTGCAAGTTTTGTTACTGATTCTCGACCTCTCATACAGCTAGCGTCTGTCATTTTGAAACAGTATGTGGAAACTCACTGGTGTTCTCAGTCAGAAAAATTTAGACCTCCAGAGACCACGGAAAGGGTAAGATTTGGTTTCATGTTGTCTACTTTGAGACACTTTATCCATTGAGAATATTAATTTTGTACGTGGTTTAAAAAGTGCCAGTGCCCATGTGTGTTATAAGGATTATTGGCTTCAGTTAAGGTTTTCTGACATCTTCCACTTGAAAAATCTGTGTTCAGTTGCTTAAAGCAACACTAGACTTGAGAAGGTTGGGCTGATTTCTGTAGGAAAAGTTCAGCCATGATGTTTCAGCTGCTCGAAGAGCAAGACTAGGAGAAAGCTGCTTTGTAAGCTTTAAAAATACTGATTCTGGCAGTCCTTTTTCAGAGATTTGCTAAATCTTGTGTTTTTCAGCTTGGGACTTAAAGGCTATTTTCCCATGACAAATTTCAGTTTAAAGGTCTGCTGGGTTTCATTAAAAATCTGTTCAGTAGGAGTATCTAACAGCTGAAACGGCCAGAGATTCCAGTCCTTTGCCACTTTGACAGTTGACTGGACCATCTTCCACATCTGGGGTGTGATTCATCCCATCCAGAGATGGTTGCCTGAAATAGATTTTTGTGAGTTATGCCCCAGAAGTGCTGGCTTTTTGTCCCGTCCCTTCAGGGTTGGGTGACTAGTTCTCATTTACTGAAATCTTCCGAAGTAAGCAAACATAGTCCCTGACACTGGAGCTGGGATTCATCTCGGCTGACTCTGGATGTCTTCCATGTAGATATCTACGTCCTACCTAATTACAGCTGTGAGCTGTTTATTGTATGCTTGGCCGAGTGCTCTGTGTGACAAGTGCTACGTTACAACACACTGTGCAGTTTTCCATAAAAAGATAACAGGGTGCAGCGTGCAAGGCTTTGTTGTCTCCTGACTGTTGATTTTGTAAACCCAATGTTGAATCAATATCAGGATACAGTCATAGGTATAACATTTTTTTTTTATTATTATTAAAATGTTTTATGACCGGGGATCTGTTTTGCTAAATAATGTTATTCTCTACAGGCAAAAGTTGCTATTAGGGAGCTCCTACCCAACGGGCTGAGAGAATCGATCAGCAAAGTGCGCTCAAGTGTTGCTTATGCAGTTTCAGCAATAGCCCATTGGGACTGGCCTGAAGCCTGGCCAGAGCTGTTCAACCTCTTGATGGAGATGCTGGTTAGTGGCGACGTGAATGCAGTGCACGGAGCCATGAGAGTGCTTACAGGTACGTGTACACGAGGGCTTTGGCAAGGCTGGTGTAGGAAGCGGTTTTCCTTACCTTGCTGTCTTCTCACTTTTCACTCCAAACTGAAGAAATTGGAATTTGCTGCTTCTCTTCTGGGCGTGTGATGCCTGTTGGTCACTGCTGAATTACATGCTCAGTAGATGCCATGAAAGCTGAGGAAGAAGGTTCTGTGCTGCAGGTTATGGCTCAGAAAGAACTTTGATCGCAACACCCTGTTTTCCAGATACCTGCAATATTTAGTGTGATATTTTTCTGTTTGCCTTCAAGGATTGCCACGGGTAGGCCAGATTATCTAGTCAAGTACGGATCAGTGTGTTTCCAGTATGTTGTTAGTGTTTCCCAAAGCTTCTGTTGTTGCTGTTGCCTACAAATTTGTTTTCTTATAGGAACTTCCCTTCTTTTTCCATTTTCTAGAGTTTACGCGGGAAGTGACAGACACACAGATGCCACTTGTTGCTCCTGTTATCCTTCCAGAGATGTACAAAATTTTCACAATGGCAGAGGTATGATCGTCGCTATTGAGCTGGTACTGAATGGCACTAGTGGGAACATTTCTTGGAGCAGAGAAACCCCAGATTTAATGGCTAAGCTGTATGTAGTATGAGTTAGACATAAAGAATTTTCTTGATGATCTGATAGTTGATGGCAGCTCATGTTTCAACAGAAATGTTGAATCCAATGATGAATTAAGTGAATCAAGTTAAAGCAAAAAATAAATACGATTAAAGGAAATAAAAATAACTTGTGTTCCTGATCTAGTATTTAAACTTTTTCCTAGGTGTATGGTATTCGTACGAGGTCGCGTGCAGTGGAGATATTTACCACGTGTGCCCATATGATCTGTAACATGGAGGAATTGGAAAAGGCAAGAGTTTAACTTACCCTACAACATACATTGAATTCAAACCGAGTGAGGTTCTAAATAATTGTTAATATGAAAATGAAATGTTGGAGAAATATGTACTTGTGTCAGCTGTAATTCTGGGGGAGAGGGTGTAATTTAATACATGTAAAGTGGCTAGCTCTCTTCTTTACATGCATGCCTTGATACTCTGACTTGGTTTCAGTAATTAAGTTTAACTGGCAACACATCAACAGGCGTGCTTTTGACAGCTCAGAGAAAGGGGAGGCAGCGTGGGGAGGAGACAAGTGTATCATCCCTTCGTTTGGAAATCCCTGTTGTAGCTTCCAGTCTCCAGGTGAAGTGTGTGTCCTGGCCCTTGGGCGAGGCATTGGTTACCAGTCCTGGAGCTTCATCAGTTGCTTTAGCATGCGTGTCAGCCTTCTGTTCCTAGAGGGGTGATGGAAACCAAACCAAATTTTAGAAGAATAGCTCTTAAGAAAAAAAAGCACTGTGCAATTAAGTAGCTTTACACATGAGTCTTCTGTCTGCACATCTGCATTTTATATGGCCTCTCACAGGTGGGGTTCCCAGCGCTCCCCAGACAACAAATTGTTCTTTTTAACTTTTCAGGGGGTGAGGGTAGGAAAGGGTGACTCTCAGTCTAGTGGGTGGTCGTTGCTGAGTGGCTCTATCTGCTCTTTCCTCCCTGTTTGCACAGGGAGCAGTTCAGTGCAGACTTTTGGGAAGTTCTGATAATTACACCGTATCTCCACTACACTGGCAAGGTTACTTGTGCAAGAATGGCATGCAGCTGGTACCGGTATCCAAAAGACAGTAATAGCTCCCCCCGTCTTATTCTGGAGGAGGGCTGAAGGTGTCCATTGCATTGTAAACAAAACGTCTCCTGAAATTTGGCTTGAAAAGATTGCCTGTCTTTCTTTTTTTTCCCCCCTATAAATTGCCAAGGGGGTATTTCATAGTTTATTTAAGCACACAACTTTGCCATCTTAGCTATGGAGTTATGAGGAATATTCTCAATAAAATTATTTTTGTCCAGTGTTACTTGCTCTGCTTATGAAGTGCTTTGACATCTAGAAAAATGTTTACTGTATTTTCGTAGGAAGAGCCATCACTGTAGTCTTCGGGCCAGATGTTGATACTCACAAAGAGCTCGTTTGGTATGGGGGGGGGTGGCTCGGGAGGGAGATAAGTGCTATCCGCAGGGTTCAGCGTAATTGCTGGTGTGCCATGTAGTCACCTGGGTTTCTTTCATAGCCCGTGGGGGTCCAGGCGGAAGGGCGCAGGGCATGATTCATCTAATCAAATGAAAGGGCCTCTTAAGGAGGACCTGCGCTACTCCTGAGACTCTCCAGACTGGATTGTCTGGATCTCTATTTACAGACTGAAGTGATTAGCTTAGGTGTGGGTGCGTGGTTTGTAGCAGTCTGTGCTGTGTGATTTTTGAAGGGTGGGATTCAGCTGAGCTTAGTTCCCAGCATGGGGAAGGAGCCAAAGCAATGTCTGACATAAGCATTTCACGTGACTTCGCGATGTTCTGCAGTTGCCATGATTCCCTCTTCGTTTTTGTGGCAAAAAAAATGCAATTTGCATTGCTTCTCATGCTTTACCTGTCAGATGTGGGGGTCTGTAGCTGGTACTCACCTGTCCTCTCATTGATTGTGCCCAGGGTGCAGCCAAAGTCCTGATTTTTCCTGTGGTGCAGCAGTTCACAGAGGCCTTTGTTCAGGCCCTGCAAATGCCTGATGGACCTACATCAGACAGCGGGTTTAAGATGGAAGTCTTAAAGGTAAGTCACTTAAGACTGATTAAATAAAGTATTGAATTCCAGCACATCTGACAGCATACTGGTAAACAGAGGAACATAAGTGCATGTCACCTCTCCTAGTACTGCTTGTGCTATGAGTAGTGAAGTCTCTTGGCTCCCAGCGCCATAGAACATTGAAATAAATTGTTCTGCCTGTGCTGCAGATACCTATGATGAGATCCATAGGGATCTGTCCCTAAAATGATCCATAGGGATCAATCCATAGGATGATCTGTCCTTGACTTTCACTGATCTGAGACATCTTGGATGCATCTTGTTTGGACACCATACTCAGTAGTTAAATATCTGTCTTTTCTAAAGATGCTACAGAATTCTGCTGCAATGAAGTTTTAAAAACTTATTATGTACAGGTGCTTTTCTAGAACTTGCCTGCTCTTTAATGCTAAATTATCTCTGCAAGAGAGAGTGGAAAGTCTTTGTGTTCTCCTGGTTTGCTGGAGAAAGAAGATTGTCCAGGGGACAATAGTGCCAGAGTAGGTATGGAGGCCCCTTCAACAGCTGGGGAAGCACTGGAGTTCTAGGGTGTGCTGCCTGCAACATGGGAGAGAAAAGAAACGTAAGTTGATGAATCAAATCCAGATTTTCATTTACTTGCGGCTGTGCTGGGGTAAGCAAGACTTGGGTCACAGTGTAGAGGTTTCTGAAGATGGACAGCTAAGGCCCATTCAGCCCCATTCCCTGAAGAAAACAATGAGGAGGAGTTATTGAGGACAAGCATAAAAAGTTTTTCATAATGACCGGCTCTGCGCTGGAACCATGAAAATAAATGCTGGGAGGATGCTATCATATTATACAGACTAGCAGCTCTGAAGCTCTGTGTCATGGAACTCGTTTTGTTTTCCTGTTGAAGGTGGCAGTACCCTGGTAATGGCATCCTGTCCCTTGTCAGTAAGGGGCTGCAGGTGTCATACACTGGAAACAGCAGGAGCTTATTTCTTGCCTTGCAGCACCAAATGGCAAGGAGTTTGGGGCAGGACGTTGGGAGACTCTCTCTTGAGTTTTCTTTTTCCTTTCCACTGGCTGCGCGCTGGGGTTCCTGGGAGGCTCTATAGAAAAGCTAACGTGAAGGGGATACTCTGCAGGGTATAATCTTGATTTGAGCAGGCTGCAGCTCAAGAGTGTCTGAATCTCTGGTTCCAGATATTACATTCAGTCATTTAATGAGTTTTCAGCCTACACGGAAAGCAGTTGGTAATTGATAGTTTCACTCTAACCATAGACCAGTTCTTCTGTTCTTGTTACATTCATACAGTCTGCAGCTTTTTTTGTGATGCACGTAGCAGTGCTTGGTGGAATTGGAGCTATTTGTACTTGTATGTCTGCACTGATATACCACAGTAGTCTCTTGAAAGATGTGACAGGCTGGGAAGGTATTTGAGGAAACATCATGTTCTTGCTCTGTTCCTTAATTGTGTGTGGGCATCAGCTTTTGGCCGCTGCTAGGTAGGTGCGATGCAGGAGAGGATTTCGGTGTGAATACACTCTTGTATGTTGGGTGGCATTGATGGCAGCAGAAAATCGGTATGGATTTAAATGGTAAATTTAGGAGATCTGCTGCTGATAAGTGATTTGTAGGAGGCTTTTTGTGAAGAGATTAGTATTCTGGCTGTTGACTCGGGGCAATTCATGATTTTGTCACTTAGGGCTTCTAAGCTGATGATACCAATTTTCTAAGGGAAAAGGGATTCAGGTGAAAGACCCATAAATTGCCTTTCCTTCCAGAAGAGTGCATTTTGTAGTCATTGTAATGCAGAAGAAGGAGACCTCAAGGGATTAGTTAAGCCAGCTCTACAGATGAGATCATTACAGGAGCCCCTTGAAGTGCTGATGCAATGGAGGAGCGAATTGAGACTTTTTTTATAGTACATTTTCAACCAGAAGTGAACTCAATCCTATCTTTTCTTCCTTAATGAAGTGCTATGCAGTAAATGACAAGAAGATCCACACCCCCGGTCTCTTGTAAGCTTTGTACTCCAAGGCCTGTGGAGTTCTTGGAGGAGATCAGGCAGCCTTGACCTAAAATGTCTTGCCTTCCATATAAGAACATTATGCAGGACAGTGTCGAAAGCTTTAACAAATAACAGGGAAGTGTGCACATCTGCCTGGTCTGCCAGGACAGTTATCCTGTTTAAGAAAGTAAGTAGGTTGGCTCACATCATGGTGAACCACTGACTGTTAATCTGTCCCCAGTCTTTCCAAGTGTAGTTAGACATGTAGAAGCAGTTATCAGCAGGAAAGTCAGTGCCTTTAATCCTTGGAGTCGACGAGAGGTTTGGCCACAACAAAAATATTTTCAACCATGAGGACTAGAATGAAAAACCAGTGGTGTAATTTATTGTTTTGTTGTTTGATAGTTTAGCGTGAATTAAACTGATGTCTCTGCGGATGAATGAGCTGCAACTAAATGGTTCTTGAATCCCAATTCCAATGTTGTTAAACATGCCACCATTGATTGTTTTGAGAGAAACAGTGATTAAACATGACAGGTGACAGAGTTAAGGCACATTTCATAGCAAGGGAATACAAATATGATGTACTTAGTATGTGGTAATTATGTCAAGAGCACCGATTAACTGGCAGGCTAAAGTATCTTACAGTCTTGCTGTAGTGCTTCTTTGCTTATGCTTAGAATCCGTTCTTGCACCACCTGTGTATTAGGTGGGTCGGAGAAGCTATGCTTATATTTTTCCTGCTGTTGGAATGATTAAGTTACAAAAAATGATTAATCATACTTTCTTTGTTCTTGGATGGAAGACAAGGTGGTGGCTGTGTCTTGGGGGCAAATTTCCTGAGTTTGCACAAAGTATATAACCTGCGCCTGCTGCACTCTTACTGAACATTTCGCTTTCCGTGCTCCCCTGCTGCTGGCTAGTGTATATTTTAAGCTTTTTATCCACAAATTTGGAGATTCCTCCCCTGTCTAAAGACAGATATAGGAAGTGAAGCAAGAAAAGGCTTTAATACAGAGTGACTTTAAGGAGATGCTGAGCGATTAGTCAAGATGTGGTGGGACGTTTGCTTGTGGAATAGCTGGAAGGGTTTCCGGAGCTGTCGTGTTGCTCCCCCAGTGGTGATCTTGGTGTGTCTGTGTGGTGACACAGGCTACAGGTGCGGATGCAGTCGGTTGTTGCCTGGCTTGGCCATGAAACGTGCTGCTTAGGGAGCAGCTTGACTTTGCTCTGAAGAGATAAGGATACAGATTTTCTTGGAGGATTTCATAGGTGGTGGAGCAGTACGTGGGGGTAGGCAGAGGAGGAGGAGGAGATGTGTGAAGCAGTTCTTTTAGTTCAAACAAGCAGTGAGAATTGGCAGAATGAGAGGCCAGGGGTTGAAATACAACATTTGATAGGGGAGAGTGTTCTTTTTTTAATGACTTGTGCTGCAGGAAAGTGTTGAACTTGCAGATGCCACCTTCTATTGTTAGAACTGCAGAGCTATTGAATTGAAGAACTCTCTCACCACTCTAGCAGTGCTTCCTGCAAGATTGTCTTGGCATATAGCTTAGAAAAACTTGCATAGAGCTCATAAGCAGTGGCATATGGAAGGAGTCTCTTTAGATGCTACAGTGGCCATGGTCAGGGAGTTGAGTCGCAGCACTCCTGCAGACTCCTGTACTCTCACTCCACCTGACAGACACCGTCCCCTCCCGCAGGGGCACGGCTCGTTATTTTATATTGGCTACAGAAGAGCTGTGCCCCTGCGAGAGGAGACGGTGTCTGTTAGGTGGAGTGAGAGTCCTCTGACCCCTGGAGGATCCCAAAAGATTTTGGCAAGTGTTAGTGAAGAGGCTCCCCTAAACCAGGGTGATCAGCTTCATGAAACCCGCAGGCACAATCTGCTGTAGAGCTGCTCCCAAAACAGCCCCTGTGCTGGGCTGGCACAGCTGCCTGTGCCTGCAGCTGAGAGGGATGAAAGAATTGATCTGGGTGGGTGTTCTCATCTGCAGCTCTTCCCTGGATGTGCAAATGGATACGCTGCTTGCATGCGTAGAAGTGTGCGAAATAAGCTGTGGTCTGGTTTTACTTGATATTACAGTTCATTTTCTGGGACAAGATAGCTTCCAGGTGGTAATCATATCCAGACAGCGCTGTGCAGTGACGCGCTTCTGGTTGGAGTCTGTACCTTATCATGGCTTCATTTCTGGAGTTGTGCATCTGGCATTATCCCTTTGCTTCCCTGCAAAAGAGGAAATACGAAGAGGGGGGCCTGTTTGTCAGAGTTCGTGCAAGTGAGGGGCTGCCTGGTCAGGAGCGAGAGGAGGAGAACTTGGTGGCAGGAAGACACTGGATTTTCTAAATTGTTAATGAAACAGCAGCCCCTGATTTGAGTGTTTGTTGATGGTTTTCCCCGCTTTTGCTTCTGACTGGTATTCTTTTCTGTTCCAGGCTGTGACAGCACTTGTGAAAAACTATCCGAAGCACATGGTTTCGTCAATGCAGCAGATCCTGCCCATTGTCTGGAACACCCTTACAGAAAGTGCTGCCTTATATCCTTTGTAGTGAATAGTTTTAACTAGAACAGAACAAGACAAACTCTGTCTCATGCACCATGGCGACCTGAATGCAGCGGAAGAGCACAGTACCTGGCGTAGTCGCTGCGACACACAGTATGTAGGCATCTACGGTGTAGATGTACCGGATATTTCGGTTACATCAGTAGGCTCCATTAAGTTCTTCTAGCTTAAAAGTCATATATGAAGAGTGCTGCGAGTGCCCGTGTTACACTAGCTGTAGAATTGTATTTTGCTGATCTCTGCATTGTTTCTGGTACTGTGGTGAAAATTATCTTCTTAAAAAGATGTCTAGTCACAATATGAGGACTTCAGGTAAAGGAGACTCTACAATATCCCTTCCGCAGCAGTGTTAATGGCTGGTTACACTTGCTGCTGAAGTTGATTTGCCTTTTGAATTTTATAACAGTCGTTACTTCACTGCACAGTTGGCCACGTTAGAGGTGTTCTGTTGGTAGCTTTTCCAGTACTTGCAAACTAACAAGTCAAATCTTTCCATATTGTTAATCCAAAAGTTGCTTTTTTAACCTTTTATAATGAGACAGTAATTGTAGAATACTGAGCCGTCTTGTAGCGTTTTCTGGATTTTTGGTATAAACACCAGAATTGGACGCCGTGTTGCCATAATAGCATACGGGATGACTGAGCTTTTCCTCTATAAATTAACGAGAATGACTGTTCTCATAGAGATCATAGATCTAAACCTTTTCATATCAAAGGTGTCTGCATAGCCTTGTGTTTCACAGTCCTGCATGTTTGGTGATAGGCTCTCATAGAGTGAAAATGGGCAGGGAGGCCATAAAAGTAGCCTTAGTTCTGGAGCAAATAGAGGCTACCTGGTTTCAAGTTCAGCTGGGTTTTTTTTTGGGAGGTGGTTGTTGTTGTTGTTTTAGATACCTGTTAAAATACAAGAAGCTGTTTGTTAAATACTTGGTGTTGTATTTCTCCCTCTCCTGTCCTGACTCCCGCTGCAATCCTCCTGGCAGCTGAGCTGGCCCAATAGTTTTTTGTTTGCAAAAGGTGAAAGCCTTGTCCTTCCTTCCCTTGTGTTTGCTCTGGCATTTGCTGGACCTTCACTCCTCCATCCCCAAAGAAACCTCCTTCCTCTCCACTGCCAGGTTAGTTTTGTGCCGCTTCCCAGAGCTGGAGGCTCCTGAAGAGGCCTCACAAGGAGCAGAGCCGACATAAGGTAGCGCCTGGGATCATGGTGTGGCTCCTCACCTTTCAGCAGCAGTGAAGTGTTGAATTGGCTCACCGTCCCCTGGAAAGAGTTGAGTCTGAGTGGTTTTGTTCTTGTAAAGTTTTAACATAAATGAAGTTTTGGGTTACCTTGGAGGATTTGTTTAAAATGAATCAAATGATCTAAAGGATGTACTAAAGTGATGTGGAAGTGATCATTGAAGTTGGACAATGCACAAAGCCGGGAGCTGCTGGGGCTTGTTGCCTCTCTGAAACACAGGACTGTGCCTAAAGTCAAAGATATTCTTTTTAAGAAGAAAAACTTCCCTATTTATCAGGAATTTTAAGATAGGAACAGATTAATTCATAAATAGTTGCAGTTCTTTAGAAACAGGCATATTTACTTAACTCCATCCACTTATGTGAGAACAGAAGTAAATTACACAGAAGAGGTGGAGGACCCTGTGGATTCTGATGGTAAGAACTTGTTATATTGCACTTTTGCCTGCCTTTTTGAAGAGGAATGGGCTTACCTAGTATTGTTATAAAAACAATGACTGAAACACTGTAGGAGACAGTGCTTAAAGGTACTTCTATGGTGTTAGACCAGTGTCCATCTTTTTTTGCAAGTTACATGTGATTGTGATCAATGAAGCTGCGTAATGTAAGTTTTCTAATGACTCGAGTGAGTTCTGCAACAATTTTGAGGTAAAAGTAATGGGACAAAAGAAAACCAAACAGGTTTTAGGTTGAGCTTTATCAGTTTTAATGAGGGGTGTGTGGTGAGGTGGGAAGAGAGCAGAAGGTGATGAGGCCAGACATCCTCCTGGGGCTGCTGCTGCCCTTGCTAGTCCACAAGTAAGAATAAACAATATCTTGTCAGACAAGCTAACCATCTGTAATTATATCTGACACCCGTTTATACCTTCCTGGACGTTAGCATACTCAGTCATGGCTTTTGTTTTCACTTCAGCCTTTCTGTAGGTTGGCATATTCAGTCATCTTCTGGGTGTTTTTTTTTTTCCACTTCTTCATTCAGGTGAAGTATTGGGCTTTGAAAATCTGGTATTCAGCATATTTGAATTTGTTCATGCCTTGTTGGAAAACAACAAATTTAAGAGCACAGTGAAGAAGGCTTTGCCAGAGCTGATCTATTACATCCTCCTTTATATGCAGATCACAGAGGAGCAGGTGAGCATGTTTGCCTTGTGTAGGAAGCAAATGAGATGAGAGATTTAAAGAGCTAATGTCCTAGGAAGAGTTTCAGTGTGTGGAAGCTGCTGTAATCTAATAGGCTGTTCCATCACTTTGCTCTGCCAGGAGGTAGGGCAATAGTATCCAAATGTCCCTAAATGGTGTAACGTGGACAGGAAAACACAGAATCATAGAATGGCTTGGGTTGGAGGGGACCTTCAAAGATCGTCTAGTCAAAACCCGCTGCCATGGGCAGGGGTATCTTTCACTAGATCAGGTTGCTCAAAGCCCGTCCAACCTGGCCTTGAACACTTCCAGTGATGGGGCATCAACAACTTCTCTGGGCGACCTATTCCAGTTTCTCAGCACCCTCATAGTAAAGAATTTCTTCCCTATATCTAATCTTGATCTACCTTCTTTCAGTTAAAAACTGTTGCCCCTTGTTCTGTCAACATCGGGCCCTACTAAAAGGTCTCCCTCTTTCTTATAAACCCCCTTTATTACTGCAAGGCCGCAGTAAGGTCTCCCTGGAGCAGACTCCTCTCCAGGCTGAACGACCCCAGCTCCCTCAAGCTTGTTTTCTTTATTCTTCGTGAAGTATTACACTGTGAAAACGAGGATTATCATGCCGAAAGGGATAGCCAGGTTTCTGTGATAGTGAAAAATTTGTGCTGGTGGTGTGAAATAATTTGTACTGGAGTTCTGCGTGGCTCTGGCCTCCCAAGCCTGAAGCCATTGTCTTTGTTTAGGTAGGCATGCAAATACCAGGCACTCTGTTAAAGATTCATCTGCTTCTCCCATTCCTCATCTATAAATAAAACTATGTAGCATTGATTCCTGGTCAGTCATTAGTTCAAATGCTGATCTCAAATGAGGAATAGAAGAGCAAGATCAGCTCAGAACAGAGAGGATATCTTCTTTTGAAAGGTTTCTGCAATAGAATATAAGAAAAATCAGCTGAAGACTATGACTTCTTATGGCAGAGAAAAATTTCTGAAAGTAGATTTGCAAAACTGAGATTACTGGGAACAGAAAAGCTCCCTCTGACCTGTGGTGTTCTGAGTCAGTCATCCACCCTGCCGTGTCTCCTTTCTGTTTCAGATAAAAGTTTGGACAGCAAATCCACAACAGTTTGTGGAGGATGAAGACGACGATACTTTTTCCTATACAGTGAGGATTGCTGCACAGGATCTGTTGCTGGTATGAAATGTGCTCCACATTTAGATGCAACCAAAATAATAATAACGAATAATAAACCTAGCTTCACGAAGGGCATTTGGAGAAAAGGCTGAGTTTTAAGTCTATACAAATAAGTGTTATCGATCCTTCTGCACAGGCCGTGGCTGCTGATTTCCAGAATGAGAGTGCAACTGCTTTGGCTGCAGCAGCTACAAGACACTTACAAGAAGCTGAGCAGGCTAAAAACAACGGTGCTGAGCACTGGTAAGGAGATGGGGCAGCAGGGAGCGACACTGATACGAATGGCAAGCTTTTTTGCAGCATTGAGTGCAGCACAATTTCATCACATTTTTTTTTGTGATGCTCTACTGATGGACAGGGATGAAATTTGAGAACTCTTGTTCAGAAGAACAACAGCAGTTCTTGAGCCAGATGATGAAATCTTCATGTGGAATACTGTCAGCAATTCCTAGCACAAGCTAGCTGTCCCCAGGCTCCCTCCCTCCAGACCCTTGACAGGTCCTTAAAACATATCATTGGACACTATAATTAGTTATATGCAGTCTGAAGAGAAACTGGCAATACTTTCAATTCCTGTTCAGTTAATTGAGCTCAAAATTTCTTCTTTTAAGAAGGTGTGTCTTTTACCTGATGTAAAGAAGTGATATAGGTGCTACGTGTATGCAGTTGCAATTTTAATGTTACTTGGAGATAAGAGGAGAAGGCTCAACTGCAAGAGCACCGGGTTGCTGTTCCATAACTATTCTGTCTTGGTTTTAGAGTGCATTAGTCCAGGTTTGTGTTTATTTTGAATATTAGTGTCTGAGTAGCCACTCTGTGCAGTGAGCAGCAACAGAATGTCAGAGAAATCGGGCATTGAGTCCCCATCTGCCTGAACTGTGATCAGTTTTAAAGTAGGTTATTTGCTTCCCCAGTAAAACCAGGAAGTGGTATTTGCCCATAACCTTTTCCATCATAATGCAAAAATAGATGTTTTTAAACCTTCAAGGTACTGGGTATCACATTGGCTCTGCCCATAGAATAATCGAGTGAGGCACAGCTGGAGATGTAAGCCTTCATAGAAAAGTCTCATTTCCTTTTTTTATTATGGGAACAAAATTGGTACAAGAAGTAACAATTATTCGACTGGGATTTTAGAAAGTGCTTGAGAAAGCTGCCCATCCTGGGTGAGTTTCCAAGCCCTCAATTTGCTGAGTTTTTTGCAAATGTTCATTTCTTTCAGGGCCTTTTTAAATTCTCTGCTCTGGGATCAAGAAAATAGTTGTGGTAGATAAGACCAAAAAAATTTCATGGTTTCATTTCAGAATTCTTGTTTATTGAGGCCGTGTTGGGGGAAAACCTAAAGGCATTTGAATTCTTTTGCAGGTGGAAAATACATGAAGCTTGTATGCTGGCCCTGGGCTCTGTGAAGTCTATTATTACAGACAGTGTGAAGAATGGTAGAATACACTTTGATATGCATGGCTTCCTGACAAATGTTGTTCTTGCAGACCTCAACCTTTCAGGTACATTGGCCCTTGCTGTTACTCAGAGTAATTGCTGAGTGCCAGACCTTGGAAATCTCTTACAAACAAAAGCGTCTGACGAATCAGGTTGCTGTATGCACGTGGGGTGGGGAAATGCAGTTGTGCGCATTGTACATATGAAAGGGCATAAATCTTATCTGGCGAGTTCACACATGCTACCAGGTCTAGCGTAAGTCTCATAAATGTAGGACGCTATGCCTTTGGATGCAACTTGCTGTTGTCTGGCTGCTTGAGCCTCTAGAGCTTGGAGATGGAACGACGATTGCTTGGGGAACTTGGTGGAAAATAGCTGCTCTGTTTGTCTTGTATCAGTGTCTGGGAGAGACACCAGCAGTGTTTAACAGGCTTCAGAATTCCTGCAGCAACATACCGTCCCATTTCCCTTACGCTGGGGCTGATGCTAGTAGGAACGCATGATTTCAAGTAATACTCGCTGAGTGGGATCCTGTTATTGGGATCTCTGCAGGCTTCTGCTTTCCGTGTTACCTTATATCAGCGTGCAAGAAAGTCAAAGGAGTTGTTGACAGTTGGGCCTGGAGAGTCCGTGCAAATAATTAACATTTGAGAAGGTAAAGGCAATATGAGCATTATTGGTGAGTCCACATTAAGTTGTGTCAGTGCAGAAAACCGAATTGCTGGATGCTTTCATCAAAGCAATACTTGTTCAGCCTATTACAAAGAAAGTGGGGTTTTTTTGTTTTTTGAATGAAGAAATAGCTGCAAAGTGCATAGCATCCGTTGCATGTGAAAAAACAACCTCAGCTATTTACATATATTTACACACATTTACATATGTGGCATTGGGTTGTAAATGAGCTATTGCACTCTAGAAGGAGCTCCTGGATTCAGCATATAGATAGTTCTCAGAGGATGTCCATTTAGTGCTCAGTAATGGTCATAAGACAAATAACTCTTGCTTTTTATAACACTTGCTTAGAAAACAAAGCTTTTCTCTTGCTGGGTATCTCGCGTGGAGTTTTTTGTGTCCTCATCTTAAAATTAACGCTTGCAGGAGTATAAATAATGGCAGTAAAGATGCTGAGAAGTAGAAGGCATCGTCTGTTTGAGGGTAGCCTAAATAGATAAGGATATTTTTAGCTTGAAAAGGCAGGAGGGTTTAAGTGTGCTAAAGATACCTCATACCTTGATAAGTGTAAACAAGTGAGTAGGTCATGAGTATTCACTGTTTCTCTGGTGCTGTTGGACATTATGTTCTATAATTACAAGGTGATGGCTGGAAACTAGGAAAGTAATCTGTTAAAGGTCCCTGTATACGTGCTGTATTTCTCCAGTTCTTTCCCCTAAGCTTCTGCTATTTGCTGCTGCAGGGGACAGAATATTGAGCTGGATGAACAGGAATTACTGAAAAAGCCTTCATTCTCTTCCTTTACTTTTGTTCTGATGATCACTAAAGCTTGTCTTGCTGTATTGGTGAACAAATTCAAGTGCAACTAGTTGAGGGAAGTTTTTTTTAAAAACAAATTATAAATTACATTTTAAAGTAACTAAGAAAATGAACTGGATTTGCCCTTGAATAAAAATTCTTTGTATGCCTGCGCACTGGTCTTCTGTGTCGTATCTCACCATTTTCCTACTGGGATGATAAAATTTTGGATAATGGATGGAAGCAGCTGTAATTTTAAACTCATAAAACTTACTCTGAAACCACTGGGGCTTTTGGTTTTGTTTCAGTGTCTCCTTTTCTCCTGGGTCGTGCTCTGTGGGCCGCCAGCCGTTTTACAGTGGCTATGTCTCCAGAACTAATCCAGCAGTTCCTGCAAGCTACTGTCAGTGGTCTGCACGAAACCCAGCCTCCCTCTGTCCGCATCTCTGCAGTCAGAGCTATCTGGGGGTAAGTTAACCCTAAGGTATTCCAAAGCTCCAGGGGTAGGTGGTATAAATTACACTTATAAAATTATAGGTGAAAATATTGGTAGTGTTTCTGCATAGGCTTTCACAGTATTTGCTTTGAATGAAATAGATGTCAGCTTAAAAAGTGTAAGCAAGCAGGTTCAAAATAGAATAATGAGAAATGTGAAACTGAGATTCAGGGTCGGCTAGAAAAAAATAATGGATGCAGTCCCAAAGAGAAGCAGAACTAGATAGTGACGGAAAGCATAAAAATGAAACCAAGATTACCCCTGTTCAGTCACAGAGGTGGCTGAATGACGGAACACGGGCTTGTGGAGCAAAGCACAGCAGTAGGGAGTGTTTGGGGGTGGGGTGGTGTTGGCATCCTGTTCGTGTAAATACGTTGCAAGGAGAAAAAGGGGAGGCCTGCTGTATTGGTTCTAATGTGAAAAATGACCGTTAGTTTAAACACAAACACACACAAAACCCCACGAAACACACACACAAGAACGTCTCTTCCCCACCCCTGAAAACCGCCTTGTCTTCTGTTTGCACTGAAATGATAATGAGGAAGGGCAGAGACTTACAACATAGTTATTCCTGAAATTGTGTTTTTCTTCCCTAGCTCACTTGTAGCACATGATGGTTAAAGATATTGTAAGCAGTGAGTCTCTCACTCGGACTGGTTTTTTTCCTCAAGGTTTATTTTCTCCGTTGGTGGGCAGTTCTGAAGACAGAATTGTTACTAAGAGGCAGTGGAAGCTTTTTACATCACTTGGCTCAACTGCTTCTGTGAACCATTGGGGATGGAATGAGGAGGAGGGACGGCTGAGCTGTTGAGAGATCAAGGAATAGTCTGATGGGGAAAAGTCCAAGAGGAGAGGACTTGAGGAAGAGAATGGGTGGGGTGAAATAACCCCTTATATATCATCTAGTGTTAAATGCATAAATCACTTTAATGTATTCAGTATGTATTTTTGTATCACAAATTTCTTGTCTAGCTACTGTGACCAGCTGAAGATCTCTGAGAGCACCCATGTGTTGCAGCCTTTCCTTCCTAGCATTCTTGATGGACTGATACACTTGGCAACTCAGTTCAGCTCAGAGGTCCTAAACCTGGTGATGGAGACGCTGTGCATTGTCTGTACAGTAGACCCTGCATTTACAGCAAGTGTGGAGAACAAAATCTGCCCCTTCACGATTGCAATATTTCTGAAGTACAGTAATGGTATGCATTCAAGTTACATTCTTAAAGTACAGTTGTTTTTGCTACTGAATCCTGGTGCTGAAAACATAATAAAGGATAATTGAATGAACATTGATTCATTCAACGGTAAAGCCAGAAGGGAAACTTGCTGCTTTGCCTGTTTAAAATAGCTGTAGCAAAAATTGAGATGTGTTTGTTAGTATGTTTTAGTAAATGGTGCTTTCTCTCTCCAGATCCAGTTGTTGCTTCTCTTGCCCAAGATATCTTTAAGGAGCTAGCTCAGATAGAAGCCTGCCAGGGTCCAATGCAGATGAGGCTAATACCAACTCTTGTCAGCATCATGCAGGCCCCTGCTGACAAGATCCCAGCAGGGCTTTGTGCAGTAAGTGCTACAGTGGTACATGGTCTTAGCTGGAGATGATTCCCTGTTGTTTAATGTATAGGATGGCTGGTCTGCAGAGTAGAAAGGTTGCTTTTAAACTGCTTTGGAACAATGACTTTGATCATTGGTAGAGGTTTCTTTGTGGAGAGAAGGCAAACTGCAGGTGGGGGAAGATGCTTCCAAAAGTTAACTTTAAATTGCTCCTCTGGCCATCTTCCAGTCTCTGCAGTGTATCCCTAGTCATTTTGTTTTGACATAGCCATCTTTCACCAATAACAGTCTCCTCTTTCTGGTGGAATGCTCTCCAGAAGGCTACATGACTATTCCTTGCACTTTTTTCTAAGGCTTTTTCTGATTTATGTCACATGTGTATAAATTGCGGGAGGTTACTTATATAGGTTTGTCCTTTCTATAAAAAGTCAGCTTATAAAAGATTAAGCATTGACTATGTGGAATGATTGTATGGAATTACACCCATAAACATCTTTATCAATATGCTTGTAATCTGCCTATTGGTTGGTATGACTGTAACAGTTGCTCATGGGTAATTAAAATAAATTTAGATCAATATAAACAAACTGGAACAAGTCAGCTAGAGCCATTCTCCGGCTGTACTGATGAGCGTTCATCAGGGTGAAACTGTTTGCCACAGTTAAGTGGTTACAGTGCTTGTAATGTTTGGGCTGCCTTGGGAGCTTTCAAGCGCGCACTGTGTGTCCGTGTCAAATACAGTGTCACTGTGGGTGCATGACTCCGAGGTCCTCTGATGTAAAAAATATTCTAGACTGTAAAATCAGGATGTGACGGCAGTACTGGCTCACATCCCTCCAGTTTGTGCCTTTGATGTTTGCACCCGCGGTGGGTAATGCTGACTTAGCACACTATGGCTGCTGCTGTAACAGTGCCTTTGTTTGTGTTTTCCTTTCAGACTTCAATTGATATTTTGACAACAGTTGTGAGGAATACAAAACCTCCTCTGTCCCAGCTCCTGATCTGCCAGGCGTTCCCTGCAGTGGCTCAGTGCAGCTTGAACACAGATGACAATGCCACTATGCAGGTACCACTGTGGGGGGGGTAAGGATTGCAGGGCTGTGCAAGTCCAAGAGAGGTGACCAAGTAAGGCAAGTCACGTAGCCTTTAAGGGAGGCCAGGCTTTGCTTGCCAATAGCTATTTCAGCACCTCCTCAAGAGTCTCTGCCACTGCCAGTTTATCATGAAAGTACTGCTCTTCAGGGGCCTGCAATGACTTCTACTGTTCATCCCTTAATTTGGGGGAATGGAGTGAATAAAGCAGCAGCCTTTCTATTTTAAGGCTCCAGAGCACATAAAAAAAAAACCCAAACACAAATGAAAAAAACCCAGAATTATTGCTTTGCTTCCCCCATAATAATTTTCTTCACATCTAGGAATGGCAGAGGCTGTCTTCAGGAACATGCTTAGGCTAGACCTCCTCCTTGTAGAAGTGTCTCCTGTACTCACTTAGGTGGGAAGGGGAGGACAAGCTGCTTCTTGATTGAGCCAGGCATGGGACGCAGGAAGAGCAGGGATTCATCTCAGGCAGCAGTAGTGCCTGAGATGTGCTTGCTGGCAGGCTCTGCTATTACCTGATGTCTTTAGAGTATTTAAGCAAGAAAGAAAAAGCGTCAGAGGCTAAAAGTGCAGGGTGTCTTTTCATTCCAGCTACTAGCTGGCATTCAAATAATAAAGTTGGTCTCATTCCTTACATAAGGAGTTTTATAGTGCCAGCTGCCCTTTGCGATGTGAATACAGACCACAGAAATAGGTTTCCCTAAACAACATTCCAGTGAGAATAGGTTGGAGACCAGCAGGAAGAGGTTGGAGACCAGCATGCTGGTGGCTCTGCTGGATCTTTGTGTTAAGAAGAATTCAAAAAGATTGCAGCTTGGCTGCTGGGTTGTGTTTTGTTCATACTACGCTTTGCTGTCTTCATCTCTCACGTATTAGAATCTCTTGGAATATCTCTGGGTAACAAAACTAGCACAAAACTGCAGCTACTTCAGGTTGCCTTTGTATTTACTAGATGATCTTGAGAGCTGCCTGGGTAGTGAAGAGTTTTGTACTTGGTAATGAACTGAAGTCCACAGGAATTATTTTTAAATTCAGGCGCTCATTTTACTGCACACCAGAGAGTGTGGAACTTTTACAGATGCCACCGGTTTGCCCATTGTTTCCATCTTGGTTAAGGGGTGATGAAAGGAGATGTCTTCCCATGCCTCCCCGCTCCCTCACCTAGAAACGGAAATTCTAACATGATGATTTTCTTGTTCAGAACGGTGGCGAGTGTCTGCGTGCGTATGTCTCGGTGGCACTGGAGCAGATCGCACAATGGCATGATGAGCAAGGCCACAACGGGCTGTGGTACGTGATGCAGGTGGTGAGCCAGCTTCTTGATCCAAGGACCTCAGAATTCACCGCTGCCTTCGTGGGCAGGCTGGTCTCCACTTTAATTTCAAAAGCAGGAAGTGAGCTGGGAGAGAATCTGGACCAGATCCTGAGAGCTATTCTGAGCAAAATGCAACAAGCGGAGACGCTCAGTGTAATGCAGGTGAGCAGGGGCTGGGCGCCCAGGAGAATAAGTAGAAGTGTCAGGAAAAGAAATTGTTGAGGTTGTTTGGTTTTGGGGTTGTTTTTTTTTTAATTGTGTGCCTGATTATGGCTACTGCAATTGGAGGTTCTGCATATCTTCTCGAAGTAGTCAGGAAAATGCCTGTTCGGCTAATACAGAGTTGTCTGGATTACAGGATAAGCCAGGTTCTTGTGGGTGAGCTTTAACACATCATAAATAGTCCCTCATGACCTTGTGCTTGCAAGCAGTGAACCTTTAGAGGGGACAAGTGTTGCCCAAGTATGGATGTTGTGAAAGGGGGCTTGTGTTTTCTAGTGTTTTTGTGCTGTATTCGAAGGATAAATGCCTGGGAGTTGAGACAAGGTGAACTTGTGGTGGATGGGAGGTGTAGCTGGCCTGCATCCGATGAGGGGCCAGGCCAGAGCGTCACCATCTCTTCTAGCCTTGACCTACTTCTAGTGGCACACTTTTATGGAGTGATTTTATCCCAGTGGTCCTTATTCTCTTTCCTGTCTTTCTTGTCTCTGCCCTTGATGTAAATTGATGGCTGCCCTGGTTCCTCAGCAGCAGCTGGGGGAAGGCGTTTTGCTGGCGCTGTTGAGGAGTTCTGCCTTCTGGCAAGATCCTACCTTTGCCCTCGCTGTGGCACTTGGCTGAGGCTCACTCTGCTCTAACCCTTTTATCTGGTGTGTTTCTCAGATTTTCGTATGTGCGTTTTTCAAGCCAGCACATGGACAATCAGGAAGGCCATTCAGATGTCAGCACAGACTTCATCTTAAAGCCTTGATTTTTTTCAGAAACGCTGTTGATTCGTAGCTGTTCAGAACGGTTCTCACTTTGCCTGTTTTTGGATTTAGGAGATCTGGAAGCTTAAATCTGAGGCAGTCACATGAAGCCCCTGTAGGCAGGGGAAGAGAAAGGAGCCTTTCACAATGCTGAATCTCTTCCCTGTGTTAGCCTGAAAGATGGACCTGTGGAGGTGGGCAGCTGTTCCCTGAGGAAGCCTGCAGGGGTGCCCTCAGACTTGGAGACTAACAGACGTATGGAGCACATGAATTCTACTCTGGTCTTTAGGACTTGGACTGTAAAACTGCCTCTTTAAAAAAAAACAAACAACAAACAAACCCAACCAAAAAAACCAAAACTTACTAAAACTTGCAGTTCTTTCCCTAAAACCTCTGTTCGAAGTGCACTCAGAGTTGGAAAAGTACTGCTGAATTATGTGATGATGTGGGAGCAGGGCAGTCCTGTGGAGGAGGTGATGATGGGAAATCCCTGGAGTGAAAGGGGAAGAAAATATGGGTCCTGGCTCTGGAGCGGCAGCTTCTGTTCCTTAGTTTGTTAATGAGGCACATTTCCACTAGATACGTGGAGATTTAGAGCTCTGTGTATAGAACCACGTGTACAGCTTCTGGTCCGTTGTGCAAACCAGGGCAGTTGCAGTGTCTGAGTGATGCCATATGATATTTTTTGCTTGTCAAAAGTCAACAGCAACCTCTGATATTTTTTAAATAGCTTTTTACTCTTTGCTTTAGGAAGGTTTGTTAGTTTGGGGAATGGGTGTGAGTAAACTTATTCCTGTTGTGGTTTTTTGGTGGGGGATAAATACTGCTGTTGATTGTAGTAGTTTATTGCCTGCTTTTGTAGCACGGAGGGTTTTGCAGAGGGTTATACTTACTCTTCCTGTTGGGGTTGGTAAGCGCAGTGTCTACTCTTGTAGAAAACTCAGTTACTTCAATATTTGATAAAACACTTTCACCTATTAAATTATGTACAGCTAATGTTTCCTTTCTCCTCCTGTAGTCCTTGATTATGGTGTTTGCTCACTTGGTTCACTCACAACTGGAACCACTCCTGGAGTTCCTGTGCAGTCTCCCCGGACCAACTGGCAAGCCTGCCTTGGAGTTTGTAATGGCCGAATGGATGAGCCGGCAGCACTTGTTCTATGGGCAATATGAAGGCAAAGTCAGGTAGGATGTTTTCATGAGCAGGATCTGTGCGTTAACGTTGGCTGACTGATCATCCCATTGCCATTAAATGCACGGGGTGTGAGGGAGAGGGGAGCTGGTTCCGACTTGGATTAGTGTGCGCCAGCATTGGACAGAATTAGTTTTTTCCCGCACTGTCAGCTCGGCTCAGGAGAGCCGTGGTAATTGGAGCAATCTCTGATCCTCCTCTAAGTGCTCCTCTTGCTGCCTGGTGTTTCTGTGCTGGAACAGGGTGACCCAAGGGGAAGGGGGTGTCTCTTGTGAGCACAGGAGTGCTTTTGAGATTGAACTGCTGTGAATGGGATAAGAATAACTTCCAGACATGAAATTGCCTTTATGGACTACTGTAGAGTTTCAGGGTTTCCTAAGAGAATCTGGTGATTTCTTCTTGAACTAATGATCTTTTAAAAGTCAATAAAGAAATCAACTGAAACAGTGTTCTCCCCCTTTTGCTGTAGGAGCACATTTGTGGTGGAGGCTGAGGACTATATTCCAAAGCATGAAATGCCCTGTATTAATATCAATTTTGCCACCGCTGCTTTGATTTTTTCTGAAAATGCGAAGCCTAACAGACCACTCTTAGGGGTCTCCCCAGCTGTTAACTCACTTCTCAGTATGTGTTGGTGTGTTGTTGTAATAAGGCAGTCAAATAGCCTGTGAAATAAAAACAAAAAGCATGTTTAAAAAGCATGTTTGTGAATGATCATGCTGAACAAGAGGCAGTCTGATTTGGGGATCTAGTGCTGGTTTTAGTCACGCTTGGTCGGTTTCATCCCTAACAGCAGTGGTTTATCCCCGTTTTGACAGAGCAGGGCTGTCTGCAGGATCCCCTGAGACTGCTTACGGCCACAGCGAAGAGCCAAGGCTGATGCTGACAGGGAGAGCAAGGTTAAACTTTGTTGTTCAGTGCTGTGTCCGTATTTTCCAAGATTAGAGCTATTTCTGTGCAGATGACTTGGCGGGGCTCCACACTATATTAAATACTTTGATTTGGGTTATCTATGGTGTTGCGTATCGTGCATTAGGAAATGCTAGGTATGTTCTGCATACTGAAGAACAGCAATGCCTGCTCAAAGGGCCCTCTTGTTACAGTTAGTAAAAGGAACACGAAGATAGCCGACACCTTCTGTGTGCATCAGTCCCCATCCCTGTGAGCAGCAGATTGAAGAAGTGGTTATTTGCTCTTGACTTGCATGATGAAAGGATGGGAAAACTTTGGGCAACTCAGGGGTGGCACGTAAGGTCTGGACACAGACCAGCAGTGTGGGAACTCAGAGCCATAGTGTGGGAGAGAAAGTGTGTGAAGTGAAAGCACAAAAAGGACAAGTTCCACGGAGCTCTGAAACTTAGTGTGAGACTTGTAGAGCCAGGAAGAGGTTTTAAGAGTGCCAAGGAAAAACTGGTGGCCTTAACCTGGAGTCAAAATCATCCTCGGTATGGCTTGAAGACAGCCTGGAACTGGAGATGGTTCTGAAGTGTGGCGTAGAAATCGGAGCAGCAAGGATGGAAAGAGCTTGGAAGGGAGCAAGCCAGAAGGTCTGAGTGTAGCTGAGCTGTGAAGGATCAGAAGTGAAAAAGAGCTTTGAGGCTGGAGAAGAGTAGACGAGATGTTCATGGCTGCAGATCAACCGAAGTACTACTGTCCTGCCGCTTTCTTTGTAATTCCATCTTCCTCTGCACGTGATGCTTCAGGGGCATGTTTAACCTTGTGGTCCTCTGAACTGGAAAAACCTTTAATGTATTTATGCGCCGTTTGGTAGTGTTTAATCTAAAGCTTTGTCAGTTTTTGCTTGCTTTGCAGTCAGGAGATGAGTCCAGTTCCGGATGCTGACATAAAGCAGAAATGGGAAAACTTTATAGTGCTTGTTCTTGGCAAAAGTGTAGAAAAAAGGGCATCTTGAATGTCTGCTCTGGAGGTGTGTTCCCTATTAACAGTTCACTGTGAGAGCCAGGCAGTTTAGAGACATTCTCATCTGTAATTTCCCTGTTCCCTGCTCCCCAGCTCTGTAGCGTTGTGTAAACTCCTTCAGTATGGCATCAACACAGATGACAAGCGACTTCAGGACATTCGGGTAAAGGGAGAAGAAATATTTAATATGGATGAGGGAATACGGACACGATCAAAGTCGGCCAAAAGTAAGTAATCATTTTGCTATTTTTAACAGGTTTGGGGTTTTTTTCCCTCTTAGTAGATGCTATGACAGGCCATAAAAATGATCTTGAAGATCACACAAAGCTGTGGGAGAAGTTTCCTACAGAAGGTACATGTTTTCTTCAGAGCTAATCCATGCATCGTGTACTTAACATATCCATGGCTTGCTTTTATTCTGCCAAAGGCTGATTCGAAAGACTCCTGATGTTTCTCATTTAATATAAGCGGATGAGGTGATTATGGGGCAGGGAGGTATTCACCACTACTTTGCGTCATCCTGTTCCATTTAATGAGATAGAATTGTTAACTTCATGATACCTCGTAGCTTCTCTGGGCGGAAAGTGTGTTTAGTGAATACAGGGATTTTAAAAAGTGGTGTTTATTAAGAGGAGACAGGCTTTCACCAATATTGGCAATGATTTCCACAGGTTAAGAAAAGCTTCGCCAGTCTCCTGCATACGATTTCTCTTTACTTTTAATTGGCTGAACCCAAAATCCTTGGTTAGAGATTACTGTGTAGAGATTCTTATATTAAATTGGAGAGAGCAGTTTTTTTCCTGGGGACTGAGCCCCAGAGGGGAAGATGCTGGGGAGCCACTGTCCTCAGCAGTCCGTAAAAACCTTGGTTCTGCAACTTGCTGGGCCGGAGCTTGTTGTGGGATGGGATGTAGCGGCTGCGCTGATCCAAACTGGAGGCTCATCAAGGCAGGCGGTGCTCCTTGAACCTTCAGCTGTCAGAGGCTCAGGCGATCTGGGGTGATGCAGTAACGCTGCATAAAGGAAGTAAACAGGGGGAAGCACTAGGAGTGTAAGAGGTAAGTAGTGGTCACAAAACACCTGCTTCCTTATTAGTCTTTGCTTAAAAAAACCCCACCAAAGAGCACAAACAGATATTTAGCGAGATAGAAGAACAGTAATTGCTAGCATTTGAGCATCTAAAGAGTTAGAACTAGAGTTTCCAGTTCCTTTATTTGATAGGATCTTTACTTTTGCAATTAAAAACACTGTCTAGCTATCCCTATGGAATAATTAGGCCTTGCAGGAGCCCTGGTGAGGAAAAGTTGGAGCTTGCAGTGTCTCAGGAAGGGTAGAGCCACATGGGAGTGCCGCACTGCTCATTTACTTGAAAGCACTGCTAGGTCTGCAGCAATAACTTTGGAGAAGGATGCTTAATGACGTCATCCATAACTGTGACTTCACTGAGTAGAGTCACAAATTAATTCAGCCGTGAAGATTTTAACTATGCCTTCTTGTCGTTCAAAATACACAAGATTTGATATTGCAGTTAAGATCTTTGGAAATGTAGCTGTGAAGGTATATGGAAAGAGCATTTGGGGGTTTTTTGTCAGTCCCTTTTTCCTCCCAACCATGTTGGAAGTTTTTGCTCATCTGCGAGCATTTTAAATGTATGGTAAAAGTGAAAAAAAAAAAAAACCCACGCAAAAAAGTGCCTGTTTTCAACAACTCTTTATTAAAAGCGGTATGAATATATATTTTTCTTCTCTTATAGATCCTGAACGCTGGACAAACATTCCTTTGTTAGTAAAAATCTTAAAATTAATAATAAATGAACTCTCTAATGCAATGGAAGCAAATGCATCTAGGCAGACAACAGCAGACTGGAGCCAAGGTAAAACACTGGGTTTGCTTCTCCTCTTTGCATGACTTAAATCTACTTTGTAATCTCTTCAGAAGCATTAATAGTAATAAGAAACTCATGATAGTAAATAGTATACCTGAAATTTCAAAGGCTCAAATAGTGATCCGAAGGGTGATATCAGTCAGTGTTGTGTGTTCTTCCACCTGAAAATTATTGTGGGCCAGTTTGGAAGGTGGGCTCTGACTGTATGCCAAGAAAATTATCTGTTCTTGGTGTATCTGCTTTGCCTTTCTTCCTCCCTGCTTCAGTCGTCCATTCTTGCAGCTGCCTTTTGCTGAGCTCCAGTTCTTGGGTTACTCGTCCCAAAGGGACAGGAAGGGTTGCGGGTGTTTCCCTTCATCCACCTACACGAGCAGGGACGTTTGCCTAAAATCTGTCCAGCCCCTGTGGAGCGATCAATAGGCTGGACCTCTCAGATTTTGTTTATTTCTAGAAATTTTTGTTTTCTAAACAGATGATTCAAATGATATGTGGGAGGATCAGGACGAGGATGAGGATGAAGATGAAGGCTTAGCAGGACAGTTCTTATCAGATATTCTTTCCACAAACAAGTATGGTAAGTAACAGCTTTCAAGCACTTACTCAAGATGCAAATAGAGTCGGTGACATCCCAGTCAAAGTTTTCTTTCCACGACAGCAGCTCAGCAGAGGCTGCAGGCAGGGGAAGGAAACCTTGCACTGGGATGTTGAATAAGGACTCGTTTCTGTAAGAGGGGGATGTGTCTGAATAACACAATGTTAAATAACTGCATTTTTCACCTGAGAGTTTAAATGCTGTGTAGGCTTTGTGTTGCTGTGAGGTTCATGCAGGTATTTCTTCTAAAGAGATAATTGATGCTTCAAGATGTAGACATGACCTTGGAATTACACTGTTGTAGGAGTGGATGAGCTTGTTTGTGGAGCAACCTTGAGAAATAATAGCTGCATAAAGATGGAGCGGGTGTAGTGTCTGCTTTCCTCTGCTTTCCAGGTTGCGTATAGTCTTAGAAGAGAGAGCCTTACAGGCAAATACAATAAGGGCGACGACTCATATTGGGACAGAATTGGAAAGGTGTCACCCTGAGATAAGATTAAGGCATAAGATAATAGTGCTCATAACTAACAAACCTGCTTGTCTTGTATCCCGTGTGTGCTCGTCTCGCCTGCACATGCCTTGAGACTCCCACTGTGACCCTTTTTGTTCTGGGTGTCGTGTTTTCTAATAATTGGCAGCGAATATTCTGGATATAAATTGTTTTTACCCAGCAGCGCTGACACTATTTCTTTTTGGATCCCTGGATTTCAACAATAGTCTGATAGAATACTTTGTGAGATATTTTGCTCTGTTTGAGGTTAAAACCTGCTGATTTGCCTCTGACAGATGAGGATTACTATGAAGATGATGAAGAGGATGATCCAGATGCATTAAAGGACCCTCTTTACCAAATAGATCTCCAGGTGATGCTTTAGAATGAGTTTGTTGCTTTTTTTAATCAGATTCCTATCATTCCTTATAAACTTAATTTTTTTGTGTGTTGTACTTTAACCGAACTGCGAATGAACAAAACTTTTTGAACACAGGGAGGTGAGACACTTCTACCTGTGAGCTTCGCAAGTATCTGCTGAAATCAGCAGCAGATCGGACACTGAACATGACAGAGTTGCCTCCTCCACTGGGAGATGCTCCCATCCACTCACGGCCCCGACACGATACTTTGCTCCTGCTTTTTACCAGCACCTGGCAGCCATTTATAGCCCTTCCCCTCCGCTGCTGCCCTTCTGCATCGCCTTTCTGTTCCCTGCAACCCCTTTGTCTTCCTTGGTGCATGTCGAGGTTTGTCTTTTGATACATGAAAGAAACAGAATTTCCGAAGCGACGTGATGCTAACTGGGTCTTTCTGTCTTCCTTTCAGGCCTATCTCACTGACTTCCTCTGTCAGTTTGCACAGCAGCCCTGCTATGCAATGTTTTCAGACCATCTCAATGAGAATGAAAAGCGAGTGTTACAGGCCATTGGTATATAAACCCACTCGAGAGACCATCCTGATCATATCTGAACAATATTTTTTTGGCTTATTCCACGTTTTATGATTAAACATAAAACATTTTCCAGTCTCTACCTGTGTGTTACAGGTGGATGATGGCCTCGTTGCAATGTATTGAGCCTCATCTTAACATGAATCTGCTAAGGGAAGGAATACTAAGAAAGCAGCAAGGACAGAAGTCTGTAGAGCTTTGCACATCGGTCTCACCATGGGAGCACTTTCATTTTCCACAGTAACTTTCCAGGAAGTTCTTAAAGATTAAAAAAAAAAAAATGTGCCCTTAATATTTTTAAAAGAAAACTGTCTCTGCCTGAGAAGAGGCACTTAACTGAGTTTCCCACAGCACAGTTGGACAGAGAAAGGAACCGGGTCACTTACAGATTGCTTGGATGTATCTTGAGACATTGGAAGGTTGTTCCTCTTCGCGCTCGCATAACACATACAGGGTAAATATCTTGATCTTACAGCGTGACTTCTTTTTGTAGAACTATAGACTCTTTTATCAGGGATGCCTGAATGGTATGGAACCTGTTTACAGGAGCTCGGATGGGAAGCTGAGACAATAAAACTGAATGCACGTCATCTTTCCTGTTGTGGATGGGGCTTTGTTGCTCACATCTGCTGTCTAGTCCCATGGGAGCAGTTCTTTACTAACGCTTTTGTGTGCACATGCTCAGAGGAAGCTACCACTTAAATTTCTGTTCCTACGGCATGTGGCTACTAAAGACTTTGGTTTTATGGAACACAAGGAGCCACGATTTTTAGGGGGAAAAATCCTGATTGTATTTAACATACTCGCTCCGTGACAGCCACTCTGAACTACTTTGCTTCCTTCACACTCCTGTGTGTATTTTTATAGAGTGGTAAAATAACATTTGCAAATTGATTTACCCGTAAGAACAGCGTGATGTATCTCACAACACCTCTCTGCCTTTGGTTCCCCCTTGGGGAAAATGAAAATAAAACTATTAAAATGTACATTGGTATCCTTCTTATAAAACAGATTTAAAAGGAGCTTGCACTTGTTCCCTGAAGTCGCTTTTTAAAGACAGATTTCTCCTTAGGAAACTTTCTGTACGTGCTGCCCGGAGGATGTCGGGGTGTTTTGCAGGAGTCACCTGGTCAGAAAGGGAGTCCTGTAATGGCTACATCTTCTTCTTAAAAGAAAAAAGCTGACCCATTATAGAGTTTCCTTTCCTAAGAAAGGTACTTGCTGTTCCTTTGTGGAATAATATGCTTTGAAGTTGTATCTAAAAACCTCCAAAGAGCTGGAGTAGTTCTATATCTTACTGGTCTGATAGTACAGCTTTTCACTTTTTTTACCAGGAGGGGATAATAAATTAACTTTTTAACAGACAAAGATGGCACGATTTGTTTAGCACGTGTGGGGAAAATGGTAAAACACCCCTGAATTCTAAAGCAGACCTTGCTCCCCTCTCCCACCCCAGCCCCTCGCCTTGTGCCTGAGAACGGGCAGAACGAGGGCCAACCCCCACCGCTCGCTGCAGACTGATCTGACCCCTCCTTGAGTTCGCAGTGGTTTTGTACAGATGGCTCTGTGAGAAGCAGAATTTGAAGCCTGATTTTTGTGTGTGTCTAATAAGGCATAACCTCTGATCAAAAGTTTCCATGCAGCTGTGTCATGGTACCTTTCTCCCCTGTGGATTTGCTGGTGTGTAAGAATATGTGATTAAACTTTGTGCCATGGCCTTCTCTTCAGTGGGAATGCTGTGGGTCTGTCTTCTACCTAGAGATTGTTCTTATTTTTTTAAAAAAGTCTATTAGGAATTTTGGTTTGAGGCATTTGTCTCTCAGCTTTCACTGAAAAGAGCCATCAAGTTAAACTAACCAGTGAGGAAGCCAAGCTAGAAACAGATGCCTGCAGTGGCGTGTCCCAATAGCCATGCGGGAAGGATCGGGTGGGTGCCCTCGGAGTGACTGGTGCCAGCCCTGGGAGGAGGTGGGACTACCTCTTTTTGCCCATGCGTTGGCAGCAAGGCTCAAAACCAGTCATCCATTCTTGGAGGTAAGTGAGCACCAAACACCTGGAAGCCCCTGGGTGTGTTTTAGGGTGTTGGTTGTAAATGGAGCACGTTCATGTCTGGGTAGGCAGGGCTGGAGGCGAGGTGCTGGTGGGGGTTACTGGAGCGTGCCTTAGTGGTGCTTGCTTTAGTTAAGTGGGGTGATGGGTTTAAACAAGACCGTGAAACAAGAGCAACCCAGCACTACTGAGACCATTCCTCATCCTGAACTGAGAAATCAAAGGACTTGTTTGCAATTGTGAGGTCCCAAAAGTAGATGGGCCGATGTCTGGTAGAGCTCCTGTTGGTGCTCGTAGTGTGTTGGTTAGAGACTGCTCTTTGATCCGCAGGTGGCGGTGGCTTTTCCAGGTGTGTAGCTGGTGAGATGGGAAAGATCGGGGGATAAGTGGCGTCTGGGGACTGGTGCTCTGCACTCCCTCCTGCAGCGTCAGCTCAGGTGCAGCCTGAGCTGGCCGGGCACGGTGCCGCCGCGCCGGGCTGGCGTAGGTATGGAGTTGGGGACTGACCCTGGAGGCGGCGGGCACAGGAGCAGTGCAGCTGTGCAGCACGCTCTGCAAGCAAACCCATGGTGCACAGGATGTTTTTTGGCAAGAAATACTGTGACTCAGGCTTCCCCTAGAAAGAGGCTTAATAGGATGTGAGGGTGGCAGCATGCAAGGGAGACGGTTCGAAGGACCCCTGCCTGGTCCTGGTGCTCGCACTGATGTAACTCCTTTGCCCTTACGCTTTCTCTCTGTTCTTCCTCCTAACAAAATCCTGAGTGCTCAGTGATGGATCTTTAATCAAGACGTTTTTGCTGGAGGGGTGTCACTGCGCTGAAACGACTCTGAGCCGTGACAAGGTGGTTGCTCAGGATGAGCAGGACTCCGCAGAGGGGTGTCTAAGGCCTGGTTTTGAGGTGCAGAGCGCTCCTCTTGTCTGCTGTTGAGAAGAAACGGTGCTATTAGTCATTAAGGTTACTAACGCCATGTTAGGAAATACAGGCTCCCTGTATTTCCTAACTCAAGCCGAAGGGTGGGATGCGGCTGCCGCACGTGCCCCTGCCGGCGCTGGTGCTTTGCACGGGCGTGTGCATGCGCGTGTCCTGCTCGCAGCTCCTCTGTGGTGAGGAGCCGATCGATCATCGATCGTGGGGAGGAACTGATCCCCTTCTGCGCGCTGGGTGTTACCCTGCTGGAGCAGCCTGGAGCTCTGATAAGTTACAGTCCGTGGCTAACGAGTTCATAGCTCAGCTATGGCTCTAGAACGAGACTTTACGTGTATTCACGAGTATTGTTCTTGGTTTGGTTTTTTGTATTAACAAATAAACTCTTTTAACGTGAAAACCTGCCTGGCTTCCGCGTCTTGCAGCGGCGGCCGCCGGGCGCGGGCCTCGAACGCGCGACCTTCCGGCCCCACCGCGCGGGGCGGCCCGGCCCCGCGGCGCGGTGCATGCTGGGGGCTGTAGTCCGCCGGGCGGGCCGCGGCGCGGGGCGCGCTGGGAGCCGTAGTCCGGCGGCGAGGCCGGGGCCACGCCGGGAGCCGCCGTCCGGCGGGCGGCCCCGCGGCTGCTGGGGGCTGGCGCGGGCCATGGCGGCGGCCGGAGCCCCGGCGGGCAGCGCCGGGCGCTCGAAGGTGGCGCCGAGCGTAGACTTCGACCACAGCTGCTCGGACAGCGTCGAGTACCTCACCCTCAACTTCGGGCCCTTCGAGACGGTGCATCGGTGGCGCCGCCTCCCACCCTGCGACGAATTCGTGGGGGCCCGGTGAGCGGGGGGCGGCGGGCCGGGGCGGGGGCGGCGGGGGTGTCCGGCGGCTCCTGACCGCCGCTCTCTGCCGCCCGCAGGCGCAGCAAGCACACCGTGGTGGCATACCGGGACGCCATCTACGTCTTCGGCGGGGACAACGGGTAAGGCCGCGGCGGGCCTGTGGGGAGGGGGCGGCAACGGGGGGGGGGGCGAGCGGCCCCGGCCTGAGGGGGGGCGGCTCAGGGGCCTCTGAGGCGGGTCCCCCCCCGAGGAGGGGAGGCTCAGCCGCCTCTCTCTTTCCTTCCCCTCAGGAAGACGATGCTGAATGACCTGCTGCGCTTCGACGTGAAGGACTGCTCGTGGTGCAGGTGGGCTGCCCTGCGCTCCCCCGCTCGGGCCCTCCCGCCCTGCGGGGCTGGGGGATGCCTCCTCCCCCCTCGGCGCCTCGGTCCCCGATGTAAAAACTGGGGGGCTCAACCAGAGCGCCCAAGGGGAAGCACCTCGCCCAACCCAAGCGCTGCCATTGCTGACCTCTGCAAGGCCGCTGCACGGCTGAGCTGTCGGGGAGCGTATTGAGTGACCCCGCACAGCTCCTGCCGGCGAGGGCTGCGGGGCAGCTCAGCGGTGGACGGAGCCGTGGGTCGCTGCTCTTCGTACACACCGTGAGGGCGCAGAAGGGGTGCGCGGGCAGAGGGACCGGGCTGCTGCAGCCCCTCCGGGCAGGAAGGGTGCCAAGGGGGGCTCACAGGTGCCTTCGCTCCTTTGCTCTGGACTGTGCAGTGTGTGTTGTCTCACCTGTGCCTCACTTGCTCTCTCTGCCAAACAGGTTTCAGCAGCATCGTGTTTGTCACTGTTTACGCTTACAGCACAAAGTCTGTCGTAAAATCTTAGCCGGTGTAATGAAGAAACCAAAGCTAGTGCAAACACTCAGGAACAGTGGAGTAACTTTTAACAATGGTTTCTTTTTTGTATCTGCACAACGGCTTTGAGTGTCTGAAGCACGACGAGGGTGTTTGATTGCTGCTGTTCTAAATGTTGTGCAGGGCTTTCACCACGGGGACCCCGCCAGCACCGCGGTATCACCACTCAGCTGTGGTCTATGGGAGCAGCATGTTTGTGTTTGGTAAGACAGCGGCAGATTACAGTTGTGCGTGCTTGGAGTGATAAATGTGCCAGTATTGTTTTGAAAATAGGATGAGATATTTTTAGGAAGTGTCAAAAGATCTTATTCAGTAGCAAATCCCATATTTTTCATGGCCAACTGTGATTTTACCTTGAGCTTGGAAATACTTTTGCTTTTTCCTGTAAAGAAGACTTGAAACTCATTACCATGGTGTTTCTTTAGGGGTAGAAGTGGGGAAGTTCTCCCACCTGTAGCAGTCCGTTAGTCAAACACCTTCTTTTTGTGCGATCTAAACTTCAGTTTTCTTCTAATGTAATGTTGAGCAGTGTGTATGCTCTATTGCGTTTGTGTCTAACGGAATTGTTGTTGCCCAGGTGGCTATACTGGAGACATTTATTCCAATTCCAATCTGAAGAATAAAAATGATCTCTTTGAATATAAGTTTGCAACTGGACAGTGGACAGAGTGGAAAACTGAAGGAAGGTAAGGAGCTGGCATCATTACCCCACTCTTCAAGGTGACTTAAGTGTAACTCAGCAAACATTTTAAATGGCATGGCTATAATTGGTTACAATGCTAACATTGAGGGTGCAGGATGATTTCTGCTCTGCTTCCTTGATAAAAGTTTTCTGAAAAGTATCTTTTGTTCTGAAGGAGTTTTTATGCAAGGCCTCTATTCCAAAGTGTGCTATATGGAAAATTTGACCAAAATCCATTCTTCATGTTTCATTTCTGTGACAGAAGGGATGGGAGCAAAGGAAATGTTTTCTTTTGAGTTGTTTCTTTTCAAGGATAGCATGCAGTTTGTTGACCCCTCATAGTTTCAATTTAGTTTTATCAGAAACCAGTTTGAAGCTTATTTGTAGTTAAATCTACATATTCTTTTCTGAATAAAGTTTGACTTTCTTGGAGTGCTCTGAAATGCACACGCTTGCTTGAAGTGCCGTAAGGTGCTCACACAAACACCCAGAAGCAGATGGTCGAGTTGATGGTAGATGTTTGGATCTGTTCAACAGAGGTTCCTGAGGCTCAGCTTTCCAAGGCAAAATCAAACCAGTAACGCAGTACTTCTCTCTGTGCACGTTTCAGGATGTTTCCCATGATGGTGATTTTGACCCAACTACTTGCTGTTTACCACACCCGCATACGGGACATGCTGTGGCTTTACACACAGTTCGTTACGTATTTGAAGTTTCTGAAATGCTGGTTTTAGCGGAGGGAGGGATGGGAACGTTTATTATTGTCATTTGTAGCAAGGGATGAGGGATGCACGATCCATTCTTAAGTTACTATTGCTTGGCTCTGACGAGCATATCTTATGTTTTAGAACATAGGCCACATCAGTAATTTCTCTTTCTGGTTATTCTAGCACCTAGACATTTTGGAGGGTAATTCTTATTCTCATTGTATGAACTCAAATGTCCTTGACTTTCCCCACAGTTACAGGTGGGCAAACTGCACCTCAGACGAGCTACATCTGCTGGCCTCGTGGCATCGTGGTTTTGTTCAGCCCTTCTCGGCTAATTTAGTAGAAACAACATAGATTAGGGAAGAGAAGTCATAGGTTTGATCTTTTATTGTGGAAGCTGCATCTGAGGAATGCCCCAAAAAACAATCCCCACTAAGCACTGTGAGCTCTGGCCCGGGTCTCATTCATGTGTTCCACCTTCTTAGAGCCTGAAAATATGCATGGGATTTTTATAGCATGAGTGGATTGCCCCTTGGCCGTGCGATAGTGCTATTAACTGTCCCACTATTTAGCTACTTTTGATAAAATACTTTAAGAGTATTTGAGGCCTAGCAAGGAATTAATTGGGATTTTTTTTCTCTTTTTTTCCTGTATTCATTAAGGTAATTTTTCTCTAGTGAAGAAAGCAGAGTGTAAAATTCTAAAATGTACCCTTCAGAGGCTTGCTTTGTGTTTTGAGGGTACGTGACACAAGCAGTTTCTTGGCTTGAAGCCATTTTGTGTAGGGGCCTGTTCCCACAAGTGCCTTTCACCTGTCATGCAGATCCTCTTACGGCACCTCTGCAGATTTAAGACTTCTTTTTTTTTTTTCTCTTCGTTTTCTCGATTGCAGGTTGCCGGTTGCGAGGTCAGCTCATGGCGCAACCGTGTATAGCGATAAGCTGTGGATCTTCGCAGGATATGATGGCAATGCACGGTACGTGGTGGGGTTGCTCCCTCCTCGGGTGCTTCTGGAAAATCCCAGTCCCTCACTTTTCATCTCTGTGGAGACATTTCTGGTGCCTTGTCCCAGATGGCAGCTCTTCACGTTTGCTGTTAGCCTATCCGGGAAGAATCAATTCTGAACATGTAATTTTTCTTTGTCTTGATGGCCTTGAGAAGTATTTAACGTTGATGCACAATATTTGCATTGTGAGAGCATATGGAGATTGTCACAAACCAGGAGCTGCCTCAGCGAGCTAGGCTGCCTCCTCTTCTGAGGAGAGTCTGCAGAAAAGTTACCAGCTCCTCAGAGTCTCCAGGAGAACTGCTGCTAAGTGGAAGAACAGATGCAATCCTTTCTTTATTTCTGGAGGAGGAACTGGAGAAAGGTGCATGACTCTGTGGGATTGCTCAGTTCCAGCTTAGGGAGATCCCCAGAGACCTTGGGTAGCTGGAAGGAGGGATTGGGTGAGGGGAGCTGTCTAATTTATGTTAAATATGTCTAATCATGTTAAAAAATGTCTTTCTGTGGAACATGAGCCTCCAGGCATGTTTGAACAAAGGAAGCATCTGTAGTTGTCTGTGAGTAACTTGTAATGGGAAAAGCATAGTCAGGAACGTAGCAGTCAGTGATGTGTCGGGTTACCCACTTCATCCCCCTTTATGGATTTGAGGTAGAACTCAGCCACATAAATAATTACTGTGGTCGGTCTCAGGGGTTAGCAGGGATGGATAGAAGAAGGCAGAGTAATAAGGGGTATTTCTGTAAAAATCCTGTGGATTAAATAGCAGAAATCCTTAAGCTCCAGGCAGAGTTGCTCTGTGTAACTGTTAACTGTAATATACTTGTAACCAGAAAGATGCTACAGCAAGCTTAGGTGGTGGTCTGAAATCTAGCTGTGGGACAAAAAGATTATAGTCGTTTCTTCTGTTAGCAGAAGTAGGAGATTCTTCCTGTGCAGGAGGAGGAATGCTGATGAAATCGGATCTCTGTCCTTTCAACTCCATGAGCTAAAAATTACCGAAAATAAACTGTTTCAAATCAAGCGTTTTTTGTGTTATCACATAGGTTAAATGATATGTGGACAATTGGCCTGCAGGATAGAGAGCTAACATGCTGGGAAGAGGTAAGCAGCTTTAATTTAGACTAAGACATAGAATTTTCTTTTTTGGTTTTCATACACAATTGAAATTTTCCTGCACTGGATTATACTGCTCTCTCTTCAGAATGTGTGTGTCACACAGCCAAAAAGGAACAGCCCAAATTTGATTTTGTTGGTGTATTGGGAAAACCAAGCGTGTATGAAAGTAATTTTTTGCTTGGAAATCTGTGAACCTGACCTGGACTGCCCATGGCGGCTTTGCTCTGCCCCCTCTAGAAAGGGACTGCATTTCCACTTCAGCCACTGCCAGAGGCTGCGAGCTTTGCTGGCTGCCCGTCAGGATCGGAGCCCTGATCCCGACAGTATCAGGGCTTTAGAAATGTGGCCTCTCATCCTTTTTATCCATGGTAAAATTAGTCTGCGCAGACTTGTAAGCACAGCATTAGTTGATTGCCTGTAGTGAGATGTACAGGGACTTGGTTGTCTGCACACGCTGCTGCCGCGTGGTCGGTCTGTCTGTCTGCGGATGTACTTGCATGGTCCTGCAGCACACTCAGCGCGCGTAGCTGTGCACAGCGATAGTACATCTTAAATTTTGAACTTTGTTATCTTTCAGATTGAACAAAGTGGTGAAATTCCTCCTTCGTGCTGTAATTTTCCTGTGGCTGTTTGCAAAGACAAGATGTTTGTTTTCTCTGGCCAGAGTGGAGCAAAGATTACCAATAATCTCTTTCAGTTCGAGTTCAAGGAAAAAATGTAAGTCCAGGCAGTTAAGTCGTGCAAAATCCTTGACTACTTCAGTTGAGAAATCCACATACGTAGGGGTGTTGAGGAAGAATTCTGCATCTCATGATGAGGAAGGGTAAATAGGATAAAACATGGACTGCTTTAAAAAGACTGTCACTTGCCATGTGCCTCAGATTGGTGTTTTTCAGCAGACAAACGGAAAGTTTATTAGATTCACTTTAACAATGAGCGTGAATGTTAATGTACTCAGAATGGGATGCCAAATCTTACCTTCCTAAAGGTTGTTATATGAATACCTGATTAAAACCAGACGGGTCCTGTGAAATACCAGTTCATAGTGAAATCACTGGGAAATGTAAAATGCGTAGTATCTTTTAAAATCTTGAGTATTGAGACGTTTGGTGTGGCTTGGTCAAAGTGGGGAGCATTGCTCTGAAAATGTGGCCCCTCTGATGGGGGAAAAATGCCAGAAGTGGGAATACAGATCCTCTGGTCTGTTCTAACAACCTGGTCTGTCCGGTTGTTGGCTGCAGTGGAACCACAACTGAAACAACAGCTAACAGCCCCCAGACCTTGGCTGAAATCGTGCGATCAGAGGGGGTAGGCGATGCCTTATCCACATGGCATACGGTATTGGAATGGTGCCCTTTCCTTGGAAGGGTCAGCTATTAAAATGTGTGATAATAGGTCACTGATTCCTTCGCAAGTTGCTGTCTTTGAGCTGCTGGGGTTTCTATAAATACATCTGGGTTATGGAACCACATTGCCTTTATCACATTTTCAGTTAGAAGATTAGCAACGCAGAGCTGACATAGGCCTCTGAGAAATCTGCAGGATTAGTCACTGTCTGTGCTCATGCAGGTTCAGTAACTACTGTAACAGAGCTCTTCTTTATTCTTACCATGTGGGAGTTAGAAAACTTACTTTGCAGAAAAGAATCGTAAAAAAAATACACTGTTTCATTTCTAATGCCACAGTTGGACGCGAATTCCCACCGAGCACTTACTTCGAGGTTCCCCTCCTCCTCCACAACGGAGATACGGCCACACAATGGTTGCATTCGACCGGCACCTCTACGTGTTTGGTGGTGCTGCAGACAACACGCTGCCCAATGAGCTCCACTGCTACGACGTGGACTCTCAGACCTGGGAAGTTATCCAGCCCAGCCCAGACAGTGAGGTAAAACCTTCGGCTCTTGTTTTTCCCTTTTATGCTCTGGGGGTTTTTTGACTCATTTTCGCTGCCGAGCTATGGACATGTTTTTGACAAGGACCTTGGCTTTTATTTAAATGGTAATAGCTCCTTCCCACCACTGGTTAAGCAGCTGAAATACTGTGGGCAGCAGTCTTTAAAAATGAGTCAGTGTTTACACATTTAAAACTTTGGTTAGTACTGTTTAAAGAAATACCATAAAACACTTGTAACTCAAGTTTTGAGTCAGTCATTACCTGACAAAGATTAGGAATGAATTCACTGAGCGGAGCAGTGGTTGTGTGGTTGGCTGCGTGATGCTCTCGAAGCAGAATTCAAACCTAGACGAGGTTTTCATTGTTTCGCTGTAACAATGCCTGTGTGCGTAAAATTGTATGAATTCTGTAATTATACAGAATAGCATTTCCCTTTCAGTCAAGTGTAAAGTGTTTGCTTCTAAAGGTATGACTTTATAATAATAATAATAGAGATCATAGGGAGGCTCAGAAATGGGTTTTTTGAGCATATTTGCGTTAATAAGGTACATAAATTAAAAAACATAGGTTCTTTACATGAACAGGCAGTAGATGACCGAGGGCCAAGTAACATCCCAAATGAGAAAATATTAAAAAAAAAAGATGATGAACCTGTTAATGTGTTTCTTTTGGGCCACTCATTACAATGCAGTGGTTGTGTGATAAAATGTCAATATTTTTTTCGTAGCACGCTCATTGGTGCCACCTGTGGGATAACCTGGTGTTTCAGGTTGGAGTGCTGAGGGTTTGCATGGTGTCAGTACACATGTCAGTTCACATTTCAGTAAATGCGGTTTCAGTGGGCTCTGATCATTCCCAGAATGCACAAAAACGTAGGTTTTTTGAAGCCTGCACTAATATGTGTATTTCCTGGGTTTAGAATCACAGAATGGTTTGGGTCGGAAGGGACCTTTAGAGGCCATCCAGTCCAGCCCCCTGCCCTGAGCAGGGACATCTTCACCCAGATCAGGTTGCTCAGAGCCCCGTCCAGCCTGGCCTGGAATGTTCCCAGGGATGGGGCATCGACCACCTCTCGGGGCAACCTGGGACACGGTTTCACCACCCTCACTGTAAAAAATTTTTCCTATATCCAGTCTGAATCTCCCCTCTTTTAGGTTAAAACCACCACCCCTTGTCCTGTCACAGCAGCCCTTGCTAAAGAGGTCACCCCCACCCTTCCCACAGCCCCCTTTAAGCGCTGGGAGGCCGCAATAAGGTCTCCCCACAGCCTTCTCATCCCCAGCCTGCACAACCCCAGCTCTCCCAGCCCGGCCTCGCAGCAGGGGGGCTCCAGCCCCCGGAGCATTTCTGTGCCCCCTCTGGCCCCGCTCCCACAGCCCCGTGTCTGTCCCGCGCTGAGGAGCCCCGAGCTGGAGGCGGCGCTGCAGGGGGGTCTCACAGAGCGGGGCAGGGGGGCAGGACCCCCTCCCTCGCCCCGCTGCCCGCGCTGCCGGGGATGCAGCCCCGGGCACGGCCGGCTTCTGGGCTGCAAGAGCACATTGTTGGCTCGTGTGCAGCTTTTCACCCAGCAGCACCCCCAAGTCCTTCTCCTTAGGGCTGCTCCCCACCCCTCCATCCCCCAGCCTGGGCTGGTAGCGGGCGCGGCCCCGACCTGGGCGCGGGGCCTTGTGCTTGGCCTTGTTGAACCTCTCGAGGGTCCCACAGACCCACCTCTCCAGCTTGTCCAGGTCTCTCTGGATGACATCCCGTCCTTCTGGCATGTCAGCTGCTCTGCTCAGCTTGGTGTCATCATTTAGAATGGTTATGTTGACTGTATTTATTAATTTTAATAGATTTTACCTTAAGCCACGTTCAGCTACTTTGGCTGATTTAATGGCAGGTTTAGAGTGTGTTAGCTGATCTGTGGGGAGGAAATGCTTGATGTTCGTGTGCTGTACAGAGAACTGCAGAGATTAAGGTTATACCTCGAAGAGATGGATATTACGTGAATCAGGATGAAATGCAGATTTACTAATTTTGCCAGAATTGATATGACAGAGGTACTCACATCCTTGACTGTGGCACTGGATTTGAGTTTGTTTCAAAGACGCACAACTCAGCATTTGATGGGTGGGAGAATGCCGTTTGCACTGCTCTTAAATTAATGGTGTGCGTGGGCCTCATTTTGAAAAATTATTTGCCCAAAGTATTTAATGGTAGCCTATTTTATGCTTTACAAAGCTGATTTATTTTCACATGAAATTGATAAAACTGCATCTCCAACTTCTTAAAGATACAGTTGCCTTCAGGAATGTAGGTTCTGTTCTGTTCCTACCAACGTTATCATTTGACACTTCAGGCTTCCTCAGTCATTAGTTCTTCGTGATACAATTGCATATTGCTTTCGGGGCAAAAGTGCTCCTGACAGTGTTGTAAAACAGCATTATTGCCTGACTTACCCCCCGCTAAATTTGTCTTCGTGTTTCATATTTCTTTTCTTGGGCTGCCTGTAATCCCAGGCAGGTGTCTGTCTGCTGGTCGCGTGTGTTGTATTTTGGAGTTTCTTCCACAGTTACAGCATCTAGAGACTAGTTTCCTAGAAATGGGAAGCGCGATTGAAGCACTGTGGAAACACGTGATAGTAAATTTTCTTAAAAGACTGATTAACTGCAAGATCTGAGAGGCTTTTGGTGTTTTAAGTAAGGCTTAGATGATTTTGTGTGTTCTGGAGTAATAACTGGATGATTTCTCAGGATTGTTTTCCTGACGTTTCTATGAGCTTTTGGCAATTACTTTTAGCAGTGGCAGTGAATGTTATACAGTCCTATTGCCAGGACACTCTGAACTTGAAATTCCCTTTCTTATCCATACCTGTGAACAAAATTATTTACATTAAGTTGAAACAAAGTAGAAGACAATGAGTGCAGTGCTATCTCAGCACTTGAAGAATTCTGCTTGTGTGTGGAGTGATGGTGACCTCTGTTAATGTGCAGCAGAATTATCTGTCTTGGCTTTCAACAGAGTTGGGGGTTTTTTAGTTTTTCTAATGGATGGATTATATTGCCTGTGCTCTTCTTGTATTTTTCTGTATTATGTTGTATTATCTTAGACATGCTGCATTACAACTTTGCTTAGCAGCACTGTAGCTAGGTTAACTTCTGTACTTATCATCAGGTGATGAATGTCCTTATTTATTTCTTCTTTTGGACGCTTAGCCCTGAGTGGGTAAAACCTCCAGAGTCCAAAATAAGAAGGAAGGCTTGGTGCTGATTTTGCTTTTAATTGAGTAGTGATTCTTACAGTGCAAAAGCAATTTCTCATGCTGAAGGAGAGTGACTGCTGCCATTCCAGTCTCTGAACTAAGGCTAAGCCAGCCTTGAGAAGCTTTTCAGAGTGACCCAGGTGGTGACTTGGACTTTCAGACCTACGCATGCCAGTAATAGCAGTAGGCTGTCAGGTGGAAATGCTATTTGCCCCCGCTACCCTGTAGTGGGAGTGGAAGGTGATGAGTCACTGACTGAGGAGTCCCGAGGTTTTAACGTGGAGAAGGTGGCACAATTTGAGCACTAATAATGGTGGCGCAGGGTGAGTGCCAGGAAGGTCGTAGAAGCAGTTATTGAGGACAAGCAGCAATCAAGTATCAGGTGCTGTAGGTGCACTGAGACAGGCTTGTGTTTTCTGCGTTTTGGGGAAACAGGTGGTGCAAAACTGGAAACAAGCCTGGCGACGGACCTGTTCTCCACATTGTCGAGAGTGTCTCGCTGTGGCCTGGAGGGTGGGAAAATGGTTTAAGCAGTAGAAGAGGGGAGACTGAAGTGGAAAAGGTCAGTACTTCAAAAATAAACCAGGAACTCCTATTTTACGCTCTTAGGATACCCCCAAAATGAAAATCAAGACATGCTTTCTGAACTACACAACTGCAATCCGTAGCTCCTCGTGCTTCCATCTTGATGCTATAATATGGGTACATATATATTTTAGAGAGCACACAGAGCAGTGCTCTGTCTTTACTGTTAGATGATTCTAAGGCAGCTGGAGGAGCATCACATCCGAGTCCATGCCTGCCTGCATAACACTGCCAAAGCTGCCTGAGGTGCTGGGTTTCCTTTACACAGGACCATTGGAAGATTTTAGAATAATTTAAGTGTATTTCCCTATTTCCTTATTGGCCTTGAGTTTTCCTATTGAGTGCAAAATATCCTTGGCTTTCTGAAGAAGGTTGGAACAGCATAAAAAATCAGCAGGCAATATGAGGGAAAATACCCCATCTCTCAGAGTTGCTTGCCGACAGACAGACAGACAGAGGCGTGCCCGCAGCAGTCATGGTTTGTGCTACAGCAGAGGAGTGTGTTGCAGGGAATGGCAGAGGAGCTCGAGGCCTGGGAGGGGTGCACAACCATTGTGGACACAATCACACAGAATCGAAAGTGATGTCTGGAGACAGCCACTGCCTCACAGAGGACAGGGTATCGTAGGAAGAGGAGGAAAGTCTCCTTCCTCGCCATGCTTAAAGAAGGTCAGTGCTTAAAACGTCTGTGGGTCGCTGCCCTGTTACCAGGCGAGTTAGCATCATCTCACCAGTGACCGCAGGTACTAGCGAGCAATCTGTTTTTCCTGAGAAATGTTTAAAACATGGCCCTTGAAACATTTTAGTCTCACAGCTAGGCCTTTCAAAGCCAAGAGCAATAAAAATGTCTGACTTTCAAAGCTCTTAATTTTTCTTTTAATAAGCAAAAAGGGAGGTTAATGTGTCGGTAACCTTCTCTGGCTTGCTTTGAGCACAGTTCTGGATTTCTTCAGATGGATTACAGTGACGTGGTTTGTGGGCAGCTAAGAAGGATTAAAAGGACTTACTCATCCTACTGTGGATGAGCCTGCCACGGTCTCCCTGTGCAGAGATCAGTTACACCCGCTGAGGTATCTTCAGGCAAAAGAAACGTTATTATGTGAACAAACCCCCAAATTCCTGCAGTGAGGCCCATAACAAGATCTGCCTTCAGATGTGGTGAGCGTAGTTGTCAGGGTATCACGCTCTGCTAGGAGAGATAAAAATTAGCATTTCACAGTCCAAAGAGAAGACTGATACTTTTTATGTTTATAAATAATATGTAGTGTTCAGACTTGCATCCTTTTTAGAAAATATATTTTAAAAATTTAGGATCTTCACACCAGTGACCTTTGCAAGTTTGTGCTCAGTAAGCTGGAGAGAGACATTCTGAAAATGTTAGTATTTATAAAAACCTGGTTATCAGAATAACTGTAGTTAAGATTGTTGCACAGCTCAATTTCTGCTTGTCAGGTCTACATTCATATCCTTTCTGAGGGGTGTGTATTATGTGCTATTACAGAATTCTCCCAGAGAAAGCAAAATGCAGGTGTTTTGGGGTGACAGGCAGAAGGAATATATTTCTGTAGCTCGCTTACTGGTAAGACATTAGAGCAATACAGTATTAACATGACTCACATTAAGTGAGTATAAGGTTGGATAACTGGAGGATATGAAGTATGGTTTTGAATGAGGAGTAGTTTCTCTCCTTAGGTCCTTTAGAGAGTGGTTCTTGTAGGTGCATTGCTATAAAATTTTGTCAGCGACCTTGAACGAAAACAGAAGATCACAGCTTTCCCCTAATATTTCCAAGTTGTCCAGAATTTTGCCAATTAATCATTAAAATAACAGTCCACTCAGAGTGATTTGGATTTCTTCTTAAGGTGGGCACAAACGATACGTATTTCAGTATGTATGTAAAGGAATGCGTCTGAGAACAGGGTGTGTGGTCTGTGTTCATAGTTTCCCATACAGTGTCCCTGGAAACAATGACTTAAAAACTTTAGTCATTGTGGGTATCTGAGACAAGCTCCCTGTAATGTCAAATGGCTGGAAGCACTGATGATATTCTTGGCTCCAGAATCTGACAAAGGGTAGTGTCATTTAGTAACATAAATACATTACGCCTGTGTTTATTAGATAGATCTTCCAGTATAATATCTCGCCATCTTGTGTTCACAAATCAAGGAGGTTATTCAGAGAATAAATCTGAAAATGATGAAGACGATTAGAGGTTGGGAAACAGTGACCAGCTGTGAAGCATAGTCTCTTTTAGGGAAGGTTTAGGAAATTAATTCTTCACTGGCCTACCTGGGGAAGAGAGACTTTTTAATCCTCTAAAAGACAAAGCAAGATCCAGTGGCTTGAAGTTGAAACCAGAAATATTCAGACTAAGAAAGAGAAGGAAATAAAAGTTTAAGAATTGTAAAGAATGAAGGTAATGATTCATTGGAACATTTTATCAGAACTTTTTGTTAGATTGTTCTCTACTTCTAAATGAGAATTTGGTATTTTCTAAAAAGATAGTTTTCCTAAAAGAAAGGTTCCATTTCAGTACCACTTCAAGGGAGTCTTGTAGGTTGTTTTATGTGGGAAGTCAGATTAAGATCCCAAAAGTACTATTATGGTAATTTGACTTTTGAATACACAACATGGTGCCAAAAAGAAGTAAATGGTTGATCACTTGACTTTTGTCATCTGTTGTTAGATTTCAGTGTATGATCCTTTGAGACTCGTTCATTGGATTTGGCAGTACTTGCTTTTTAAGCTGTGCCTAATCCTCTGATGGTTTATACATTAACACTACTTTTTAAATTTGCAACTGATACATTAAAATTATTTTAAAGGAAAGAGAGTTTACTATTAATACAGTAGTCTGTAAATAAGTCACATATTGTCTTATATTCTGACTTTTGCAGTGATAACAGCACGTGTTTGAATGTCACTGTAAAGAATTAACCGCCCTGTTCCCATGCTGTATTCTCTGGTGAATGTCAAATGGAAAAAATCTCATCTTCAGTGTAGAGCGGAATATCAAATGATGTCCACTGTCCCATCCCCGATTCCTTACCACAACCAGAACTGCAAAATCTCTAGAAGACCTGATATCACAACAAACTCATTCATATTTATGATGTTGCTTTTGTATCTAGTGATTTGTCCTGTGTTGTAGGTTTTTTCATCATGGTCTTCATCTTTCTGTCCTCCACCACCATCCATGGCAGCCCCTCTGCTGTGTTAACTACTTCGCATGAGGATGTGGCACTTACTGAGGTGATCTTCTGCTTTACACCACTGTTAAGCTCTAAATGATGAACTTATGTTGGCAGCACAGTTACAATGACCTCAAGAAATACATTGCAGACAACATGTTTTCGACTTGCTAACAGTAGAGCGCTGTTGAAGATTTCATGAGTAGTCTCTACTCCTGGAAGTCTTTCAGACCAGGCTAGATGAACCTCTCTCAGGAATGACATAGATATTGTTGATGCTGCTTGGGGCAGAGGAGTGGAAATAGCCTTTAATGAGGTCCCTTCCAGGTATCTGTGATAGATTTTTAAATTCCCTCTATTCTTGTATGGTACAATCAGGAAAATAAGAGGGGGAAAGAAAAGGCTAAATTTTGATCTTAGACATAAATTACATTTCCATCATAAAGGAAGGTAAACTGGGCTTCCAGACCTGAAGTGTTTAAAGAATAGGAAATCTTAGAGTGACAAAAGCAGGTAGGTTGGCAAGGACCTCCAGAGGGCTCGAGTCTAACCTCGTGCTCAGAGCAGGTCTGCTTAGGGCAGGCTGCTCAGGGTCTTGCCCAGTCCGCCCCTGGGGATAGAGATCCAACAGCCTCTTCTGTGTTTGTCCATTATCATGGCAAAGGATACCTTCCCTCCATACCGAATCAGAATTTCTCGTGTTCTAACTTACGTCTGTTGCCTCCTGTCTTTCCACTGGGCTCTTTTCAGAAGAGTGGCTCTGTCTTCTCTGCGCTCCTCCTTAGGTAGCTGCAGACAGTGAGGTACCTCCTTTGCCTTTTCTTCTGTCATGCATCGTGTGCTCCAAGCCCTGATCATGTTGGTAGCCCTGAACTGGCGTTGTTCCAGTAGGTCCATGCCTTTCTTGTACTGGGGAGCCCAAAAGGCAGAGTACTTCAGATGTGGTCTTACAAGTGCTGAATAGAGGAGGAAAAATCCTTTCCCTCAATCTGCTGGCTACCCTTTTGCTGCTCCAGCTGAGGACGCTGTTGGCCTTACTGCAGGATAACAATGCTGACTGCTGCTCAGCTTTGCTGTCCACCAGGACTTCCAGGTTTTTATCTCAAGAGCTGCTTTCTAGACAGCCAGTCCCCAGCCTGTATCAGTGCAAGGAATTACTCTGTCCCGGAGGCAGGACTTTGCATTTGCCTTGGCTGAACTTCACGAGATGCCCATCAGCCTGTTTTTCCAGCTTAGATAAGTCCTTTTGAACAGCAGCCTCCGGTGTTTCAACCGCTTCAGACAATTTGGTATCAACCACAGACTTGCTGAGAAGGCGGTGCCCTCCTCTAATCTGTGAAGCCATTCCTTGTGGGAGATGATCAGATTAGTCAGGAAAAATTTATCCTTGGTAAGTCCTTGCTGACTGTTCCCAGTCACCTCCTCCATGTGGCAGCAATAGCTTCCAGGAGGATTTGCTCCATAACCGTCTGGGGACAGAGGTGTGATTGGCTGGCCTATGGCTAGCTGGATGCTGCTCCTTACCGGTGAAAGAAGCCTTTGCCCAAGGTGTGTTCCTAGGTGTGTATCATGCTGGATTTTTAAAAGTAAGAGGCGCTTCATGGATTATAAACAGCACTTTTGTCTACTCTCAGGTACCTACAGCCCTAAGCTAGGAGAGGTGAGTCCATCGCCATAATCTGAAAGGAATCACTGTCTAAGGAAAGGCTTGACAAAGCCCTTCAGCATTTGCCTTCTCCTTCTTTGTTCATTGGCAGAGCTCTGTGTCTTGAAGCTCACTCTAAAATGTCTGTTCCAATTTTGTCTGAAAAGCGTATAGATTTTCTGCACCGAGCATGTGAAAACATTTTAAATCCTTAAACCTCCTTGAACTTAATGAATATCCAAAGCTCTGTCTACCCATCTGTTTGAGGATTTTATGCTGTTGCCTGGTACAATGGCGTAGTGGCATCTCTTGAGTATAAACAGCTACCAGTAGTGTCATCTCATTTGGACCTGTTGGAGCTTATGGTTTTCTTCCAGTTAGAGGAAGAATAGGGTGTTGGGTTTTTTAACCTTTTAGGTTATGTTGGTTCACCAGGTTTGTTTGTTGGCTTTAGGTCTTTTTATTTCACTTGGTCTTAGAGTTTTTAGTGGTATTGGAGGATAGAAAGGCTCATCAGTGTTCCTAGATCTGATCGCATCTTCACTGGCGCTGGAGTTCAGGGCAACGGTCAGCTTCCTTCATGTCTACTCATTCATATGCGAGGGTGAGGAGGGTTAAAATTTGCACAATAATAAATTTAGTCTGTAAATATAGGAAGGCTTCTGAGAAGCTGAGGGAATGAGAAGGAAGAGCATTTAAACAACTGCAGCGTGTTTGATTTCAGCCATTTCTTAATATTGCACATAGTGTTGAAATCTCAGTCTGAAAAAGCACTGAAAACATGTTAGAAATGCTTTTGAGAATTGAAGAAGAGGTAAACGATAAACAGTGAAAACAACACAAGCAGTCACAGCCTGCAATAATAGTACAGCTCATATATTCTTTGCAGCCAAGAGAATGAATCTCACTACAAGAGAGTCACATTTTTGTAACTGACCCAGATCTCTGGCAGAGGTACGGGAGAGTTGCAGCTGGCCCATGAAGAGGGCCAGCGAGAGCTTGGCCCTTGAGGGGCGCATGGCTTGCTGGTGGAGCAGCAGCGGCCGTGTTAGCTCTGCGCACGTTGCCTGCCGTCACGCCGTGCTGTAACTATCAGCTGTAGAAAACGTTTTACTTCATCGTCTTCCAAATGTGTTAGTCAGCTTTGACATAAAGTACAGGTTGTCTCTTTGTGGTGATCCATCTGCCCTGTTTTTTCATCAAGCCAAAACGTGGGAAGTCTGCCTCAGCCTGTAGGAATAGCTGACGGATATCGCCTCGTTGCCGTCTTTGTCCATGATCTGCATTCTTCCTCCTCGCAGTAAACAAACCCCGCTTCTCATGAAGAGCCATGGGAGGAAGAGGGCAGACAAAAAGCAATTAGCGCCTAAAAGTTTAATTGCAGTGCACCTCTGTCATGGCAAAAAAACGTAAGGAAACTGCACAACTAAAATGTTAAATTGTTCAGTCACAGTCATGGGCCCCAGACGAGACCGTGGTGGTTTCTCTGGACTGATTCTGAATGTTCTGGATACACGGGCACAATATTTTGGAGCTTCAGCCACGGGAGGACTCCTGCTCCGTGTGCAGTCTCTCGTGCCTCCTGTCTATACTTTTACACACTGTTGTTTTTAAATCTCGTAACCAGGTGTCCAATCCAGAAGTGGCTGAGAGAGTATCTGCCCCGGAAAAAGTTCCCTCCTTGCCCTTGTCAAAACGTGGTTTAAAAAAATCTCAGGATGTATTTGGTTTAGATTTCAGCATAACAACAATTAAAGAACCACCCACAGCAGACTCAGATGTAAATAAAGAAACACTTTGAAGTGAAAAAGGCTTCAAAAATGCAAATTAAATTTATTCCAGGAGAGAGAAATAAATTCCAGCCTTGTAGATACTTTTTCTCCTCCACTCCTTTTTTCTCTCCTTGAAATTTATCTTGTGCCATTTCAGCTTAAACTGTAATCTAAGAACCATTTAAGCCTTGACTCTGCACATGGAAAACTAGTATTGACCCCTGAGTGTAAATTATTAATTCGGTTTAATTTTACTTCTACACTGATCAACTTAATTTATTAAGGACTTCAGGTGAGGCTGAATGTATTCCTGGTGAGGTTATAATTTAAATGAATGAGTGTATATAGGGGTTTGCACTGGTTTAACTACATTTATTTTTAAGTATGTGGAATCAGCCCCAGAGATGATGCTCTGGGCTGCAATCTCAACTATTTGAATGATTGCTAGGCGCTCTAGCACAGGGAGAAGCAACATCAATGCACAGCTTTGTAAGTCAAATCAGAACCCTGATGAGCATCACAGGACAAACTCAATTTTGCTGTCTAGACAGGATACGGAGTGAGTTTTGAGTGCAAGAAATGCAAAAAGAAAACAAAAAAGGACTTCTGAAATACTTGAATTTTTAAAATAATGGTTTGAATCATGCTGGCAGTGTGGAGGGGTATACTGAAAGGGAAGCAAAGGTGACTGGTGAGATCTGCTTTTGAAAGCAAAGATTCCAGGTTGAAGAGAGCCTCAGCAAATCTCATTAACCTTAAATAAGGAAAACACTTCAATGGATGAAGCAGGGCAGTATATCTTGGAGAGAGGTGCCAGTCCGGATCATCAGAGGTGTCAGGACTGAATCTAAAATTCTTTTTGTCAGGCACTGCTAATAAAGTAAGGAGATCACGGTGATTGGGAGATAAGTATAGCGTCTAGAGCTGACAAGTGCATTGGGACCGGCAGTGCCTCTTACCCTGGGATTTTCAGCATTCTTGTGTGCACAGGGACTGACAAGAACGATAGCCCTTTGGATTCACGTGCGACCGTCTGGAGTTGCACCAGCAGAAACCCTTACTGAAATTACGGTTATTGCAAATCAGGAGTACAGTTTTGCACAGATTATCTCACCTGCCAGGCTCAAGTTATGTTTGCACAGTGCTGGTTTTAGGTAGCAGCTGTTATTATACCAGGAGGACTTTACCGGTAATATATTGGTATGCCTTTATCATTAAGCATACCTAACACAGGCCTGGCTCTGCGGTGTGATGGCTCTGTTCATCGCTATAACCCTGAGTGCAATTCTCACCTTGTTACATGGAATATTTTTGCTAGGGTACCTCAGGGAAGGGTTGCCATCATCTGAAGAGAGGTGAAGGCGTGGAAGGAAGCATCTGGTGGACAACAGGATTGGGAAGGCTCTTGTTCCCCCCTTGTGAAAACAGCCCATCTGAGCTACCTCTACACAAACACAAGTGGCTTAGGAGGCAGGAGGAATTAGAAGGTTGTGCACAGTTGCAGAGCTGTGACCCTGTCGGCCATGGTGAGATAGCCCACACGACCAGAAGGACAGGTTGGGAAGGTGAGGCAAAGGGGTCGTCTCCATGCAAAGCTTTGCCTTGGGATGGGTGGTGAGCCAGTCGGGAGCTCATGGGTTAGGACCAAAGGATAGACCAACACAGATGACTCTGAAGATTTTAGCTTCAAGTGAAACAGTAAGAGCAGGAAGAGAGCGCTGACTTTTAGCAATTTAGAACATGGCCAGGTCTAAACAGAGTTTCATGGGACTGCAAAAGGACAGTGCCCTCACTGCCGTCATCACTTTGGAACTTGACACGGTGAAACACCAGGAGAAAAGAGGGCAAGAGGACATCAGACCAAAACTGTCCAAAGAAACCACTGACGGATTCGTAGCATGAAGTGTGTGTTCATTACCTGGGAGCTCTTAAGCAGAGTTCTGTACTTCTCCGTGTCAGATTCAGAGCCCTAGCAGGCGTACTTAGAATGCAGAAAGTACCAGAATAACCTTAAAATTTTAGGCAGCTGAGAGATGTCCTGCAGACTGTGCACATGCTGTTATTCTACTGTAGTCTTTCTTTATGATCTCAGAAGATTAATACAATTTCTTTGAGCCTCTTTGCCAACTCTAGAATGAGGATGACCAGCACATTCCTGTGTCACAAGCAGGATGTGGGACAGTTGGTTAGACTGTGCTTGTAAAAGGCAGACCTTAGGATAAATGTGTTACACTGCAAAACAAAGGCTTGGTTTCACATTCGCCCTGCGCTGACTTTGTGCCCCTGAATGCAGGGGTTCCTGACTGTGACCTTGGCTTATAGTGTCGTGAGCAGGGAGTCACTCACAAGTGATACACTCATCGTCTAAGGCAGTTCTAATGAACTGCAACTAGTAATAATTCTTCACTTGTGCAGATGGATGGAGAACAAATGTGCGGACCGTCGGGAGAATTCACAGGAAAGCTGTAAGAGCAATCAGCAAGTGACCCCACTGAAAAGCTGGAAGAGCTGGAGATGCCTAGTTTCTGGGGCAGGAGTTAATGTGATTAATGCTTAAATTGCAGCAAGGAAGATTCAGGCCAAGTACTACAAATAGCTTGGACAGGAAGAAACATGGTGCAACTTTCTCTACCTATGCAATTATTTGTAGTAGAGTGATTGTGTGTTGAAAATCAGGGTTTCTATGCTCTTTCTGTCTCTCTCTGAGGAATGTGACCCAGTGGCTGCAGCTCTGTAGTGCTTGATACTGGCCTTTCAGGTTTTAGACGGGTTTGCTCTATTATAGACTTTGACTCAGGTCCCACCTTTGCATGAACTGACCTTCTTGGGGTTTTATCAAATCAGATTTGACTGTGTGACTAGTACCAGGGATATTATTTCATATCTGTTCCATATAAACTGTACCTGGGTTGAGCATATTCAGCAGCTAGAATTCAAGATAGGGCAGGGTTTTGGCGTCTGGCATTGGTGGGTGAGGAACATGGAGCCCAGCGTGTCTCTCTCCACCTGTTTATACTCCTGAGCTCTAGTAACCTTCCCCCTCTCCCCTGAATATTTTCTTCTTGAGGACCGAGCTCCCTTGGTTTTACACTGGGCCAGATTTTCCCTCTGGCCAAAGCCTGGGTCCTGGGAGGGCAGAGTGTTGTTCTCCTCAAAGGTGGCATCAGTACCTCCCAGCCTGGCAGGGCTGCGGTCACCGGGTGAGGGGTTGTGCTGGCTTGAATTCTGCTATTCTGATTCAGCAAAACAAATAACCTGAAACCTTCAGCTGCACAATGTTTTGATGAGCTGTATTTGGCCTTCCTTTTTCTGGGCTATTCTTCCATATTTTACATTTCTTTACATGTATTTAAAGAGGGAGGGTTGTTTGCTTGCTTTAAGTTACTAGTAAGTGGCAACGCTCTGGTTCCTTGACCACTCTGGTACCAACTGTTATGAACTAAAAATCATCGTTATAACATTCCTTACAGATCATTTGAGTTAAATATGATGTGACTAGCAAGTATGGTGTTACTTGGTTAAATATTCAGATGATTCATGTTTCCTTTCTGGCACCAATTGTGAAAATGCTGGAAGTGTTTTTGTTTGAAAAAACCATGGTTGTTAAATACAATGGCTGCTTTTTAAAGCAACTACTAGAGAATACTGAGAATTATTTCAATTAAAACCGAAGCTAAAGTGTTATTTATTTAAGAAAAAAAAGGCAGGGAAGGTGACCTGAATACGTATAAACCAGGTGGCCTGCATTTGATCTCCGACAGAGTAGTTAATTTTTGTTGTTTTTGGCTTGAGAGTCAGTTGTAAGAAAGATAATACAATACAGCTAGTATCAGCCTGCCTGTAGTGTGGAAGTAGGTCTTGGCAAGCCAACTTCATATTTTGGGATGAGGTTGGAGGTCCAGTTGATAAAGGTCACTAATGTATTTTTAAACTACTATACTATGTTTGATTTTTTCAGTAGGTGCATCTTATTTAATTGATGAGATTATTACTAAGAACAAATAGAGGCCATATAAAATAGATTATATTTGACAGTAATCTCATCCTCTTTCAGAACGGTATCAAACAGGGGCCCAGCAGGAATGTACTAATAGATCAATATTATTCCATAATCTTCACATTACAGTATTTATTAGCACCAAGTTTAAAGTTTCTTTGATAAAATATCCATGAAGTATGCTGGAGACAGAAGGTACCTTATTTATCCAGAGGAGCCTGGATTGCTTGTTAGACTGGTGCAGCTGAACATGCATTTTAAGGTGACCAGATCTGTGGTTTGTACCTCTGAGAGAGGCAAAAAAAAAAAAAAAAAAAAGTTCCTAGTTACTGCGTGGGGGATTGTATCCTTAAAATCTGTAGTCTGAAGAAAAGACAAAGTCAGGGAAAGTCTGGTGAGTAACAAGCTAAATGAGACCGTTGTGTGATGCTGTGGTAAAAGGGATAATTTGGTGGTAAGGAAAAATGCCAGTCAGCATGGTTTCCTGGAAAATACGGATCTCCAGATAAACACAATCTTGTTTCATGTCTGAGTTTACTTGAGTGGTGTCTATAAATATGTACCAGAAGAGAAGATTTCTTATACCGGAGGGCTTTTTATTTTGTAGGCAAAGATTTAATGAGATTTGCCGTCTGGAATACAAATCAAGCCTGATCAAACTAGGAAAAAAAAATTAAGTTACCTTCACCACTTGAAGACTTTATGTGAGATGTCTCAGTGAGATATGCTAATTTGATCAGATACCTTTTGTGTAACCTCCGAATAAAAAGGTAAAAATGATGGGGTCTGTCCCGCGCAGGAGGGTCACTGTGGCTTTGACTTGCAGTGACTCCTTCCCGCTTCAGAAATCATCCGATTTTGTAATTCCGAGGTGAAGTGTGTGTTGCATGGGATGGTGCGATCCCTCAGCCCTATAAATAGCTGGAGCTTCGTGCAGCATGGGGTGGCTTTATTTTTTGTTGCCTGGCATGATGGAGAAAAGAGTCTTCACTCCGTGGCGCCAGCTCTGTAAACGTCTCCAGCTTCGGGCTTCTGTGCAGAGTCTGGCGTTGCTGGAGGGGCTCCTTAGCCAGATGGTGCAGCCCCAGCAAGCTGTGGGGAAGGCACGTGTTTACAAGCCTGGAGTTCAGTATCCTGCTGGGATAGATGATCATCTACCTTTCAAGTTCCCGACAATATTCAGAATAAGCTCTTAGTTTGCATAGTGATCACATTTGCGTCTGTTTATTTCTAGAAGTGTGTTTTATTTTTCTATGTAAAACTTAGCTTTGAGTCTGAGTTTGGTATATGATGTATTTTGTAACTCGTGGTGTGTAGAGCCCTGTGTATATACCGTTCTGATTAGAAGGTGCAGTGAAGAGGTGGTTTTAAATGTGACTGGAAAGTATGTTCTAGATATACTAGGTAACAATCCTACAGTATAATAAATGTTGGTGTTAGTATCCGAGTGTTTGTGTCGCTTCAGACTCCACTGATTTTCCCTTCTCACTGTTGATCTGTTGTGGGACCATTTACGCGGGAGGAAAAAAAAAAGACGCTTTTATTTATTCCCTCACCTATTTTGTCCTTTCCTTTCCCTAGTTACCCAGTGGGAGACTCTTCCACGCTGCAGCTGTTATCTCCGATGCCATGTACATCTTTGGTGGCACAGTGGACAATAACATTAGAAGTGGAGAAATGTACAGGTTCCAGGTAATTCACTGATAAATGCACTCAGACGTCCCCACCAATTCTGCGTGAATCCTTCTCGCCGTCTCCGCACGGCGGAGTTTCTGGTTTGGCTCACTGTGAGCTTGATGGCTTTTGTTTCGCATTCTTCCTGCAAGAAGGCTTTGCATTTCAGATTCAGCTGCCAAAGATTAATGTATATGTTTGAAATCTTTTGAGATATGTCATCTGGACAGGCACTTTGGTACAGCCAAGGTCTCCAGTGCCTTTTTAAGTCATAACAGAGATCATGACAACTTATTGTGACAAATTATTGAGAAGTGTATCAGACAGGATTGGCCAGGATGTTTAATTGAAAATTGGCTGTTCCTCTTCATGTCCTGTCAGGTTCAGCATTCCTGGGTCAGAGCATTTTGTACTGAAGTTTTGTCTTCCTGCAGCACCCCGACTCCCACCCCCAGTAACTGTGGGAATTTTAAATTCCAATATAGTCACACCAGGTCTCCCCCCTACACTCAAGTTTGTTTTTATTGCACGGGACCCTCAGACAAGTCCTGAGAGCAGGTGAGGCTCCAAGCCACCAAATCCCGAAATCTGCAAGTAGTGATGAGAGACATTTCTTGCCTGTTAGTCTGGGTTATCTTCATTGCCCTCACCATGGAGGAAGCCCATGCACGTGCTCAGTTTGGTAGTTATGTTCTACTTTATATACAACACTGAGGTCAAGTTAATAAGAAAAATCCAGTGATGGTATATGTAACCACAGTGCTTCTGGATATAGCTGTTTGCAATGAATTCTGTCTTCTGTGGGGTTTGTTTTTTGTTTTTGTTTTTTTTTTTTTAGTTTTCTTGTTACCCTAAATGCACTCTACATGAAGATTATGGAAGGCTGTGGGAAAACAGGCAGTTCAGTGACTTGGAGTTTGTTTTGGGAGAGGTGAGTAGAAGTTATTGAAAAGGTGCCGACAGGGGCGTTAGTGCGTGTGCAGCATGTTTGCTAGGAAAAAGCAAAGAGGAGGCTGATTGTGCCAGAAGCCCTGTGAATGAAGTTTTAAGAGTAGTGTCACTGGTGAAAATGATGTCTGTCTGGTTTAGTAAGTTCCACTAATCCAGATAAATTTATAAAGGTGCAGAGGAGAAGAAACTTTTAAACTGAGAAGCTCTGTGGATCACTGAGACATAGCCTGAATTTATCAGCACACATTCTGTATAGTTGCACTGTGAAAATTACAACCTCTGTACTCCGAGGTCCCAATGGCTCCTGCAAAAAGCAGGTCAGCGGTTTGCAGATCCATGTATCATTTCAAGAGCCACTTTTAATTACTGAAATAAAATAGGATGATAAGCAGTGCAGGGGAATGATTCTGTAGTAACAAAAACAATTATAAAATTTTAAAAAGAACATGTTTTCTGAAGAAAAATGTGAGAAATCTGAACTTACCTGCGTTCCTTTTGCAAAAATAAAAGTTAGAAAGGCTTTGCAGAGATCAGATAACAGATCTCCAACAACGGATGAGGTGGATTATGAAGAGCAAACATACTGTTGTTTTGAAAAGAGAAAATTAAACCAAAATCAGATGCAACAATAAGAAACAATATCTGTGGCACTGAACCTACACAACAGCTTCCACTCTGTGAATGTAACAAAGACTCTTTCCAAACGATGTTTGCCATTAGCCTTTAGGGAAGACGGGTGTTGAATTTCATGTGGATGTGCAGAGCAGATGCAAGGGTGCCTTTGACTGTAACTTAAACTAAATGTATAGTAACCTGGAGTTCAGCCCAGGTTTCTATGACTTCTGCCATATGCCACCACCATGTGATTTGGGAGTAAAAGTTTAATATGCGTTATTCCTTTGCCTTTGACAGAAGGAAGAACGAGTCCGAGGGCACACCGCAATTGTTACAGCTCGCTGCAAGTGGCTGAAAAAGAAAATTATACAAGCTAGGGAGAGGTTGAAACAGGTGAGGGTTTTAGAAAAAGTGTCTTGTGGCAAGGTAATGCTTATTCTACCCAGTTTCAGAAATAAGTTTGTTAGGGAAAAGGTAGTATCTGCCGAGACAGATGTAGGACCAGTAGTGTCTGATGCTAAGGTGCTCTCAGGCAAGTAAATAAAGAGGATAATTAGTATTAACACAAGCTACTGGATGTATATCAGGCCAGGTGACGAGCATAACATGGAGGAGCCAAGGTTAATCCAGTTGTCTGGATTTGGCGGTATGGTTCTTGGGAGCTCTCGTAGCTGTCTAAGTTCTAATCTTGTGGAATACCCCTGGGGAGGTATGTGTACCCCTCCCTCTGGGGAGGGAAAGGCTGTGTGGCATCGGGGATGGCCTGCAAGATAAGACAGATTAGAGAGAAGGCAGCGTTGAGGTGTCAGGGCTGGCTCTGTTCCCTTTACCTTAGTACTTCCTGATTTTTTTCTGGAGCTGAAGGTCTGGTGCCCATGGTTCATTGTCTTTTGATTTTCACTACTTAGAGCTTTTCAGCAGCAACCATTTTATTGCTCTAAAGGAAGTGCTGGCACACAACCTGCAGTAAGGCATATGGATACCTCGTTGCCCCTTAGTTAATTGCTTTGCCACCCCACAGCCCTCCGTCTTCACTGGAAAAGACAGTAGGGAAGAGCTGTCAAAGTGAAACTTGAAAGTGACAGTGGCTTAAAATACTTCTGTGAGCACTTTGAGCACTGACTTTGCAAGGCACGGGGGCCTGTCGTACCTGCTCTTACATCTTCCTTCTCCAAGGAGAGATGCTGTTCCTGCTGAGGGCAAAATGTGAGCTTGGTGGAATTCATCCCTCCCTTTTACTGAGGTCCTGCTTTTGAGCTTCATCCAGGAGCTCATAGTTGTTCTGGTCCGTGTTTGTCACAGGATATGGAACAGTGTGTCTAAGGCATAAGAATTTCTTATTATCTTGAAGATAATGAGATCTCGGGTCTTGAGATTGTGCAGTAAATGAGAAGGATCTTTCCTCTGGTTTGATAATAAGGTGTGTGACACAACCTTGTTCCTGCGTTGAGTGTTTTTTCTGTCTCAGAAATCGAAGCAAGATCTTGACGATGAGGGGCACGCGACGTCTCAGAAGGATGGGATTGGTGGGAATGTCAAGTTGTGCCGCCTGCAGCCGCTGCTGGAAGTGCCCATCCGAGAGGCTGAGGCACAACCCTTCGAGGTGCTCATGCAGTTTCTATATACGGATAAAATAAAATACCCTCGCAAAGGTAGGACAGCAGGTTAAGAAAAATACTGGCAACTGGGGAGCAAACACTTCTTTTGATACAGAGCAGGATCTAGCATTTGCAGATGATCAATCCTGCTCTAAGCACTTAATTACTTACCTGAGATGATAAAAATAGAAGATTTCTATCAAAGCGTGCTAATAGCATTTTGTTTTCTCCTAATTCTTTTCAAACATCAAGGAAAAGCAGTTTCTCGATCTTTCCAAAAGGTGTAATAAAACCCACCCACCCACCCAACCAAAAATGTCATGGTATTTTGAACGTTACAGCAGCCTGCCTGGAAATACCACGTATCCTTGGTTGGCTTATTTCAGCCTTGAGAAAAGGAGGCTCAGAGGGGATCTCATTACAATGTACCAGTACTTAAGGGGCAGCTACAAAGGAGATGGAGACTCCCTTTTTACAAGGAGTCCCATGGAGAGGACAAGGGCGAATGGACCCAAGTTGCTCTTGGGGAGATTCCGATTGGACACCAGAGGGAAATTGTTCACACTGAGGACAGTCACCACTGGAATAATCTCCGCAGAGACGGGGTTGACTCGTTGGGCACCTTCAAGAGTCGTCTGGACAGGGTGCTGGGCCATCTTGTTTAGACTCTGCTGTTCCTAGGAAGGCTGAACTAGATGATCCCTGAGGTCCCTCCCAACCTGGGATTCTGGGATTATTTCCTTTTTCTGGTATTGTTTTGATCCATTGCAAACTGAGCCCGCACAGAAAGGCAGAGCTAGCCAGTATTTATCATCTCTTCAAAATGCCAGTCCAAAGGAATGCCTCAAGAAAGGAAAAATCCATTCAATGCATTCATTGACGATCCCCAAGTTAAAAAGAGTTGGAGGCTGAGAGGTGATAGCCAGGGGTCTCCCAGCTCTCACACAGCAAATCTAACTCCAGGCCTTGTTTGAGTGACGAGGTCTGTTGGGCTGTGGGAGTCCATCTGGATACGCAGGGGGAACTCCAGCCGGTGGGGCTGGGGAGGCCGCAGCCACGTGGCACAGCCGTTTAAAGTGAGGTGTGTCTGTCCTAATGCTGCAAGCTTTGCTTCAGTTTCAGTCCAGGATCTTTCCTTTCTATAAAAGGTAATTCTTAGGAAAATAATAATTTGTATGCAGTTGTCTCAAGGCTTTCCTTGCGAGGTGGCGTGTCTGAGAGCAAGCCTGATTGATGGGGACATGGGAACCTTCTCATTGGTGTCTGCCGACATTGCCAGGTCCTGCTCCCGGTAGGTTCCCTGATCCTCGGCGTGCTCACCACAGGGCAGGATCAGGCCAAAGAATCGGTTATCACACTGAACTCTCCCCTGTGTTACAGGCTTCCCAGGCAGCCTGCTGCCTTTCTCCCCAGCCCAACAAACGTTCCCCCGGTGCTTACCTGTCTGCTGGGATCCTCCGACAGCCCCGTCCTGGCCGTTTGTATTCCTAGTTGCTTCTCTCGGTTCAGAGGGCAGCACCTGGGGGATCCATCCAGAGGCTGAGTTCATAGAATTGGGCATGCTTATCAAATGGGATTTTCCTGATTAGGCACAGGGGAAGCACGTGACATGCAAGAAGGCTTTTCTATGTCGAAAAGTACTTAGAGAAGATGGCCCGATACCTCCTGTGAGGAAAGCAAAGCCTGTGGAGGGTTATTCTTTGAGTTGGTGTCCCAGTAGCCCCATTGCAGTGGCCTATGAGGGTCCCCACTGCCCCTCTCTTACTTAGCCCTCTCTCCTAGACTAGCCTCAGGTCTGTACACACACGCGGGCACTGGGTGCCTTCATAAGGGTCTGGCAAAATCAGGGAGCTGGTTGCTAATACTGCATAAAACCCAAGGACTTCAGCAGAGCTGTTAGCCGCTGAGCACTTCGGAAAATCGGGCTGCTAGCTTTGGAGCTTGTCAGTGTTTTTAGAGACTTCACTTTCTCTTGAGGGTCTTAAAAAATTGTGATCCAGATTGTCACATGATCTTTGTCCAAAAGATCTTTTGGGATGGATCTTTCATGCCTCAGTTTTGAAGCTCCTTTTTTAGTATCAATTCAGATTTTGTCTAACCAGCAATGGAATTTTTTTTCTCTATAAAAACACTCAAATCGCCCATTCTGCCATTCCAAAACCTCAAGTTGATGTAAAAAATACTTTGAGAAAAGCTTCTCTTTTTGTTCTGCAAGCTCTCCATCATTTTTATCTCTTGTAATTTCAGGTCATGTGCAGGATGTGTTACTTATTATGGACGTATACAAGCTGGCCTTAAACTTCAAGCTCTCTCGACTGGAACAGCTCTGCCTTCAATATATCGAAGCATCCGTAGATCTGCAGAATGTGCTCATTGTGTGTGAAAATGCTAACAAGCTTCAGCTGGATCAGCTAAAGGTAATCACATTTTGCATACAAAGTAACTGATAAGAAATTAAAAAAAACGAAATTGATGTAATTAATGCTTTGCAAAAGCTATAGCAAAAGCTATCAGCTTTTGCAAATTCAGTTCTTTCCGATAATTATAGTTGCTGGAGTTACATTAGAGTGGATTGTCCGTTTGTCAGCATGAGCCATGTCAGTTGCTCATTAATATTACGTAGGGTTTTTTCTGCCCCGTAGGATGTAAAAAGGGCAGACTGCCTTTGGCTTTTCCTGAGTTCACTCTCACTGCTGCAAGATGGAACCAGTGCATTTTCTGGTCCCACTGTTTTATACAGAGAGCGCAAACACGTTCTTTTACCTGGTCTGATGAAAAACTGAATTCTCTTCTCATGCCTTTGATCTGAAAAACGCTCTACTGAAAAACGAAATGTGTCTGCGATTCTTCATCTCTGTGTAGTGGGACATGGGCTTCTAGGCGTTTGCTGAAAGTCATGACAGAGTTGATACCCCTAGGCTTCAGACCGCGATTTGCTGTGATGGTCAGGTTCCCACCAACACTGGCCAGAGCCGACTCTGCTTAAAGCTGCAGAGAAAAAGCTCCTCCGCCCAAGTCCAAGATCATGCAATGCCTGTTTGAGCAGCCTGTGCACATCAGTTGGCCCTGTAGCTGATGGGTGCAAGCAGAGTGGGGTTAGACAAACCAGTATGCACCAGCACTTCTTCAGGCACTCTTTATGCACTGGATTTGGGCAAAAGAAAGGCATTCAGGAGGACAGCAGCAGGGTCAGCAGCAAGGTTATAAATGCTGGCACAGTCTTTGGTGCGTAGGACCATGATGCCATTAGCTGCCCAGAAGCTCAAGCAAGTATCTCAGCATTGGTGGATCTGGTGCCAATAATTTCAGATCAGCCAGCTACCTCCGCCTGCCTTCGCTACCAGCAGGGGGATGGAGCCCTTCCTCACAAGTCCATTTGGTCAGGATCACCCTGAGTTGGCATCCTGTCTTCTCAAGTGCGCGTTAGTCCTCGTGGGTGGGTGCCATCTGCAGAGGGCTGCTCTTTCTGGTGTCCTAGTCATTGTTTAAAACGTTTTACAGATGGGTCCTGGACAGATTCCTGTGGATCCCAGGTGAAATAACTTGGCAGAAAATGGACAGTAGTAATTATTCATTGGGTGAATTTTGTGCTCACCTTATGGTGAGCCGGTATAGATTATGGTTTTTTGCTTATGAAAGTGTTCTAAGGGAAAGCCTTGGTTCACACTGGCAAATGGAGTGCTGTTTTTTGTCCCTTTCACTGTTCAGTGTTAGGTCTGGTTCATTTGTCCCCTCTCCACCACATTTATTTTTCTAGCAGGTTTGTCATACAAGAACCTACAAGACCTCTGTCAGACTGTGCAGCCTTTACAGAAAAGGTTAAGGCAAAACCCACACAAGGAAATCCTGCAAACTATTTGTACCCTTAACGTATAGTGTTAAGAGTTAAGATCTCTTCACCCTTCTAATTAACTTTTGGTATCTGATTGTATAAAGAATTACCGTGAGATAGCAACCAATCCTAGTTAGCTCCGTGAGGTTTTCAGCGTCTCTCGAGATCCCTATTTTAGAAGTCTTCAGAGCAGCTGGATGGGAGACAATTAATGCTTTCCTTGTTATTATTTCTTAGTCAGATTTTTCTAGATGCTTAGAATTGTCCTGAATTTCCTGTTCAAGTAGGAGCCTAAATGGTCACTTAGTAAGGAGATCATTGATAGTTCCAGCTGCAGGATCCATGTGGAGGGTCATAAGAAAAGGGTGGTTGTTTACACATGCAACATGGTAACATTTATGTGATGCTGTAGGATGACTTTATTCAGCAAATTGTAATTTTTTATTAATATTCTGTTTGGGTTTTTTTAAGGAACATTGCCTGAACTTTGTGGTGAAGGAATCACATTTTAATCAGGTAATAATGATGAAGGAGTTTGAGCATCTTTCTTCATCCCTCATAGTGGAAATTGTACGGAGAAAACAGCAACCTCCTGTTCGAACACATTCTGATCAGCCGCTTGACATCGGTAACTTTATGCTTTATAAAGTTATTAGTTGTGCTGGTTTGGCTTTGCTAATGGTTTGTTTAGTCTAGGAAATAGCCTAGGAAGTAGACCACTGCAGACCACGGATTCTCCAGTTGGTATAACTGTGCTTAGGCTGTTTCCCAGACTAAGACAGGGTGTGCCGGTTCCTCTTCCAGTGAGCTGCAGTCAGAACATTACCCCATCAAAATACACGAGAAGAGGTCATGTTAAATATAGTGGTGTTCTTGCAATAAAATATCCTGGTTTTGTTCAGACAGCGAAGAGGCAGAAGGAAGGGTGTAAAGAATGATTCGAAGAAGAGGCAGTGGACATTCTGTTTAAGCGGACTAGAAGGTAACAAAGCTGGGTGGGAGCATTGGTCTGCTCGTAGGTTTTCGCTGAGGAAGGAGCAAGGTTAAGGGAGAAAATCCTGTGAGTAAGCCAGTGCTGACAAGGTAGACCTTATTGTGAGAGAGATGGGGAGAGAGAGGGAGAGGGAAAAGACCATGGAAAATTAACCAAGACAAAGAAAAGTTTCTGGAAGAAAGGAAGAGAAGATAGGGAGGAGAAGACTTTGAGAAGATGAATATCCTGTACTAATGGTCATGTCTGTAGTTTTCATTCTGTGACTGTGCTGGAAGGAGAAGGTTTGATCTACAATTCTATTGCAGAATTCATCAAGGACTGATTTGGGACTAGCCTTGTTCAAGATTTTATCATCCCAACACACACAAAAAAAGGAATGTAATATTGAAATTTGCTGAGGCCACAAAATTCCGAGGCATTGCCAGTATTGATCTGGAATACTGCACAAAAAGAACTTGGGACTGGTGAAAAAGATGGGGAAGCCGGTCCTGGAAGGTCAAGTAGAAGGCCTTTGGCTGGCATTTGTCCCAGGGAGGAGAGAGGCACACTGCCCGGGAAGGTGGCATAGCTGGGGCAGTGCGAGAGGCCCAAACATCAAAAAAATTGAAAGATGAACTTTGAAAACATGAGTGAATTTGAATCAGACTTGAATATGCTCTATGTATTTTCAAAGGTTAATTAAAATGTTGGATAAAAGAAGCCTTTACTGAGGATTGGGGAAAGCTTTTCCATCAAGAGACAAAATTTTATATTCCTGGCAGTTGGAAATGAGAAGAAAAGGGTGGAGAAAAATCAGATTTCTTTATCTATAGAGAACAGCTTTCGATGTGGCCACTGCCGGTGTTTGCTGTCAGCAGCTTGAAAGCAGAGCTGCCAGGTTTGTTTCTGAGATGGGCAGGAGGTAATGGATTGTGATGGGGAAGGATGAAGCTCATTTTGCTCCAGGATTATGAGGAAGGGCTTGCCTCCCACTCACCCCAAGGGTCCCAAAGGAAGGAGGGGCTGGAGCTCTGCCTTGCCCATATATTAGTTTGATAGTACCAGGTCACCTGGAACTGTCGTGTCTTTACCTATTTCATTATGTTAACTTTCAGGAACATCTTTAATTCAGGACATGAAGGCTTACCTAGAAGGAGCTGGGACTGAATTCTGTGATATCACCCTCCTGTTAGATGGCCACCCACGGCCAGCCCATAAAGCAATCCTGGCGGCCCGCTCCAGGTGAGTCGCTGTTTACTAAAACTATAACAAACACTGTACGTGTAAAGTTCAGCGCTGTGCAGTCTGTGGGTCAGCTTGCTCTTTCTTAGAAGACGAGGAGGAGCTTCTTATCCGCATGAGATGCAGCTTTGCTCAATGAGTGTAATAAGCCTTTAAGCAACAGTGATTAAATATTTTTTTCAATTTGATGCCCAGCAGGGAAAGATAGGAGGAAATTAAAACTGTAGTGATTCTCTGGGTGATGTGTAAGAAGCTGCAC